>NC_092145.1:103295665-103611656 GCF_043159975.1 Macaca nemestrina | reverse complement strand
TGGGGAGAAGGGGCTTGTGGGGGGGGGGGCTGTGCTTTGGTTTGATGGAGTGCTCACTGGGCTCTCAAGCTAAACTCTGGTGCTTGCCGGATATTCGGCCCGGAAAACGCACGAGACGGTCAAGGACAAATTCCGCCGCCCCTTTAGGGTCTCCAGGCAGACAGAAGAAAGCTGAGGCGGGCCATCATACGGTGCCTACGTTGGGATGCGAAGCCGTGACGCCTTGCGCTAAATGTTTCATATGCTACTCAGGCCGCTGGGTGCCTGGGCAGCAGCATGGAACACAACGCTCTCCGAATATTGCAAGTGTTTTCTGTCTTTGCTCGTACAAATCTTCCTGGATGTGTAGGCCACACTGGGAATGAGCAGAGCTTCACAGGACAGAAAATTTACCCCACGGGTAATGATTCCCACACTCAGGGGTGTGTGAACCACTCTCACAAGAGGAATGTCATTGTCGTGCGTGGGCCTGCACTCTCACGGCCTTCCGGGAAGAAGACCCACGTGACCATGGAACAGGAGTCACCCCCTTTCTGTCACTTGTCAACAAATGCGGATGTTTGTTCTCATATGTAGGTAGCATGCACCAGGGTGCGCCTCCGGCCGTGCCTAGGGACCACGCGAGAAGAAAAGAATGCAGGAAGATCTGGACTGCATCTTCAGGTTGGCATTGGGACTCTGAGTTGTCAGAGGTCCTCGTTTTTAACTTTTAACTCCCATCACGTCTCAACTTTTTCCTGTCTTCATCTGTGCTTCCATAGGGCCTCGGGCACATACACGTATCCCCACCCATACTCACAAGCTTCTGCGCAGACACCTTCATTCACACCCGGGGCTGGTCGTCTCGGTGGGGGGGGGGGGGGGCAGTTTTTCAGCTTTCGGCTTCCCTCTTGTCCACCTTTCTTGTTGCTTTCCGCCTTGCTTCCCCATGTTTGCTGACGGAGTGTGCGGGATGGGGTTGAGGTGTGGGCAGCAGGGTGCAGAGCAGCCTCCTGGCCCAACAGGCCTCTGTGCGGACACGGTGCAGACCCCGGCTTAAGGGGCTGACGCTTTCTCCTTGCTGGTGGCTCTTTTCCCGTGTGCCACTCACAGGGCTGCCAGCTGTCCACCTGGGGCACTCTGCATTCTGGTTCGCTCTCAACCTCCTTGCTCACTCTGATTGTTTGTGTACTTTCGGAGTTTTCCTCCCTTCACTTTTGTCGTCTTCACTTTCTTCACTTTTCGTCCACTTCTGTTTGGGGAGGTTGGAAGCAGCCTGGAAGGCAGGGTCGACTGCGCGCCGGGATACCGTTAGGGAAAACAGGATTACTTTTCCTAAGGAAAAGCCTAGCTGACCCCTGAGAGGAGAAAGTGGCATTTCCCTTCCCCTTTCTGCCCTGTCTCCCTATTGCCGTGGGTGGCTGATTACCTCTTTTCCCTGGTGTCCAATTCCTCCGCGTTTATTCCCTTGCTCTTTTTTTGGGGGGGGGGGCGGTGGTGGTGTGTGGGGGGTAGGTGTCCTTCTCTGCCTTGGCCTTGCAGACTTGGGGCTCGGTAACCCTTGCAGTCGGCTGATGACATCCTCAGGGCAAGGCTCGGCCTGCACCTGTGTCCTCTGTAGCTTCTCTAGGCCTGTTGGCGGATCAAAGTTTTGATCCCATGCAGGAAAGATCCCATCAATAAGAAACTTCCTGGTTGTTTGTCCTTTAATCGGGAGGTGACAGGTGGCTCCTTCTCCCTCGTTGTGTATGTCACCACCCATTGAGGTCTTCCTGAGCTACATCCTCCAGGACAGCTACAGTGGCATGGACCTCCCTCTTTCTTTCCTTGTTCTCCTTCTGTTTCTTCTTCCTATTCCTCCTCCTTCTTCTCTTCTTTTATTCTTCCCTTTCCCCTCTACTTTACCTCTTGCTCCTCCTCCTCCAACTTCCTCTCCTCCTCCTCCTCCTCCTCATGCTCCTCCTCTCTCTCTTCCTCCTCTTTCTCCTCCTCCCTCTCTTCCTCCTCTTTCTCCTCCTCCTCCTCCACTTCCTCCTCCTCCTTGTTTGCCTCTTCTTCTTTTTCTCCTTTGGCTTCTGCTTTTGCTTCCTTTTCCCCCTTCACATTCAGATGTGTTCGGGCAAGTGTTCTAGGAGACTGCTTCTTTTGTTTTCTGATGATTTGGCATGGCCCTCTGCAGCACTAGGCCTAGAGGAAGCGTCACTTCTGTTCTCAAAGGAGCACTGATGAAGGTCACCAGTTTAGTCCCTCTGGTCCACCAAAAAGCTGCCCACGTGTTACTTTTCAGTGAAATGTCGTGGTGAACCCACCCTTCACCAGTACCTCGTGCGTCGCCGTTATTCCCTATTCTCCTTGTGGATGCTCTGAGTGTGCCTTCCTGAGCCATTAGGAGCTTTGGCAAGTTTCCCCCTGTGTCCTTTTTGTCTAGTCAAGCCGTGTGAACACATCGATCCGGATTTCAGTGTGTGCAGGCAGGTGTCTCTGCCACGTGTTCATTTGCCCACTGTCAGTCACACGGGCAGGCACCCACACACCGCAGACGCAGATACACGTGCACGCAATCATGAGAGATTCCGCACCCCAGACTGAAATACACGCGCACACAGAGACACATGCACACGCAGACACAAACACACAAGTTAAACACGCCCAAGTGGACACACACATACATACACAAACACATTCGGGCGCGCGCACGCACACACACGTAAGCTCATACTGCCAAAGGGGTGTGAGCTCAAGCATTATCGGACACAGACACGTACACACCACCACTGGCTCGAAAGTGCCCACGATCTCTTCTGCACTGGCTCTAAACGTGCAAAGCGGAACGGGAGACAGACCAGCATTCCTGGCTCCGGTCCTGCGGTCCTGCGGTCCTGCGTCTTCATGCCATTTATTGGGCAACTAGGACCTTCTCCTGAGAATGAATGCGGAAGTCTGTTATCAGATAGGGCCAAGCAGCAGGTGTGAAACTGGAGCATCCTGGGTCATGCTGCTTGAAAAGGGACCCCACTTTGGAGTAGGGACAGAGAAAGTCCCCTTGGAGTCTTGGCTCTGTGTGATGCTTTGAGTATCTGTGGCACGGGGTGGCCTTCTCAGGCCTCCCTGAGCCTCCCTCCTCCCACCCTCCCCTGTGTGAAAGCCAGGTCAGCCTGAGCAGACTCAGATTTGAGTGTGTTGCTGAGTGTCTCTTGTGAGGGAGCCTCCTGCCACAGCCCTGTGGCTGCCTGTTGCCATGTGCCATCCCGAGGTGGTAGACACTACCTGCAGCTCCGGGCCTTGGGAGGCCCCCCAGTCCTGGGGCAAATCCTCATGTAAGTCAGCTGGCTGGCCCGCGCCTTGTCCTGGGGCGGCACCCCTGTGATCCCAGTCCTCCTGTGCCTTCCCAGAGGCCATGATTACGTGTCCTTTGTCTTTTACTTTCTGCACCAGCGGGAGCCAAAAACCCTGAAGAGGGCCAAAGGAAGGGCAGAGGTTGGCAGCCTCCACAGCACTCTCGCAGGGTCTCCAGCCTACTGGTCCTTGGTCCTAGGGTCCTCTAAGTCTGGTGGCGGTCAACCTGGGACCAGGTGTCTGGTTCCTTTCTCTTCTCCGTGTCTTTTAATTCTTCTTCTTCTTCTTCTTCTTCTTCTTCTTCTTCTTCTTCTTCTTCTTCTTCTTCTTCTTCTTCTTCTTATTGTTATTATTATTGTTATTATTATTTCTCCTTCCTCTTTCGTTTTTTTCACAGAGAAAGGGCGGAGGCCCTCGGATTGGAGGGGCAGGGCTGTGGTTGTAGTTGGCATTTGTGGAGCCATACTGCCATCAAGCGGAAACTGTTTCTGGAAACCGGAGGCTGTAGGGCACAAGCACTGGGGAAAGCCCAGGAGCGCAAAAGAGAGGGTGGTGTGGGACCCCAGACTCAAGCCGGACGGGAGAGGAACTCCTCGCTGGCCCTTGGCCTGGGCTCATTCCCAGGATGGCGCCCTGGCTCCACAGCTGTATGTAAGAAAGGGCAGTCGGGGCGGCCCGCCATGGCTTCCCCTGGCAGTCTCCAGGAACTGCCAGACATGGGTCGCCCCACACTCAGCGCTCCGAAACTTTTTTTATTTCCCAGACGGGATAGAGGCTTTCTGGGCCCCCTGTGGCCCCAGCCAAGGGCATCCCGGAACTGCCCCCAAAAGAGACCAGAGCAAACGGCCCCATTCTCTGGCTGTCAGCGGCCAGTGGCTTCCCTTATGCGTATCTCAAAATGGCTGCCGGGGCAGCTCCACCCTGTGGGCTGACTGGTCTTCGGGATGCCTGGCTGATCTGTCTCGGGGCCTCTAGAGTAGCTGCTTCTCCAAGGGGTCCCAATGGCGGGTGCGCTTCGTTCTAGGGCTCTAAACCCCGGTCGGGGAAACCCTGGCTTAGAGAGAGTCCACCCAGCCCCGGCAGTCCTCGCTCTTCTGGGTGCCTGGCAGAAGGCAAGTGTTCCTGCAGCCTGCTGTCATGTTCAGAAACACCTTCCGCTGGATGGCACTGTGGCTCCACAAATGGCGGTCAGGTCTTTTCCTTCCCCCCACCTTGCCTTGGTCTTTCTCCATTTGCTGCCAACGGAATAAAACAAACGCAAAACCCGCAAAGCAAAGAAACAACGAAAGAAACCAGGCCGAGGAGCACCCACCTCACCCTACAGCAGGGCTGCCCACCTACGTGGTCACTTTGGGGAAACCTGCAACAGTAGGAGGGTTCTCTGCCTCCCCTCTTCCCTCTGGATTCTTCTCCTGGGCAGGGTTCCCGGTGAACCAGAGAACCTGAAGAAATTCCACCCTTAGGGCTGTGGCATGGTGGGGGTAGGTCGCACTGCCGGCAGTGCGAGGGGGTACAGGGGGAGGGGTATGTGGATGTGTGGGTCTGCATGCGGGCCGCGGCAGATTCCTCTAGGAATCTGCACAGGCCGCCTGAGCAAGAGACCAGGCTGCATGCTTGTGCGCACCACACTTGTCCCTAGGTAGCACTCTTCCTCTTGGGGAAGCGACCAAAGTTGGATGGAAAGCAGCCAGGTCCAGCAGGCATCCGCACATTGTTGACCCATCGAGCTGCAGGGAGTCGGGCCGGGTGTTTCTTGGGATGGGACTGGAGGGGACGGAGTCCTGGCCGAGCCCTTCAGCTACCTCTCTCTCTCTGGAACCCAGGCACTCATCCGTGCACAGGGTTAGGAGGAGCATTCCGGGTGGGTTTCAGAGGTGGCTCTCCTGGAGAGAGAGACTCTTGGCATATCTGACGGAGCATGCGTGCTCCCTGGAAGGTGGTGGCTCACCACTTAGTTGCCAGGCATCTTGGTCATTCTACCCAAGTGCACGGGTAGCCAGGGCCCCGACTGCCCCCTTTCTCCTGGGCCCCATCTGATTTCCTGTGCTGCGTGTGGAGGTGGAGGTTGAGCCTTGAGTGTTTTGGGGGGAGAAGGGGCTTGTGGGGGGGGGGGCTGTGCTTTGGTTTGATGGAGTGCTCACTGGGCTCTCAAGCTAAACTCTGGTGCTTGCCGGATATTCGGCCCGGAAAACGCACGAGACGGTCAAGGACAAATTCCGCCGCCCCTTTAGGGTCTCCAGGCAGACAGAAGAAAGCCTGAGGCGGGCCATCATACGGTGCCTACGTTGGGATGCGAAGCCGTGACCGCCTTGCGCTAAATGTTTCATATGCTACTCAGGCCGCTGGGTGCCTGGGCAGCAGCATGGAACACAACGCTCTCCGAATATTGCAAGTGTTTTCTGTCTTTGCTCGTTACAAATCTTCCTGGATGTGTAGGCCACACTGGGAATGAGCAGAGCTTCACAGGACAGAAAATTTACCCCACGGGTAATGATTCCCACACTCAGGGGTGTGTGAACCACTCTCACAAGAGGAATGTCATTGTCGTGCGTGGGCCTGCACTCTCACGGCCTTCCGGGAAGAAGACCCACGTGACCATGGAACAGGAGTCACCCCCTTTCTGTCACTTGTCAACAAATGCGGATGTTTGTTCTCATATGTAGGTAGCATGCACCAGGGTGCGCCTCCGGCCGTGCCTAGGGACCACGCGAGAAGAAAAGAATGCAGGAAGATCTGGACTGCATCTTCAGGGTTGGCATTGGGACTCTGAGTGTCAGAGGTCCTCGTTTTTAACTTTTAACTCCCATCACGTCTCAACTTTTTCCTGTCTTCATCTGTGCTTCCATAGGGCCTCGGGCACATACACGTATCCCCACCCATACTCACAAGCTTCTGCGCAGACACCTTCATTCACACCCGGGGCTGGTCGTCTCGGTGGGGGGGGGGGGGGGCAGTTTTTCAGCTTTCGGCTTCCCTCTTGTCCACCTTTCTTGTTGCTTTCCGCCTTGCTTCCCCATGTTTGCTGACGGAGTGTGCGGGATGGGGTTGAGGTGTGGGCAGCAGGGTGCAGAGCAGCCTCCTGGCCCAACAGGCCTCTGTGCGGACACGGTGCAGACCCCGGCTTAAGGGGCTGACGCTTTCTCCTTGCTGGTGGCTCTTTTCCCGTGTGCCACTCACAGGGCTGCCAGCTGTCCACCTGGGGCACTCTGCATTCTGGTTCGCTCTCAACCTCCTTGCTCACTCTGATTGTTTGTGTACTTTCGGAGTTTTCCTCCCTTCACTTTTGTCGTCTTCACTTTCTTCACTTTTCGTCCACTTCTGTTTGGGGAGGTCGGAAGCAGCCTGGAAGGCAGGGTCGACTGCGCGCCGGGATACCGTTAGGGAAAACAGGATTACTTTTCCTAAGGAAAAGCCTAGCTGACCCCTGAGAGGAGAAAGTGGCATTTCCCTTCCCCTTTCTGCCCTGTCTCCCTATTGCCGTGGGTGGCTGATTACCTCTTTTCCCTGGTGTCCAATTCCTCCGCGTTTATTCCCTTGCTCTTTTTTTTGGGGGGGGGGCGGTGGTGGTGTGTGGGGGGTAGGTGTCCTTCTCTGCCTTGGCCTTGCAGACTTGGGGCTCGGTAACCCTTGCAGTCGGCTGATGACATCCTCAGGGCAAGGCTCGGCCTGCACCTGTGTCCTCTGTAGCTTCTCTAGGCCTGTTGGCGGATCAAAGTTTTGATCCCATGCAGGAAAGATCCCATCAATAAGAAACTTCCTGGTTGTTTGTCCTTTAATCGGGAGGTGACAGGTGGCTCCTTCTCCCTCGTTGTGTATGTCACCACCCATTGAGGTCTTCCTGAGCTACATCCTCCAGGACAGCTACAGTGGCATGGACCTCCCTCTTTCTTTCCTTGTTCTCCTTCTGTTTCTTCTTCCTATTCCTCCTCCTTCTTCTCTTCTTTTATTCTTCCCTTTCCCCTCTACTTTACCTCTTGCTCCTCCTCCTCCAACTTCCTCTCCTCCTCCTCCTCCTCCTCATGCTCCTCCTCTCTCTCTTCCTCCTCTTTCTCCTCCTCCCTCTCTTCCTCCTCTTTCTCCTCCTCCTCCTCCACTTCCTCCTCCTCCTTGTTTGCCTCTTCTTCTTTTTCTCCTTTGGCTTCTGCTTTTGCTTCCTTTTCCCCCTTCACATTCAGATGTGTTCGGGCAAGTGTTCTAGGAGACTGCTTCTTTTGTTTTCTGATGATTTGGCATGGCCCTCTGCAGCACTAGGCCTAGAGGAAGCGTCACTTCTGTTCTCAAAGGAGCACTGATGAAGGTCACCAGTTTAGTCCCTCTGGTCCACCAAAAAGCTGCCCACGTGTTACTTTTCAGTGAAATGTCGTGGTGAACCCACCCTTCACCAGTACCTCGTGCGTCGCCGTTATTCCCTATTCTCCTTGTGGATGCTCTGAGTGTGCCTTCCTGAGCCATTAGGAGCTTTGGCAAGTTTCCCCCTGTGTCCTTTTTGTCTAGTCAAGCCGTGTGAACACATCGATCCGGATTTCAGTGTGTGCAGGCAGGTGTCTCTGCCACGTGTTCATTTGCCCACTGTCAGTCACACGGGCAGGCACCCACACACCGCAGACGCAGATACACGTGCACGCAATCATGAGAGATTCCGCACCCCAGACTGAAATACACGCGCACACAGAGACACATGCACACGCAGACACAAACACACAAGTTAAACACGCCCAAGTGGACACACACATACATACACAAACACATTCGGGCGCGCGCACGCACACACACGTAAGCTCATACTGCCAAAGGGGTGTGAGCTCAAGCATTATCGGACACAGACACGTACACACCACCACTGGCTCGAAAGTGCCCACGATCTCTTCTGCACTGGCTCTAAACGTGCAAAGCGGAACGGGAGACAGACCAGCATTCCTGGCTCCGGTCCTGCGGTCCTGCGGTCCTGCGTCTTCATGCCATTTATTGGGCAACTAGGACCTTCTCCTGAGAATGAATGCGGAAGTCTGTTATCAGATAGGGCCAAGCAGCAGGTGTGAAACTGGAGCATCCTGGGTCATGCTGCTTGAAAAGGGACCCCACTTTGGAGTAGGGACAGAGAAAGTCCCCTTGGAGTCTTGGCTCTGTGTGATGCTTTGAGTATCTGTGGCACGGGGTGGCCTTCTCAGGCCTCCCTGAGCCTCCCTCCTCCCACCCTCCCCTGTGTGAAAGCCAGGTCAGCCTGAGCAGACTCAGATTTGAGTGTGTTGCTGAGTGTCTCTTGTGAGGGAGCCTCCTGCCACAGCCCTGTGGCTGCCTGTTGCCATGTGCCATCCCGAGGTGGTAGACACTACCTGCAGCTCCGGGCCTTGGGAGGCCCCCCAGTCCTGGGGCAAATCCTCATGTAAGTCAGCTGGCTGGCCCGCGCCTTGTCCTGGGGCGGCACCCCTGTGATCCCAGTCCTCCTGTGCCTTCCCAGAGGCCATGATTACGTGTCCTTTGTCTTTTACTTTCTGCACCAGCGGGAGCCAAAAACCCTGAAGAGGGCCAAAGGAAGGGCAGAGGTTGGCAGCCTCCACAGCACTCTCGCAGGGTCTCCAGCCTACTGGTCCTTGGTCCTAGGGTCCTCTAAGTCTGGTGGCGGTCAACCTGGGACCAGGTGTCTGGTTCCTTTCTCTTCTCCGTGTCTTTTAATTCTTCTTCTTCTTCTTCTTCTTCTTCTTCTTCTTCTTCTTCTTCTTCTTCTTATTATTATTATTATTATTATTGTTATTATTATTGTTATTATTATTTCTCCTTCCTCTTTCGTTTTTTTCACAGAGAAAGGGCGGAGGCCCTCGGATTGGAGGGGCAGGGCTGTGGTTGTAGTTGGCATTTGTGGAGCCATACTGCCATCAAGCGGAAACTGTTTCTGGAAACCGGAGGCTGTAGGGCACAAGCACTGGGGAAAGCCCAGGAGCGCAAAAGAGAGGGTGGTGTGGGACCCCAGACTCAAGCCGGACGGGAGAGGAACTCCTCGCTGGCCCTTGGCCTGGGCTCATTCCCAGGATGGCGCCCTGGCTCCACAGCTGTATGTAAGAAAGGGCAGTCGGGGCGGCCCGCCATGGCTTCCCCTGGCAGTCTCCAGGAACTGCCAGACATGGGTCGCCCCACACTCAGCGCTCCGAAACTTTTTTTATTTCCCAGACGGGATAGAGGCTTTCTGGGCCCCCTGTGGCCCCAGCCAAGGGCATCCCGGAACTGCCCCCAAAAGAGACCAGAGCAAACGGCCCCATTCTCTGGCTGTCAGCGGCCAGTGGCTTCCCTTATGCGTATCTCAAAATGGCTGCCGGGGCAGCTCCACCCTGTGGGCTGACTGGTCTTCGGGATGCCTGGCTGATCTGTCTCGGGGCCTCTAGAGTAGCTGCTTCTCCAAGGGGTCCCAATGGCGGGTGCGCTTCGTTCTAGGGCTCTAAACCCCGGTCGGGGAAACCCTGGCTTAGAGAGAGTCCACCCAGCCCCGGCAGTCCTCGCTCTTCTGGGTGCCTGGCAGAAGGCAAGTGTCCCTGCAGCCTGCTGTCATGTTCAGAAACACCTTCCGCTGGATGGCACTGTGGCTCCACAAATGGCGGTCAGGTCTTTTCCTTCCCCCACCTTGCCTTGGTCTTTCTCCATTTGCTGCCAACGGAATAAAACAAACGCAAAACCCGCAAAGCAAAGAAACAACGAAAGAAACCGGCCGAGGAGCACCCACCTCACCTACAGCAGGGCTGCCCACCTACGTGGTCACTTTGGGGAAACCTGCAACAGTAGGAGGGTTCTCTGCCTCCCCTCTTCCCTCTGGATTCTTCTCCTGGGCAGGGTTCCCGGTGAACCAGAGAACCTGAAGAAATTCCACCCTTAGGGCTGTGGCATGGTGGGGGTAGGTCGCACTGCCGGCAGTGCGAGGGGGTACAGGGGGAGGGGTATGTGGATGTGTGGGTCTGCATGCGGGCCGCGGCAGATTCCTCTAGGAATCTGCACAGGCCGCCTGAGCAAGAGACCAGGCTGCATGCTTGTGCGCACCACACTTGTCCCTAGGTAGCACTCTTCCTCTTGGGGAAGCGACCAAAGTTGGATGGAAAGCAGCCAGGTCCAGCAGGCATCCGCACATTGTTGACCCATCGAGCTGCAGGGAGTCGGGCCGGGTGTTTCTTGGGATGGGACTGGAGGGGACGGAGTCCTGGCCGAGCCCTTCAGCTACCTCTCTCTCTCTGGAACCCAGGCACTCATCCGTGCACAGGGTTAGGAGGAGCATTCCGGGTGGGTTTCAGAGGTGGCTCTCCTGGAGAGAGAGACTCTTGGCATATCTGACGGAGCATGCGTGCTCCCTGGAAGGTGGTGGCTCACCACTTAGTTGCCAGGCATCTTGGTCATTCTACCCAAGTGCACGGGTAGCCAGGGCCCCGACTGCCCCCTTTCTCCTGGGCCCCATCTGATTTCCTGTGCTGCGTGTGGAGGTGGAGGTTGAGCCTTGAGTGTTTTGGGGGGAGAAGGGGCTTGTGGGGGGGGGGGCTGTGCTTTGGTTTGATGGAGTGCTCACTGGGCTCTCAAGCTAAACTCTGGTGCTTGCCGGATATTCGGCCCGGAAAACGCACGAGACGGTCAAGGACAAATTCCGCCGCCCCTTTAGGGTCTCCAGGCAGACAGAAGAAAGCCTGAGGCGGGCCATCATACGGTGCCTACGTTGGGATGCGAAGCCGTGACCGCCTTGCGCTAAATGTTTCATATGCTACTCAGGCCGCTGGGTGCCTGGGCAGCAGCATGGAACACAACGCTCTCCGAATATTGCAAGTGTTTTCTGTCTTTGCTCGTTACAAATCTTCCTGGATGTGTAGGCCACACTGGGAATGAGCAGAGCTTCACAGGACAGAAAATTTACCCCACGGGTAATGATTCCCACACTCAGGGGTGTGTGAACCACTCTCACAAGAGGAATGTCATTGTCGTGCGTGGGCCTGCACTCTCACGGCCTTCCGGGAAGAAGACCCACGTGACCATGGAACAGGAGTCACCCCCTTTCTGTCACTTGTCAACAAATGCGGATGTTTGTTCTCATATGTAGGTAGCATGCACCAGGGTGCGCCTCCGGCCGTGCCTAGGGACCACGCGAGAAGAAAAGAATGCAGGAAGATCTGGACTGCATCTTCAGGGTTGGCATTGGGACTCTGAGTGTCAGAGGTCCTCGTTTTTAACTTTTAACTCCCATCACGTCTCAACTTTTTCCTGTCTTCATCTGTGCTTCCATAGGGCCTCGGGCACATACACGTATCCCCACCCATACTCACAAGCTTCTGCGCAGACACCTTCATTCACACCCGGGGCTGGTCGTCTCGGTGGGGGGGGGGGGGGGCAGTTTTTCAGCTTTCGGCTTCCCTCTTGTCCACCTTTCTTGTTGCTTTCCGCCTTGCTTCCCCATGTTTGCTGACGGAGTGTGCGGGATGGGGTTGAGGTGTGGGCAGCAGGGTGCAGAGCAGCCTCCTGGCCCAACAGGCCTCTGTGCGGACACGGTGCAGACCCCGGCTTAAGGGGCTGACGCTTTCTCCTTGCTGGTGGCTCTTTTCCCGTGTGCCACTCACAGGGCTGCCAGCTGTCCACCTGGGGCACTCTGCATTCTGGTTCGCTCTCAACCTCCTTGCTCACTCTGATTGTTTGTGTACTTTCGGAGTTTTCCTCCCTTCACTTTTGTCGTCTTCACTTTCTTCACTTTTCGTCCACTTCTGTTTGGGGAGGTCGGAAGCAGCCTGGAAGGCAGGGTCGACTGCGCGCCGGGATACCGTTAGGGAAAACAGGATTACTTTTCCTAAGGAAAAGCCTAGCTGACCCCTGAGAGGAGAAAGTGGCATTTCCCTTCCCCTTTCTGCCCTGTCTCCCTATTGCCGTGGGTGGCTGATTACCTCTTTTCCCTGGTGTCCAATTCCTCCGCGTTTATTCCCTTGCTCTTTTTTTTGGGGGGGGGGCGGTGGTGGTGTGTGGGGGGTAGGTGTCCTTCTCTGCCTTGGCCTTGCAGACTTGGGGCTCGGTAACCCTTGCAGTCGGCTGATGACATCCTCAGGGCAAGGCTCGGCCTGCACCTGTGTCCTCTGTAGCTTCTCTAGGCCTGTTGGCGGATCAAAGTTTTGATCCCATGCAGGAAAGATCCCATCAATAAGAAACTTCCTGGTTGTTTGTCCTTTAATCGGGAGGTGACAGGTGGCTCCTTCTCCCTCGTTGTGTATGTCACCACCCATTGAGGTCTTCCTGAGCTACATCCTCCAGGACAGCTACAGTGGCATGGACCTCCCTCTTTCTTTCCTTGTTCTCCTTCTGTTTCTTCTTCCTATTCCTCCTCCTTCTTCTCTTCTTTTATTCTTCCCTTTCCCCTCTACTTTACCTCTTGCTCCTCCTCCTCCAACTTCCTCTCCTCCTCCTCCTCCTCCTCATGCTCCTCCTCTCTCTCTTCCTCCTCTTTCTCCTCCTCCCTCTCTTCCTCCTCTTTCTCCTCCTCCTCCTCCACTTCCTCCTCCTCCTTGTTTGCCTCTTCTTCTTTTTCTCCTTTGGCTTCTGCTTTTGCTTCCTTTTCCCCCTTCACATTCAGATGTGTTCGGGCAAGTGTTCTAGGAGACTGCTTCTTTTGTTTTCTGATGATTTGGCATGGCCCTCTGCAGCACTAGGCCTAGAGGAAGCGTCACTTCTGTTCTCAAAGGAGCACTGATGAAGGTCACCAGTTTAGTCCCTCTGGTCCACCAAAAAGCTGCCCACGTGTTACTTTTCAGTGAAATGTCGTGGTGAACCCACCCTTCACCAGTACCTCGTGCGTCGCCGTTATTCCCTATTCTCCTTGTGGATGCTCTGAGTGTGCCTTCCTGAGCCATTAGGAGCTTTGGCAAGTTTCCCCCTGTGTCCTTTTTGTCTAGTCAAGCCGTGTGAACACATCGATCCGGATTTCAGTGTGTGCAGGCAGGTGTCTCTGCCACGTGTTCATTTGCCCACTGTCAGTCACACGGGCAGGCACCCACACACCGCAGACGCAGATACACGTGCACGCAATCATGAGAGATTCCGCACCCCAGACTGAAATACACGCGCACACAGAGACACATGCACACGCAGACACAAACACACAAGTTAAACACGCCCAAGTGGACACACACATACATACACAAACACATTCGGGCGCGCGCACGCACACACACGTAAGCTCATACTGCCAAAGGGGTGTGAGCTCAAGCATTATCGGACACAGACACGTACACACCACCACTGGCTCGAAAGTGCCCACGATCTCTTCTGCACTGGCTCTAAACGTGCAAAGCGGAACGGGAGACAGACCAGCATTCCTGGCTCCGGTCCTGCGGTCCTGCGGTCCTGCGTCTTCATGCCATTTATTGGGCAACTAGGACCTTCTCCTGAGAATGAATGCGGAAGTCTGTTATCAGATAGGGCCAAGCAGCAGGTGTGAAACTGGAGCATCCTGGGTCATGCTGCTTGAAAAGGGACCCCACTTTGGAGTAGGGACAGAGAAAGTCCCCTTGGAGTCTTGGCTCTGTGTGATGCTTTGAGTATCTGTGGCACGGGGTGGCCTTCTCAGGCCTCCCTGAGCCTCCCTCCTCCCACCCTCCCCTGTGTGAAAGCCAGGTCAGCCTGAGCAGACTCAGATTTGAGTGTGTTGCTGAGTGTCTCTTGTGAGGGAGCCTCCTGCCACAGCCCTGTGGCTGCCTGTTGCCATGTGCCATCCCGAGGTGGTAGACACTACCTGCAGCTCCGGGCCTTGGGAGGCCCCCCAGTCCTGGGGCAAATCCTCATGTAAGTCAGCTGGCTGGCCCGCGCCTTGTCCTGGGGCGGCACCCCTGTGATCCCAGTCCTCCTGTGCCTTCCCAGAGGCCATGATTACGTGTCCTTTGTCTTTTACTTTCTGCACCAGCGGGAGCCAAAAACCCTGAAGAGGGCCAAAGGAAGGGCAGAGGTTGGCAGCCTCCACAGCACTCTCGCAGGGTCTCCAGCCTACTGGTCCTTGGTCCTAGGGTCCTCTAAGTCTGGTGGCGGTCAACCTGGGACCAGGTGTCTGGTTCCTTTCTCTTCTCCGTGTCTTTTAATTCTTCTTCTTCTTCTTCTTCTTCTTCTTCTTCTTCTTCTTCTTCTTCTTCTTCTTCTTCTTCTTCTTCTTCTTCTTCTTCTTCTTCTTCTTCTTATTGTTATTATTATTTCTCCTTCCTCTTTCGTTTTTTTCACAGAGAAAGGGCGGAGGCCCTCGGATTGGAGGGGCAGGGTTGTGGTTGTAGTTGGCATTTGTGGAGCCATACTGCCATCAAGCGGAAACTGTTTCTGGAAACCGGAGGCTGTAGGGCACAAGCACTGGGGAAAGCCCAGGAGCGCAAAAGAGAGGGTGGTGTGGGACCCCAGACTCAAGCCGGACGGGAGAGGAACTCCTCGCTGGCCCTTGGCCTGGGCTCATTCCCAGGATGGCGCCCTGGCTCCACAGCTGTATGTAAGAAAGGGCAGTCGGGGCGGCCCGCCATGGCTTCCCCTGGCAGTCTCCAGGAACTGCCAGACATGGGTCGCCCCACACTCAGCGCTCCGAAACTTTTTTTATTTCCCAGACGGGATAGAGGCTTTCTGGGCCCCCTGTGGCCCCAGCCAAGGGCATCCCGGAACTGCCCCCAAAAGAGACCAGAGCAAACGGCCCCATTCTCTGGCTGTCAGCGGCCAGTGGCTTCCCTTATGCGTATCTCAAAATGGCTGCCGGGGCAGCTCCACCCTGTGGGCTGACTGGTCTTCGGGATGCCTGGCTGATCTGTCTCGGGGCCTCTAGAGTAGCTGCTTCTCCAAGGGGTCCCAATGGCGGGTGCGCTTCGTTCTAGGGCTCTAAACCCCGGTCGGGGAAACCCTGGCTTAGAGAGAGTCCACCCAGCCCCGGCAGTCCTCGCTCTTCTGGGTGCCTGGCAGAAGGCAAGTGTCCCTGCAGCCTGCTGTCATGTTCAGAAACACCTTCCGCTGGATGGCACTGTGGCTCCACAAATGGCGGTCAGGTCTTTTCCTTCCCCCACCTTGCCTTGGTCTTTCTCCATTTGCTGCCAACGGAATAAAACAAACGCAAAACCCGCAAAGCAAAGAAACAACGAAAGAAACCGGCCGAGGAGCACCCACCTCACCTACAGCAGGGCTGCCCACCTACGTGGTCACTTTGGGGAAACCTGCAACAGTAGGAGGGTTCTCTGCCTCCCCTCTTCCCTCTGGATTCTTCTCCTGGGCAGGGTTCCCGGTGAACCAGAGAACCTGAAGAAATTCCACCCTTAGGGCTGTGGCATGGTGGGGGTAGGTCGCACTGCGGGCAGTGCGAGGGGGTACAGGGGGAGGGATATGTGGATGTGTGGGTCTGCATGCGGGCCGCGGCAGATTCCTCTAGGAATCTGCACAGGCCGCCTGAGCAAGAGACCAGGCTGCATGCTTGTGCGCACCACACTTGTCCCTAGGTAGCACTCTTCCTCTTGGGGAAGCGACCAAAGTTGGATGGAAAGCAGCCAGGTCCAGCAGGCATCCGCACATTGTTGACCCATCGAGCTGCAGGGAGTCGGGCCGGGTGTTTCTTGGGATGGGACTGGAGGGGACGGAGTCCTGGCCGAGCCCTTCAGCTACCTCTCTCTCTCTGGAACCCAGGCACTCATCCGTGCACAGGGTTAGGAGGAGCATTCCGGGTGGGTTTCAGAGGTGGCTCTCCTGGAGAGAGAGCCTCTTGGCATATCTGACGGAGCATGCGTGCTCCCTGGAAGGTGGTGGCTCACCACTTAGTTGCCAGGCATCTTGGTCATTCTACCCAAGTGCACGGGTAGCCAGGGCCCCGACTGCCCCCTTTCTCCTGGGCCCCATCTGATTTCCTGTGCTGCGTGTGGAGGTGGAGGTTGAGCCTTGAGTGTTTTGGGGGGAGAAGGGGCTTGTGGGGGGGGGGGGCTGTGCTTTGGTTTGATGGAGTGCTCACTGGGCTCTCAAGCTAAACTCTGGTGCTTGCCGGATATTCGGCCCGGAAAACGCACGAGAGGGTCAAGGACAAATTCCGCCGCCCCTTTAGGGTCTCCAGGCAGACAGAAGAAAGCCTGAGGCGGGCCATCATACGGTGCCTACGTTGGGATGCGAAGCCGTGACCGCCTTGCGCTAAATGTTTCATATGCTACTCAGGCCGCTGGGTGCCTGGGCAGCAGCATGGAACACAACGCTCTCCGAATATTGCAAGTGTTTTCTGTCTTTGCTCGTTACAAATCTTCCTGGATGTGTAGGCCACACTGGGAATGAGCAGAGCTTCACAGGACAGAAAATTCACCCCACGGGTAATGATTCCCACACTCAGGGGTGTGTGAACCACTCTCACAAGAGGAATGTCATTGTCGTGCGTGGGCCTGCACTCTCACGGCCTTCCGGGAAGAAGACCCACGTGACCATGGAACAGGAGTCACCCCCTTTCTGTCACTTGTCAACAAATGCGGATGTTTGTTCTCATATGTAGGTAGCATGCACCAGGGTGCGCCTCCGGCCGTGCCTAGGGACCACGCGAGAAGAAAAGAATGCAGGAAGATCTGGACTGCATCTTCAGGGTTGGCATTGGGACTCTGAGTGTCAGAGGTCCTCGTTTTTAACTTTTAACTCCCATCACGTCTCAACTTTTTCCTGTCTTCATCTGTGCTTCCATAGGGCCTCGGGCACATACACGTATCCCCACCCATACTCACAAGCTTCTGCGCAGACACCTTCATTCACACCCGGGGCTGGTCGTCTCGGTGGGGGGGGGGGGGGGCAGTTTTTCAGCTTTCGGCTTCCCTCTTGTCCACCTTTCTTGTTGCTTTCCGCCTTGCTTCCCCATGTTTGCTGACGGAGTGTGCGGGATGGGGTTGAGGTGTGGGCAGCAGGGTGCAGAGCAGCCTCCTGGCCCAACAGGCCTCTGTGCGGACACGGTGCAGACCCCGGCTTAAGGGGCTGACGCTTTCTCCTTGCTGGTGGCTCTTTTCCCGTGTGCCACTCACAGGGCTGCCAGCTGTCCACCTGGGGCACTCTGCATTCTGGTTCGCTCTCAACCTCCTTGCTCACTCTGATTGTTTGTGTACTTTCGGAGTTTTCCTCCCTTCACTTTTGTCGTCTTCACTTTCTTCACTTTTCGTCCACTTCTGTTTGGGGAGGTCGGAAGCAGCCTGGAAGGCAGGGTCGACTGCGCGCCGGGATACCGTTAGGGAAAACAGGATTACTTTTCCTAAGGAAAAGCCTAGCTGACCCCTGAGAGGAGAAAGTGGCATTTCCCTTCCCCTTTCTGCCCTGTCTCCCTATTGCCGTGGGTGGCTGATTACCTCTTTTCCCTGGTGTCCAATTCCTCCGCGTTTATTCCCTTGCTCTTTTTTTGGGGGGGGGGGCGGTGGTGGTGTGTGGGGGGTAGGTGTCCTTCTCTGCCTTGGCCTTGCAGACTTGGGGCTCGGTAACCCTTGCAGTCGGCTGATGACATCCTCAGGGCAAGGCTCGGCCTGCACCTGTGTCCTCTGTAGCTTCTCTAGGCCTGTTGGCGGATCAAAGTTTTGATCCCATGCAGGAAAGATCCCATCAATAAGAAACTTCCTGGTTGTTTGTCCTTTAATCGGGAGGTGACAGGTGGCTCCTTCTCCCTCGTTGTGTATGTCACCACCCATTGAGGTCTTCCTGAGCTACATCCTCCAGGACAGCTACAGTGGCATGGACCTCCCTCTTTCTTTCCTTGTTCTCCTTCTGTTTCTTCTTCCTATTCCTCCTCCTTCTTCTCTTCTTTTATTCTTCCCTTTCCCCTCTACTTTACCTCTTGCTCCTCCTCCTCCAACTTCCTCTCCTCCTCCTCCTCCTCCTCATGCTCCTCCTCTTTCTCTTCCTCCTCTTTCTCCTCCTCCTCCTCCACTTCCTCCTCCTCCTTGTTTGCCTCTTCTTCTTTTTCTCCTTTGGCTTCTGCTTTTGCTTCCTTTTCCCCCTTCACATTCAGATGTGTTCGGGCAAGTGTTCTAGGAGACTGCTTCTTTTGTTTTCTGATGATTTGGCATGGCCCTCTGCAGCACTAGGCCTAGAGGAAGCGTCACTTCTGTTCTCAAAGGAGCACCGATGAAGGTCACCAGTTTAGTCCCTCTGGTCCACCAAAAAGCTGCCCACGTGTTACTTTTCAGTGAAATGTCGTGGTGAACCCACCCTTCACCAGTACCTCGTGCGTCGCCGTTATTCCCTATTCTCCTTGTGGATGCTCTGAGTGTGCCTTCCTGAGCCATTAGGAGCTTTGGCAAGTTTCCCCCTGTGTCCTTTTTGTCTAGTCAAGCCGTGTGAACACATCGATCCGGATTTCAGTGTGTGCAGGCAGGTGTCTCTGCCACGTGTTCATTTGCCCACTGTCAGTCACACGGGCAGGCACCCACACACCGCAGACGCAGATACACGTGCACGCAATCATGAGAGATTCCGCACCCCAGACTGAAATACACGCGCACACAGAGACACATGCACACGCAGACACAAACACACAAGTTAAACACGCCCAAGTGGACACACACATACATACACAAACACATTCGGGCGCGCGCACGCACACACACGTAAGCTCATACTGCCAAAGGGGTGTGAGCTCAAGCATTGTCGGACACAGACACGTACACACCACCACTGGCTCGAAAGTGCCCACGATCTCTTCTGCACTGGCTCTAAACGTGCAAAGCGGAACGGGAGACAGACCAGCATTCCTGGCTCCGGTCCTGCGGTCCTGCGGTCCTGCGTCTTCATGCCATTTATTGGGCAACTAGGACCTTCTCCTGAGAATGAATGCGGAAGTCTGTTATCAGATAGGGCCAAGCAGCAGGTGTGAAACTGGAGCATCCTGGGTCATGCTGCTTGAAAAGGGACCCCACTTTGGAGTAGGGACAGAGAAAGTCCCCTTGGAGTCTTGGCTCTGTGTGATGCTTTGAGTATCTGTGGCACGGGGTGGCCTTCTCAGGCCTCCCTGAGCCTCCCTCCTCCCACCCTCCCCTGTGTGAAAGCCAGGTCAGCCTGAGCAGACTCAGATTTGAGTGTGTTGCTGAGTGTCTCTTGTGAGGGAGCCTCCTGCCACAGCCCTGTGGCTGCCTGTTGCCATGTGCCATCCCGAGGTGGTAGACACTACCTGCAGCTCCGGGCCTTGGGAGGCCCCCCAGTCCTGGGGCAAATCCTCATGTAAGTCAGCTGGCTGGCCCGCGCCTTGTCCTGGGGCGGCACCCCTGTGATCCCAGTCCTCCTGTGCCTTCCCAGAGGCCATGATTACGTGTCCTTTGTCTTTTACTTTCTGCACCAGCGGGAGCCAAAAACCCTGAAGAGGGCCAAAGGAAGGGCAGAGGTTGGCAGCCTCCACAGCACTCTCGCAGGGTCTCCAGCCTACTGGTCCTTGGTCCTAGGGTCCTCTAAGTCTGGTGGCGGTCAACCTGGGACCAGGTGTCTGGTTCCTTTCTCTTCTCCGTGTCTTTTAATTCTTCTTCTTCTTCTTCTTCTTCTTCTTCTTCTTCTTCTTCTTCTTCTTCTTCTTCTTCTTCTTATTATTATTATTATTATTATTGTTATTATTATTGTTATTATTATTTCTCCTTCCTCTTTCGTTTTTTTCACAGAGAAAGGGCGGAGGCCCTCGGATTGGAGGGGCAGGGCTGTGGTTGTAGTTGGCATTTGTGGAGCCATACTGCCATCAAGCGGAAACTGTTTCTGGAAACCGGAGGCTGTAGGGCACAAGCACTGGGGAAAGCCCAGGAGCGCAAAAGAGAGGGTGGTGTGGGACCCCAGACTCAAGCCGGACGGGAGAGGAACTCCTCGCTGGCCCTTGGCCTGGGCTCATTCCCAGGATGGCGCCCTGGCTCCACAGCTGTATGTAAGAAAGGGCAGTCGGGGCGGCCCGCCATGGCTTCCCCTGGCAGTCTCCAGGAACTGCCAGACATGGGTCGCCCCACACTCAGCGCTCCGAAACTTTTTTTATTTCCCAGACGGGATAGAGGCTTTCTGGGCCCCCTGTGGCCCCAGCCAAGGGCATCCCGGAACTGCCCCCAAAAGAGACCAGAGCAAACGGCCCCATTCTCTGGCTGTCAGCGGCCAGTGGCTTCTCTTATGCTTATCTCAAAATGGCTGCCGGGGCAGCTCCACCCTGTGGGCTGACTGGTCTTCGGGATGCCTGGCTGATCTGTCTCGGGGCCTCTAGAGTAGCTGCTTCTCCAAGGGGTCCCAATGGCGGGTGCGCTTCGTTCTAGGGCTCTAAACCCCGGTCGGGGAAACCCTGGCTTAGAGAGAGTCCACCCAGCCCCGGCAGTCCTCGCTCTTCTGGGTGCCTGGCAGAAGGCAAGTGTCCCTGCAGCCTGCTGTCATGTTCAGAAACACCTTCCGCTGGATGGCACTGTGGCTCCACAAATGGCGGTCAGGTCTTTTCCTTCCCCCACCTTGCCTTGGTCTTTCTCCATTTGCTGCCAACGGAATAAAACAAACGCAAAACCCGCAAAGCAAAGAAACAACGAAAGAAACCGGCCGAGGAGCACCCACCTCACCTACAGCAGGGCTGCCCACCTACGTGGTCACTTTGGGGAAACCTGCAACAGTAGGAGGGTTCTCTGCCTCCCCTCTTCCCTCTGGATTCTTCTCCTGGGCAGGGTTCCCGGTGAACCAGAGAACCTGAAGAAATTCCACCCTTAGGGCTGTGGCATGGTGGGGGTAGGTCGCACTGCCGGCAGTGCGAGGGGGTACAGGGGGAGGGGTATGTGGATGTGTGGGTCTGCATGCGGGCCGCGGCAGATTCCTCTAGGAATCTGCACAGGCCGCCTGAGCAAGAGACCAGGCTGCATGCTTGTGCGCACCACACTTGTCCCTAGGTAGCACTCTTCCTCTTGGGGAAGCGACCAAAGTTGGATGGAAAGCAGCCAGGTCCAGCAGGCATCCGCACATTGTTGACCCATCGAGCTGCAGGGAGTCGGGCCGGGTGTTTCTTGGGATGGGACTGGAGGGGACGGAGTCCTGGCCGAGCCCTTCAGCTACCTCTCTCTCTCTGGAACCCAGGCACTCATCCGTGCACAGGGTTAGGAGGAGCATTCCGGGTGGGTTTCAGAGGTGGCTCTCCTGGAGAGAGAGACTCTTGGCATATCTGACGGAGCATGCGTGCTCCCTGGAAGGTGGTGGCTCACCACTTAGTTGCCAGGCATCTTGGTCATTCTACCCAAGTGCACGGGTAGCCAGGGCCCCGACTGCCCCCTTTCTCCTGGGCCCCATCTGATTTCCTGTGCTGCGTGTGGAGGTGGAGGTTGAGCCTTGAGTGTTTTGGGGGGAGAAGGGGCTTGTGGGGGGGGGGGGCTGTGCTTTGGTTTGATGGAGTGCTCACTGGGCTCTCAAGCTAAACTCTGGTGCTTGCCGGATATTCGGCCCGGAAAACGCACGAGACGGTCAAGGACAAATTCCGCCGCCCCTTTAGGGTCTCCAGGCAGACAGAAGAAAGCCTGAGGCGGGCCATCATACGGTGCCTACGTTGGGATGCGAAGCCGTGACCGCCTTGCGCTAAATGTTTCATATGCTACTCAGGCCGCTGGGTGCCTGGGCAGCAGCATGGAACACAACGCTCTCCGAATATTGCAAGTGTTTTCTGTCTTTGCTCGTTACAAATCTTCCTGGATGTGTAGGCCACACTGGGAATGAGCAGAGCTTCACAGGACAGAAAATTCACCCCACGGGTAATGATTCCCACACTCAGGGGTGTGTGAACCACTCTCACAAGAGGAATGTCATTGTCGTGCGTGGGCCTGCACTCTCACGGCCTTCCGGGAAGAAGACCCACGTGACCATGGAACAGGAGTCACCCCCTTTCTGTCACTTGTCAACAAATGCGGATGTTTGTTCTCATATGTAGGTAGCATGCACCAGGGTGCGCCTCCGGCCGTGCCTAGGGACCACGCGAGAAGAAAAGAATGCAGGAAGATCTGGACTGCATCTTCAGGGTTGGCATTGGGACTCTGAGTGTCAGAGGTCCTCGTTTTTAACTTTTAACTCCCATCACGTCTCAACTTTTTCCTGTCTTCATCTGTGCTTCCATAGGGCCTCGGGCACATACACGTATCCCCACCCATACTCACAAGCTTCTGCGCAGACACCTTCATTCACACCCGGGGCTGGTCGTCTCGGTGGGGGGGGGGGGGGGGGGGCAGTTTTTCAGCTTTCGGCTTCCCTCTTGTCCACCTTTCTTGTTGCTTTCCGCCTTGCTTCCCCATGTTTGCTGACGGAGTGTGCGGGATGGGGTTGAGGTGTGGGCAGCAGGGTGCAGAGCAGCCTCCTGGCCCAACAGGCCTCTGTGCGGACACGGTGCAGACCCCGGCTTAAGGGGCTGACGCTTTCTCCTTGCTGGTGGCTCTTTTCCCGTGTGCCACTCACAGGGCTGCCAGCTGTCCACCTGGGGCACTCTGCATTCTGGTTCGCTCTCAACCTCCTTGCTCACTCTGATTGTTTGTGTACTTTCGGAGTTTTCCTCCCTTCACTTTTGTCGTCTTCACTTTCTTCACTTTTCGTCCACTTCTGTTTGGGGAGGTCGGAAGCAGCCTGGAAGGCAGGGTCGACTGCGCGCCGGGATACCGTTAGGGAAAACAGGATTACTTTTCCTAAGGAAAAGCCTAGCTGACCCCTGAGAGGAGAAAGTGGCATTTCCCTTCCCCTTTCTGCCCTGTCTCCCTATTGCCGTGGGTGGCTGATTACCTCTTTTCCCTGGTGTCCAATTCCTCCGCGTTTATTCCCTTGCTCTTTTTTTGGGGGGGGGGGCGGTGGTGGTGTGTGGGGGGTAGGTGTCCTTCTCTGCCTTGGCCTTGCAGACTTGGGGCTCGGTAACCCTTGCAGTCGGCTGATGACATCCTCAGGGCAAGGCTCGGCCTGCACCTGTGTCCTCTGTAGCTTCTCTAGGCCTGTTGGCGGATCAAAGTTTTGATCCCATGCAGGAAAGATCCCATCAATAAGAAACTTCCTGGTTGTTTGTCCTTTAATCGGGAGGTGACAGGTGGCTCCTTCTCCCTCGTTGTGTATGTCACCACCCATTGAGGTCTTCCTGAGCTACATCCTCCAGGACAGCTACAGTGGCATGGACCTCCCTCTTTCTTTCCTTGTTCTCCTTCTGTTTCTTCTTCCTATTCCTCCTCCTTCTTCTCTTCTTTTATTCTTCCCTTTCCCCTCTACTTTACCTCTTGCTCCTCCTCCTCCAACTTCCTCTCCTCCTCCTCCTCCTCCTCATGCTCCTCCTCTTTCTCTTCCTCCTCTTTCTCCTCCTCCTCCTCCACTTCCTCCTCCTCCTTGTTTGCCTCTTCTTCTTTTTCTCCTTTGGCTTCTGCTTTTGCTTCCTTTTCCCCCTTCACATTCAGATGTGTTCGGGCAAGTGTTCTAGGAGACTGCTTCTTTTGTTTTCTGATGATTTGGCATGGCCCTCTGCAGCACTAGGCCTAGAGGAAGCGTCACTTCTGTTCTCAAAGGAGCACCGATGAAGGTCACCAGTTTAGTCCCTCTGGTCCACCAAAAAGCTGCCCACGTGTTACTTTTCAGTGAAATGTCGTGGTGAACCCACCCTTCACCAGTACCTCGTGCGTCGCCGTTATTCCCTATTCTCCTTGTGGATGCTCTGAGTGTGCCTTCCTGAGCCATTAGGAGCTTTGGCAAGTTTCCCCCTGTGTCCTTTTTGTCTAGTCAAGCCGTGTGAACACATCGATCCGGATTTCAGTGTGTGCAGGCAGGTGTCTCTGCCACGTGTTCATTTGCCCACTGTCAGTCACACGGGCAGGCACCCACACACCGCAGACGCAGATACACGTGCACGCAATCATGAGAGATTCCGCACCCCAGACTGAAATACACGCGCACACAGAGACACATGCACACGCAGACACAAACACACAAGTTAAACACGCCCAAGTGGACACACACATACATACACAAACACATTCGGGCGCGCGCACGCACACACACGTAAGCTCATACTGCCAAAGGGGTGTGAGCTCAAGCATTGTCGGACACAGACACGTACACACCACCACTGGCTCGAAAGTGCCCACGATCTCTTCTGCACTGGCTCTAAACGTGCAAAGCGGAACGGGAGACAGACCAG
Organism: Macaca nemestrina; assembly: GCF_043159975.1. Classification (NCBI taxonomy): domain Eukaryota; kingdom Metazoa; phylum Chordata; class Mammalia; order Primates; family Cercopithecidae; genus Macaca; species Macaca nemestrina. Next base: position 103,587,256 of record NC_092145.1, on the reverse strand, counting down.
CATTCCTGGCTCCGGTCCTGCGGTCCTGCGGTCCTGCGTCTTCATGCCATTTATTGGGCAACTAGGACCTTCTCCTGAGAATGAATGCGGAAGTCTGTTATCAGATAGGGCCAAGCAGCAGGTGTGAAACTGGAGCATCCTGGGTCATGCTGCTTGAAAAGGGACCCCACTTTGGAGTAGGGACAGAGAAAGTCCCCTTGGAGTCTTGGCTCTGTGTGATGCTTTGAGTATCTGTGGCACGGGGTGGCCTTCTCAGGCCTCCCTGAGCCTCCCTCCTCCCACCCTCCCCTGTGTGAAAGCCAGGTCAGCCTGAGCAGACTCAGATTTGAGTGTGTTGCTGAGTGTCTCTTGTGAGGGAGCCTCCTGCCACAGCCCTGTGGCTGCCTGTTGCCATGTGCCATCCCGAGGTGGTAGACACTACCTGCAGCTCCGGGCCTTGGGAGGCCCCCCAGTCCTGGGGCAAATCCTCATGTAAGTCAGCTGGCTGGCCCGCGCCTTGTCCTGGGGCGGCACCCCTGTGATCCCAGTCCTCCTGTGCCTTCCCAGAGGCCATGATTACGTGTCCTTTGTCTTTTACTTTCTGCACCAGCGGGAGCCAAAAACCCTGAAGAGGGCCAAAGGAAGGGCAGAGGTTGGCAGCCTCCACAGCACTCTCGCAGGGTCTCCAGCCTACTGGTCCTTGGTCCTAGGGTCCTCTAAGTCTGGTGGCGGTCAACCTGGGACCAGGTGTCTGGTTCCTTTCTCTTCTCCGTGTCTTTTAATTCTTCTTCTTCTTCTTCTTCTTCTTCTTCTTCTTCTTCTTCTTCTTCTTCTTCTTCTTCTTCTTCTTCTTCTTCTTATTATTATTATTATTATTATTGTTATTATTATTGTTATTATTATTTCTCCTTCCTCTTTCGTTTTTTTCACAGAGAAAGGGCGGAGGCCCTCGGATTGGAGGGGCAGGGCTGTGGTTGTAGTTGGCATTTGTGGAGCCATACTGCCATCAAGCGGAAACTGTTTCTGGAAACCGGAGGCTGTAGGGCACAAGCACTGGGGAAAGCCCAGGAGCGCAAAAGAGAGGGTGGTGTGGGACCCCAGACTCAAGCCGGACGGGAGAGGAACTCCTCGCTGGCCCTTGGCCTGGGCTCATTCCCAGGATGGCGCCCTGGCTCCACAGCTGTATGTAAGAAAGGGCAGTCGGGGCGGCCCGCCATGGCTTCCCCTGGCAGTCTCCAGGAACTGCCAGACATGGGTCGCCCCACACTCAGCGCTCCGAAACTTTTTTTATTTCCCAGACGGGATAGAGGCTTTCTGGGCCCCCTGTGGCCCCAGCCAAGGGCATCCCGGAACTGCCCCCAAAAGAGACCAGAGCAAACGGCCCCATTCTCTGGCTGTCAGCGGCCAGTGGCTTCTCTTATGCTTATCTCAAAATGGCTGCCGGGGCAGCTCCACCCTGTGGGCTGACTGGTCTTCGGGATGCCTGGCTGATCTGTCTCGGGGCCTCTAGAGTAGCTGCTTCTCCAAGGGGTCCCAATGGCGGGTGCGCTTCGTTCTAGGGCTCTAAACCCCGGTCGGGGAAACCCTGGCTTAGAGAGAGTCCACCCAGCCCCGGCAGTCCTCGCTCTTCTGGGTGCCTGGCAGAAGGCAAGTGTCCCTGCAGCCTGCTGTCATGTTCAGAAACACCTTCCGCTGGATGGCACTGTGGCTCCACAAATGGCGGTCAGGTCTTTTCCTTCCCCCACCTTGCCTTGGTCTTTCTCCATTTGCTGCCAACGGAATAAAACAAACGCAAAACCCGCAAAGCAAAGAAACAACGAAAGAAACCGGCCGAGGAGCACCCACCTCACCTACAGCAGGGCTGCCCACCTACGTGGTCACTTTGGGGAAACCTGCAACAGTAGGAGGGTTCTCTGCCTCCCCTCTTCCCTCTGGATTCTTCTCCTGGGCAGGGTTCCCGGTGAACCAGAGAACCTGAAGAAATTCCACCCTTAGGGCTGTGGCATGGTGGGGGTAGGTCGCACTGCCGGCAGTGCGAGGGGGTACAGGGGGAGGGGTATGTGGATGTGTGGGTCTGCATGCGGGCCGCGGCAGATTCCTCTAGGAATCTGCACAGGCCGCCTGAGCAAGAGACCAGGCTGCATGCTTGTGCGCACCACACTTGTCCCTAGGTAGCACTCTTCCTCTTGGGGAAGCGACCAAAGTTGGATGGAAAGCAGCCAGGTCCAGCAGGCATCCGCACATTGTTGACCCATCGAGCTGCAGGGAGTCGGGCCGGGTGTTTCTTGGGATGGGACTGGAGGGGACGGAGTCCTGGCCGAGCCCTTCAGCTACCTCTCTCTCTCTGGAACCCAGGCACTCATCCGTGCACAGGGTTAGGAGGAGCATTCCGGGTGGGTTTCAGAGGTGGCTCTCCTGGAGAGAGAGACTCTTGGCATATCTGACGGAGCATGCGTGCTCCCTGGAAGGTGGTGGCTCACCACTTAGTTGCCAGGCATCTTGGTCATTCTACCCAAGTGCACGGGTAGCCAGGGCCCCGACTGCCCCCTTTCTCCTGGGCCCCATCTGATTTCCTGTGCTGCGTGTGGAGGTGGAGGTTGAGCCTTGAGTGTTTTGGGGGGAGAAGGGGCTTGTGGGGGGGGGGGGCTGTGCTTTGGTTTGATGGAGTGCTCACTGGGCTCTCAAGCTAAACTCTGGTGCTTGCCGGATATTCGGCCCGGAAAACGCACGAGACGGTCAAGGACAAATTCCGCCGCCCCTTTAGGGTCTCCAGGCAGACAGAAGAAAGCCTGAGGCGGGCCATCATACGGTGCCTACGTTGGGATGCGAAGCCGTGACCGCCTTGCGCTAAATGTTTCATATGCTACTCAGGCCGCTGGGTGCCTGGGCAGCAGCATGGAACACAACGCTCTCCGAATATTGCAAGTGTTTTCTGTCTTTGCTCGTTACAAATCTTCCTGGATGTGTAGGCCACACTGGGAATGAGCAGAGCTTCACAGGACAGAAAATTCACCCCACGGGTAATGATTCCCACACTCAGGGGTGTGTGAACCACTCTCACAAGAGGAATGTCATTGTCGTGCGTGGGCCTGCACTCTCACGGCCTTCCGGGAAGAAGACCCACGTGACCATGGAACAGGAGTCACCCCCTTTCTGTCACTTGTCAACAAATGCGGATGTTTGTTCTCATATGTAGGTAGCATGCACCAGGGTGCGCCTCCGGCCGTGCCTAGGGACCACGCGAGAAGAAAAGAATGCAGGAAGATCTGGACTGCATCTTCAGGGTTGGCATTGGGACTCTGAGTGTCAGAGGTCCTCGTTTTTAACTTTTAACTCCCATCACGTCTCAACTTTTTCCTGTCTTCATCTGTGCTTCCATAGGGCCTCGGGCACATACACGTATCCCCACCCATACTCACAAGCTTCTGCGCAGACACCTTCATTCACACCCGGGGCTGGTCGTCTCGGTGGGGGGGGGGGGGGGGGGGGCAGTTTTTCAGCTTTCGGCTTCCCTCTTGTCCACCTTTCTTGTTGCTTTCCGCCTTGCTTCCCCATGTTTGCTGACGGAGTGTGCGGGATGGGGTTGAGGTGTGGGCAGCAGGGTGCAGAGCAGCCTCCTGGCCCAACAGGCCTCTGTGCGGACACGGTGCAGACCCCGGCTTAAGGGGCTGACGCTTTCTCCTTGCTGGTGGCTCTTTTCCCGTGTGCCACTCACAGGGCTGCCAGCTGTCCACCTGGGGCACTCTGCATTCTGGTTCGCTCTCAACCTCCTTGCTCACTCTGATTGTTTGTGTACTTTCGGAGTTTTCCTCCCTTCACTTTTGTCGTCTTCACTTTCTTCACTTTTCGTCCACTTCTGTTTGGGGAGGTCGGAAGCAGCCTGGAAGGCAGGGTCGACTGCGCGCCGGGATACCGTTAGGGAAAACAGGATTACTTTTCCTAAGGAAAAGCCTAGCTGACCCCTGAGAGGAGAAAGTGGCATTTCCCTTCCCCTTTCTGCCCTGTCTCCCTATTGCCGTGGGTGGCTGATTACCTCTTTTCCCTGGTGTCCAATTCCTCCGCGTTTATTCCCTTGCTCTTTTTTTGGGGGGGGGGGCGGTGGTGGTGTGTGGGGGGTAGGTGTCCTTCTCTGCCTTGGCCTTGCAGACTTGGGGCTCGGTAACCCTTGCAGTCGGCTGATGACATCCTCAGGGCAAGGCTCGGCCTGCACCTGTGTCCTCTGTAGCTTCTCTAGGCCTGTTGGCGGATCAAAGTTTTGATCCCATGCAGGAAAGATCCCATCAATAAGAAACTTCCTGGTTGTTTGTCCTTTAATCGGGAGGTGACAGGTGGCTCCTTCTCCCTCGTTGTGTATGTCACCACCCATTGAGGTCTTCCTGAGCTACATCCTCCAGGACAGCTACAGTGGCATGGACCTCCCTCTTTCTTTCCTTGTTCTCCTTCTGTTTCTTCTTCCTATTCCTCCTCCTTCTTCTCTTCTTTTATTCTTCCCTTTCCCCTCTACTTTACCTCTTGCTCCTCCTCCTCCAACTTCCTCTCCTCCTCCTCCTCCTCCTCATGCTCCTCCTCTTTCTCTTCCTCCTCTTTCTCCTCCTCCTCCTCCACTTCCTCCTCCTCCTTGTTTGCCTCTTCTTCTTTTTCTCCTTTGGCTTCTGCTTTTGCTTCCTTTTCCCCCTTCACATTCAGATGTGTTCGGGCAAGTGTTCTAGGAGACTGCTTCTTTTGTTTTCTGATGATTTGGCATGGCCCTCTGCAGCACTAGGCCTAGAGGAAGCGTCACTTCTGTTCTCAAAGGAGCACCGATGAAGGTCACCAGTTTAGTCCCTCTGGTCCACCAAAAAGCTGCCCACGTGTTACTTTTCAGTGAAATGTCGTGGTGAACCCACCCTTCACCAGTACCTCGTGCGTCGCCGTTATTCCCTATTCTCCTTGTGGATGCTCTGAGTGTGCCTTCCTGAGCCATTAGGAGCTTTGGCAAGTTTCCCCCTGTGTCCTTTTTGTCTAGTCAAGCCGTGTGAACACATCGATCCGGATTTCAGTGTGTGCAGGCAGGTGTCTCTGCCACGTGTTCATTTGCCCACTGTCAGTCACACGGGCAGGCACCCACACACCGCAGACGCAGATACACGTGCACGCAATCATGAGAGATTCCGCACCCCAGACTGAAATACACGCGCACACAGAGACACATGCACACGCAGACACAAACACACAAGTTAAACACGCCCAAGTGGACACACACATACATACACAAACACATTCGGGCGCGCGCACGCACACACACGTAAGCTCATACTGCCAAAGGGGTGTGAGCTCAAGCATTGTCGGACACAGACACGTACACACCACCACTGGCTCGAAAGTGCCCACGATCTCTTCTGCACTGGCTCTAAACGTGCAAAGCGGAACGGGAGACAGACCAGCATTCCTGGCTCCGGTCCTGCGGTCCTGCGGTCCTGCGTCTTCATGCCATTTATTGGGCAACTAGGACCTTCTCCTGAGAATGAATGCGGAAGTCTGTTATCAGATAGGGCCAAGCAGCAGGTGTGAAACTGGAGCATCCTGGGTCATGCTGCTTGAAAAGGGACCCCACTTTGGAGTAGGGACAGAGAAAGTCCCCTTGGAGTCTTGGCTCTGTGTGATGCTTTGAGTATCTGTGGCACGGGGTGGCCTTCTCAGGCCTCCCTGAGCCTCCCTCCTCCCACCCTCCCCTGTGTGAAAGCCAGGTCAGCCTGAGCAGACTCAGATTTGAGTGTGTTGCTGAGTGTCTCTTGTGAGGGAGCCTCCTGCCACAGCCCTGTGGCTGCCTGTTGCCATGTGCCATCCCGAGGTGGTAGACACTACCTGCAGCTCCGGGCCTTGGGAGGCCCCCCAGTCCTGGGGCAAATCCTCATGTAAGTCAGCTGGCTGGCCCGCGCCTTGTCCTGGGGCGGCACCCCTGTGATCCCAGTCCTCCTGTGCCTTCCCAGAGGCCATGATTACGTGTCCTTTGTCTTTTACTTTCTGCACCAGCGGGAGCCAAAAACCCTGAAGAGGGCCAAAGGAAGGGCAGAGGTTGGCAGCCTCCACAGCACTCTCGCAGGGTCTCCAGCCTACTGGTCCTTGGTCCTAGGGTCCTCTAAGTCTGGTGGCGGTCAACCTGGGACCAGGTGTCTGGTTCCTTTCTCTTCTCCGTGTCTTTTAATTCTTCTTCTTCTTCTTCTTCTTCTTCTTCTTCTTCTTCTTATTATTATTATTATTATTATTGTTATTATTATTGTTATTATTATTTCTCCTTCCTCTTTCGTTTTTTTCACAGAGAAAGGGCGGAGGCCCTCGGATTGGAGGGGCAGGGCTGTGGTTGTAGTTGGCATTTGTGGAGCCATACTGCCATCAAGCGGAAACTGTTTCTGGAAACCGGAGGCTGTAGGGCACAAGCACTGGGGAAAGCCCAGGAGCGCAAAAGAGAGGGTGGTGTGGGACCCCAGACTCAAGCCGGACGGGAGAGGAACTCCTCGCTGGCCCTTGGCCTGGGCTCATTCCCAGGATGGCGCCCTGGCTCCACAGCTGTATGTAAGAAAGGGCAGTCGGGGCGGCCCGCCATGGCTTCCCCTGGCAGTCTCCAGGAACTGCCAGACATGGGTCGCCCCACACTCAGCGCTCCGAAACTTTTTTTATTTCCCAGACGGGATAGAGGCTTTCTGGGCCCCCTGTGGCCCCAGCCAAGGGCATCCCGGAACTGCCCCCAAAAGAGACCAGAGCAAACGGCCCCATTCTCTGGCTGTCAGCGGCCAGTGGCTTCCCTTATGCGTATCTCAAAATGGCTGCCGGGGCAGCTCCACCCTGTGGGCTGACTGGTCTTCGGGATGCCTGGCTGATCTGTCTCGGGGCCTCTAGAGTAGCTGCTTCTCCAAGGGGTCCCAATGGCGGGTGCGCTTCGTTCTAGGGCTCTAAACCCCGGTCGGGGAAACCCTGGCTTAGAGAGAGTCCACCCAGCCCCGGCAGTCCTCGCTCTTCTGGGTGCCTGGCAGAAGGCAAGTGTCCCTGCAGCCTGCTGTCATGTTCAGAAACACCTTCCGCTGGATGGCACTGTGGCTCCACAAATGGCGGTCAGGTCTTTTCCTTCCCCCACCTTGCCTTGGTCTTTCTCCATTTGCTGCCAACGGAATAAAACAAACGCAAAACCCGCAAAGCAAAGAAACAACGAAAGAAACCGGCCGAGGAGCACCCACCTCACCTACAGCAGGGCTGCCCACCTACGTGGTCACTTTGGGGAAACCTGCAACAGTAGGAGGGTTCTCTGCCTCCCCTCTTCCCTCTGGATTCTTCTCCTGGGCAGGGTTCCCGGTGAACCAGAGAACCTGAAGAAATTCCACCCTTAGGGCTGTGGCATGGTGGGGGTAGGTCGCACTGCCGGCAGTGCGAGGGGGTACAGGGGGAGGGGTATGTGGATGTGTGGGTCTGCATGCGGGCCGCGGCAGATTCCTCTAGGAATCTGCACAGGCCGCCTGAGCAAGAGACCAGGCTGCATGCTTGTGCGCACCACACTTGTCCCTAGGTAGCACTCTTCCTCTTGGGGAAGCGACCAAAGTTGGATGGAAAGCAGCCAGGTCCAGCAGGCATCCGCACATTGTTGACCCATCGAGCTGCAGGGAGTCGGGCCGGGTGTTTCTTGGGATGGGACTGGAGGGGACGGAGTCCTGGCCGAGCCCTTCAGCTACCTCTCTCTCTCTGGAACCCAGGCACTCATCCGTGCACAGGGTTAGGAGGAGCATTCCGGGTGGGTTTCAGAGGTGGCTCTCCTGGAGAGAGAGACTCTTGGCATATCTGACGGAGCATGCGTGCTCCCTGGAAGGTGGTGGCTCACCACTTAGTTGCCAGGCATCTTGGTCATTCTACCCAAGTGCACGGGTAGCCAGGGCCCCGACTGCCCCCTTTCTCCTGGGCCCCATCTGATTTCCTGTGCTGCGTGTGGAGGTGGAGGTTGAGCCTTGAGTGTTTTGGGGGGAGAAGGGGCTTGTGGGGGGGGGGGGCTGTGCTTTGGTTTGATGGAGTGCTCACTGGGCTCTCAAGCTAAACCCTGGTGCTTGCCGGATATTCGGCCCGGAAAACGCACGAGACGGTCAAGGACAAATTCCGCCGCCCCTTTAGGGTCTCCAGGCAGACAGAAGAAAGCCTGAGGCGGGCCATCATACGGTGCCTACGTTGGGATGCGAAGCCGTGACCGCCTTGCGCTAAATGTTTCATATGCTACTCAGGCCGCTGGGTGCCTGGGCAGCAGCATGGAACACAACGCTCTCCGAATATTGCAAGTGTTTTCTGTCTTTGCTCGTTACAAATCTTCCTGGATGTGTAGGGCAGTCCCAATCCTGTTGCGGACATTACTTGTCTCTAGGCCGCAGTCTTTCTCTTGTGGAAGGCATAAAATCTTAGATCCAAAGCAGGCAGTTCCAACAGGTATCCACACATTGTTAACCCATTCAGCTGCAGGGATTTGGGCAGGATGTTTCTTGCGACGGGACTGGATGAGATGGACTGAGGCCTTCAGCGACTTCTGTCACTGGAGCCCAGGCACACATTTGTGCCCAGAAGTGGTAGGGGTATTTCCGGTGAAGTTCTGAGTTGACTGTTCTGGAGAGAAAGCCACTTTTCATGTCTGATGGAGCATGCATGCTTACTGAAACATGGTGGTTCACCAGTTTGTTGTTTTGGCATCTTGGTCATTCCGTCAAAGTGCATGCGTAGCCAGGGCGCAGTCTGTGCTCGCTTTCACCTGGGCCCCATCTGTTTTCCTGTGCTGCGTGTGGAAGGAGAGGTTTCACATGGAGTGTTTTAATTGGTGATTGGGCAACTGTGCCTTGGTTTGATACAGAGCTCTCTGGGGTCCTCAAGTTAAACTCTGGTGGTTGCTGGATATTCATCCAGAAAAATGAATGAGACAGTCGAGGACAAATTATTCCTGCCCTTTAGGGTCTCCATTCAGACATAAGAAAGCCTGACCTGGGCTATCATACAGAGCCCATGTTGGGATGCAAAGCCATGACCGTGTTGCTCTAAAGGTTACATAATCTATCCATGCCGCTCGGTTTCTGGGCAGCAGCTTGGATCACAGTGCTCTCTGAATACTGCAACTTTTCTCTGTCTTTGCTTGTTACAAATCTTTCTGGATGTGTAGGCTGCACTGGGAACAGACAGAGTTTCATAAGACCGAAAATTTACCCCAGGGGTAATGATTCCCACCATCAGGTGTGTGTGAATCACTCTCACAAGACGAAGGTCAATCTCGTGTGTGCGCCTGCACTCTCTGTGCATTATATGGAGAAGACTCACATGACCATGGAACAGGCATCACCCCGTTTCTTTCAATTGTCAACAAATGTAGGTCCTTTTTTCATATGTAGGTAGCATCGTGGGGTGCCTCTGGCCCTTCCTAGGGAAAACATGAGAAGAAAAGAATGCAGGAAGATCTGGACTGTGTCTTTAGGGTTGGCATTGAGACTCTGAGTTCCAGAGGTTCTCATTTTTAACCTTTCACTCTCTTCATGTCTGAAGTTTTTCCTGTCTTCGTCTGTGCTTGTATAGGTCCTCAGGCACATCCATGTATCCCTACCCATACTCACAAGTGTCTGCCCAGACACCTTTATTCACACCTGTGTCTGGTCTTCTAGGCTGCTCTCAGTGGGCAGTTTTTCAGGTTTCCGGTTCCCTCTTCATCTTTCTTGTCCCTTTCTGTCTGACTTCCCAGTATTTGCTGGCATAATGTTCAGGATGGGGTTGGAGTGTGGGCAGCGGGGACCAGGGCAGCCCCCTGGCCTAACAGGCCTCTGTGCGGACGCGGTGGGGATCTGGGCTTATGGGACTGACTCTTTCTCCTGGCTGATGGCCCCCTCTGTGAGCCCACAGGAGGCCACTTGGGCTGCCAGCTGTCCACCTGAGGCACACTGCATTCCAGTTCACTCTCAACCTCATTGCTCACTCTGATTCTTTGTGTACTTTTGGAGGTTTTCTCCCTTCACTTTGTTCTTCGTTACTCTCTTTACTTTTCATCCACTTTTGTTTGGGGAGGTCACGATCAGCCTGGAAGTCAGGGTCGACTGGGCTAGGGAACACCCTTAGGGAAAACAGACTTATTTTTCCTAAGGAAATTAGAAGGACCCCAGCTGATCCCTGCAAGGAGTGATTGACATTTGCTTCCCCTTTCTGCCCTCTCTCCATATTGCTATTTGTGGCCGATTATCTCTTTTCCCTGATGTACATTTCCTCCCCGTTTTTCATCTTCCTCTCTTTTGGGGGGTCCTTCCCCGCCTTGGCCTTGTAGGCTTGGGGCTCAGTGGTTCCTTGCAATCTGCTGATGACATCCTCAGGGCACTGTTCAGCCTGCACCTGTGTCCTCTGTAGCTCCTGCAGGCCTATTTGTGGATCAAAGCTTTTGATCACATTCAGGAAAGATCCCATTGACAAGAAGCTTCTTGGTTGTGTGTCCTTTAAGTGGGATGTGACCGGTGGCTCCCTGACACTCGTTGTGTACGTCTTCACACATTCAGGCCCCCTGAACTAGATCCTTCAGGAGAGATACAGTGTCATGGACCTCCCACTTTCTATTATTTTTCTCCTTCTGGTTCTTCTTCTCTTCTTACTCCTGCTCCTCTTCTTTATTCTTTCTCCTCTCCTCCTCCTCCTTCTTCTTTCTTCCCCTTTTCCTTCCCCTTCCCCTCCTTCTCCTCCTTCTCCTTCTTCTTCCTCTTCCTCTTCTTCTCTCTTTCTTCTTTCCTTTTCCTCCTCCCCCCCTCCTCCTCCTTCTCCTCCTCCTCCTTCTTCTTTTCTTTTTCTCCTTTTTCTTTTCTTTTTCTCCTTCTTCTTTTCTTTTTCTCCTTCTTTTTCTTTCTCTCCTTCTTTTCTATTTCTCCTTCTACATCTTTTTTTCTACTTTTCTTTTTCTTCTACTACTTGTTTTTCTTTCTTTTCTTTTCTTTTCTTTTTTTTTAAATTTTTTTTCACTTTCGGATTTCTGCTTGCAAGTGTTCTAGCAGATTGCTTCTTCTTCTCCTTGGTGATGGGGGATGTCCCTCTTCAGCTCTAGGCCTCAAGAAAGGCTTCACTTTTCTTCCTAAAAGAACAGCGATTAAGGTCACCAGTTCAGTCCTTCTTTTCCACCAAAAAGCTGCCCTCGTGTTACTTTTAAGTGAAATGTCATGGCAAACACACCCTGTACCTAGTACCTTATCGCCCACCGTTCTTTCCTGTTCTCCTTGTGGACTCTCTAAATGTGTAATCCTGAGTCAGTAGGAGCCTCAGCAATTCGTTATGTTGTTCCCCCATTGCCTTTCCTTCTAGTCAAGTCAGGTGAACAAAACGATACGTATTTCAGTGTGTACAGTCAGCCTGTCTCTGCCACATGCCAATTTGCCCACTCTCACTCACACAAGCAGGAACCCACAGACCACAGACACAGAACACATGCACGCACTCACAAGAAACCCCACAACCAGAAATGAAATCACAAATCCATACATACATGGAGATACACGCAGATGCAGACACAAACACACATGCAGACACACACATGCAGGCACACCGACACACAAAGTCGCACATACACAACACAGACAAATAAACAGGTAACCTCACATGGGCACAGGGGTTCGGGTTCAAGCATTCTCACACTTAGAGCTAAACAAACATACAAAGCCACAGCATGAGACTGCATGCACTCTCTCATACAAGCTCTCAATCACTGACAAGCAACAGGCCATGGGCAAGCATTTCTGGCTTCAGGCCTGGGTCCTCATGCCGTTGATTGGGCAACTTGGCTTTCTCCTGAAAATGAATGTGGGCATTCTTTTATCAGAAAGGCCACAGCAGTGGATGTGAAACTGGAGTGTCCTGGGTCAACCTGCTTAAAAACGGACTCCCCTTTCAGGTAGAGGCAGAGAGTCCTGTTGGGAGCCTTAGCCCTTTGTGATGTCATGGGAATCTGTAGTGCGTGGTGGCCTTTTTGAGTCCCTCTAAGCCACCATCCTCCCACCCCTGACTATGTAAAAGCCAGGACAGCCTGTGCAGCGTCAGACTTGTGTGAGTTGCTGAGTGTGCTCTCTAAGGGATGCACCTGCCTCAGGTCCTGTGGCTCCTGGTTGAACAGTCTGCCCATTCTGGTGACCTCCATCTGCCAGTCCAAGGAGGTAAACTCTACCTAGAGCTCCAGCCTTCGGGAGGACCCCTAGTTCTGCAGTAAAACCTTGTGTAAGCCAGCTGAGTGACCAGCCCCTTGTCCTGGAACAGCAGCCCTTTAATCCCAAGTCTCTTGTGGTGTCCCAGTGCCCATGATTATGTGTCATTTGTCTTTTACTTTCTGTAGGAGCAGGAGACGTGAAACCTGTAGAAGGCCAAAGGAAGGGCAAAGACTGTCTGTCTAAACAGGATTCCCTCAGGGTCTCCAGCCTACTGGTCCTTGGTCATTGGGACCTGTGAGTTTGGTGGTCAACCTGGGACCAGGTGGCTGGTTCTTTCCTCTCCCCCCTGTCTTTTTCTCTTTCTCCTTCATATTTGCTTTTCTCACATTGGAAAAGACAGAGGCCTTCAGAGTGGAGGAGCAGGGTTACAATTGTACTTGGCATTTGTGGAGCCATACTGCCATCAAGTGGAAATCGTTTCTGGAAATGGGAGGCACCTGATCTCATGTGCTGAGGAAAGTTCAGGAGTGCCAGAAAGATGTTGGTGTGGGGACCCCAAGTCTGAAACTGAGAGAACTCCTGTCTGGCCCATGGTCTATGCTCATTCCCAGGATAGAGCCCTGGCTCCACAGCTCTCTTTGTAAGAATGGACAGGCAGTGGCGGCCCACCATGGGTTCCCCTGGCAGCCCCCAGAGACTACTTGGCATGAGTTGCCCCACCCCAACATCCCAAAACTTCTTTGTTCCCAGGGAGGATAGGGTGCCCCTTGCCCCTGCGTGGTCCCAGCCAAGGGCACCCCTGAACCCTCCACAAAAGAGACCAGAGTAAATGGCCCCAGTCTCAGCCATCAGTGAACAGTGGTTTTTCTTAAAACCCATTTCAAGATGGGGAAACTCCGCCCACTGGGCTGACTGGTCTTGGGGCTGCCAGACTGTTCTGTCCCCGGGCCTCTAGATTAGCTGCTTCTTCACAGAGTTCCAATAGCAGGTACACTTCTTTAAGGGCTCTGAACCCCGGTGGGGAAAACCCTGGCTTGGGCCTAGTCTACCCAGCCCAGCACATCCACACTGATATCTGTGCCTGGAAGAAGGCAAGTGTACTTGCAACCTGTTGTCATGTTAAGAAACACCTTCCGCTGGATGGCACTGTGGCTCCATAAATGTCAATCACCCCTTTTCCTTCCTCCACTTTGCCTTTCTTTCCTTCCTTTTGCTGCCAACCAAACAAAACAAACACCAAAAAACAAAGAAACAAAGAAACTGCCCTAGGAGCACCCACCTTATCTTCAGCAGGGCTCCCCACCTATGTGGTTACTTTGGGGAAACTTGTAACAGTAGGAGTGATCTCTGCCTCTCTCCTACCTTCTGGATTCTTCTCTGGGCAGGGGGTCCCAGTAATCCAGAGGAGCCACTTTTGCTGTGGATTTGTAGCACTGGGGGCAGTGTGAGCGGGTACGGTGGGAGTGGTGTGTGGGTGTTTAGGCCTGTGTGTGGGCCACTGCAGATTCTTCTATGAATCTGCACAGGCCTCCTCAGAAGGAGACCGGTGCCTGCCTAGGGAAAACATAGGAAGAAAAGAATGCAGGAAGATCTGGACCATGTCCTTAGAGGTGGCAAGGTGACTCTGAATGTCAGAAGTCCTCGTTTTTAACATTTAACTCCCATCCCATCTAACTTTTTTCCTGTCTTCATCTGTGCTTCTATATGTTCTCACGCACATACTTGTATCCCCAATACTCACTAAAAGGTGTCTGCCTAGGCATCTCCATTCACACTCAGCTCCCCACATCTAGGTAACTCTCAATGGGCAGGGTTCTTCAGATTCCCAGTTTTCTCTTGTTCATTTTTGTTCTCCCTTTCTGTCTGGCTTCCCAATATTTGCTGGTGGAATGTGTGGGATGGTGTGGGGGTGGAGGCAGTGGGGAGCAGGGCAGTCTGTTGACTCCACTGGCTTCTGTGTGGACCCAGTACAAACCCTGGCCCAGGGGTCTGATGCTTTTTTCTGGCAGGTGACTCTTCTTGTATGATGGCACAAAAGGCCATTTGGGCAGCCACATTTCCACCTGGGACATCCAGCATTTCTGTTCACTCTCATCCTCATTGCGTATCCTGATTCTTTGTGTACTTTTGTAGTTTTTCTTCCTTCACTTTTTTCTTCTTCACTGTCTTTGCTTTTCATCAATTTCTGGTTTGGGGAGGTCAGGATCAGCCTGCAAAATCAGGGTCGGGTGGGCACAGGAATGCCCTTAGGGAGAGTAAGCCTTTTCCTAAGGAAATCAGAAGGACCCTGGCTGATCCCTGGGGGTGTAAGTAGCATCCTCCTCCCCTATCTTCCTTCTCTCAGTATTGCCATACGTGGCTCATTACCTCCTTTCTCTGGTATCCATTTCCTCCCCGTTTTTCATCTCTCCTCCCACCCATTTCTGGGGTACTTCCCTGCCTAGGCCTTGTAGACTAGAAGCTCGTGGCCCCTTGCAGTGCGATGACATCTGGAGGGCATGGCTCAGCCTGCACCTCTGTCCTCTGTAGCTTCTCTAAGCCTACTTGTAGATCAAAGCCCTTGATACCACTCGGAAGAGAACCCATCAACAAGAAGTTTCTTGGTGTTCTGTCATTTCACCGGGACATCACTGGTTTCTCCTTGCCACTTGTTGTGTATGTCACCATGCAGTGAGACACCCCTGAACTAGATCCTTCAGGACAGCTCCTGTGGCATGAAGCTGCCACTTCTTGTTCTTGTTGTATTTCTGGTTCTTCTTCCTCTTCCTCCTCTTTTTTCTTTGTCTTTTTCTTCTCCTTCTTCTCTTTCTCCTTCTCCTTCTCATTTTTCTCCTCTTTCTTCTTATTCTCTTTTTCCTTTTACTTTTGGCTCTTGGCGGGTCAAGCATTACGCTGAGACTGCTTCTTCCTCTGCTCCTGGTGATGCAGGATGCCCCTTTGCAGAATGAAAGTGAGAAAGGCCTCACTTTTGTTCTTAAAGGAGCAGAGATGAAGGTCACCAGTTCAGTCCCTCTGGTGCTCCACAAAGATGCCCATGTGTTACTTTTCATGAAATGTCACCATGAACCCACTCCTTAACCTGTTCTTCGTGGCTCACCGTTCTTTCCTATTCTCTTTGTGGATGCTCTAAATGTGTAATCCTGAGCCAGTAGAAGCCTCAGCATGTTGTCCCCCTTTGCCTTTTCTTTCAATCCAGCCATGTGAACACAACGATCCAGATTTCAGTGTGTACAGGCAGGCTGTCTCTCCCACGTGCCCATTTGCCCACTCTCACTCACACAGGCAGGTACCCAGAGACAACAGACACAGACACAATCACAGGCACTCAAAGGGAACCCCCCAACAACCACAAATATAATCACAAACACACATGCACAGGGAGATACACAGACACAAACACATACACTAACACATGCACACACACACGCACAAACTCATAGACACACATGCACACACACACACACAAATCCTCACACAGGCACAGGGTCGTGGGCCCAAGCATTCTCCCACACAGATGCACACACACATGCGTCGCCACAGGCACGAGACTGCCCACGAACTCTCCCATAAAGGCTGTCTGTCGGCCACAGGCAATGGGTTATGGGTGAGGATTCGTGGCTCCAGGCCTGGGTCACTATACTGTTGATTGGGCAACTAGGGCCTTCTCCTGCGAATGAATGCGGAAGTCTGTTATCAGATAAGCCCCAGCAGCCAGTGTGAAACTGGAGCCTCCTGGGTCAACCTGTTTAAAAAGGGACCACACTTTGGGTAGAGGCAGAGAGTCCCCTTGGGACCCTTGGCCCTCTGTGATGCCATGGGAATCTGTGTTGCATGGTGGCCTTCACCAGCTCCCCTAAACCACCCTCCTGTCACCCCATTCCCCCTCACACCCCGTGTGAAAGCCAGGGCAGCCTGCACAGAGTCCAACTTGAGTCAGTTGCTGAGTATCCCCTCTGAAGGAGACTCCTGACACATGCCTTGTGACTGCCTGTTGAGTCATTCGCCGGTTTTGGTGACCTCCATGTGCCAGCCCAAGGTGGTAAACTCTACCTGGAGCTCCTGGCCCTGGGAGAGCCACCAGTCCTGCAGCAAAACCTTGGTTAATTCAACTGGGTGACCAGCACCTTGTCCTGGGGCGGCAGCCCCATGATCCCAGTCTTCCTGTGGTTTCCCAGTGGCCATGATTACGTATCATTTGTCTTCTATTTTTTTGCATGAGCATGAGCCATGAAACCTGGAGAGCGCCAAAGGAAAAGCAAAGGCTGGCTGCATAAAGAGGATTCCTGCAGTGTCTCGGGCCTACTGGTCCTAGGTCATAGGGTCCCTTAAGTTTGGTGGTCAACCTGAGACCAGGTGGCTGGTTCCCTTTTGTCCTCCCTGTCTTTTTTTGTTTCTCTTTCCCTTTTCTTTTTTCACATTGGAAAGGGTGGAGGCTGTCGGACTGCAGGGGCAGAGTTAAGCTTGTAGTTCGTGTTTGTAGAGCCATACTGCCATCGAGCGGAATCTGTTTCTGGAAACTGGAGGCAGCTGGGCACTAGTGCTGGAGAAATCCCGGGAGCACGAAAGAGATGGTGGCGGCGTGGGGCCCCCAGGCTGAAGCCGGACGAGAGAGGAACTCCTGGCTGGCCCTTTGCCTTTTCTCATTACCAGGATGGCGCCCGGGCTCCACAGCCCTCTCCGAAAAAAGGGCAGGAAGGGGCGGCCCTCCATGGGTTCCCCTGTCCATCTCCAGGAATTGCCGGGCAGGAGTCGTCCCGCGCACAGCACCCCAAAGCTCCTTGGTTCACTGGGAGGACAGGGGACCTCTGGCCCCAGCGTGATTCCAGGCAAGAGCACCCCAGAACTCCCCACAAAAGAGACCCGTGTAAGCGACCCCAGTCTCAGCCGTCACTAGTCAGTGGCTTCCCTTAAGCCCACCTCAAGATGGCTGCCGGGGCACCTCCGCCGCCTGAGCTGACTGGTCTTGGGGCTGCCTGGCTGCTCTGTCCCTGGGCCTCTAGATTAGCTGCTTCTCCATGGGGTCCAAATGGCAGGCAGACTTCCTTCAAGGGCTCAGAACCACGAAGGGGGAAACCCTGGCTTAGTCAGAGTCCACCCAACCCGACATATTCTCGCTGAAGTCTGTGCCTGTCAGAAGGCAAGTGTTCCTGCAGCCTGTCGTGTTCAGAAACAACTGCCTCTGGATGGCAGTGTGGCTCCAGAAATGGCAGTCACTTATTTCCCTTGCCTTTCTCTTTCTCCTTTTGCTTCCAACAAAACAAAACAAACAACAATCAAATAAAATAAAACAAAAAGAAAAGAAACAAAGAAACCGGCCAAGGAGCACTCACCTCACCTACAGCAGGACTCCCCACCTACCTGGTCTCTTTGGGGAAACCCGCAACAATCGAAAGGCTCTCTGCCTCCCTCCTTCCCTCTGGATTCTCGGGCAGTGGTCCCAGTGAATTAGAGGAGCCTATCCTCAAGAAATCCCACCCTTGGGACTGTGGCATGGTGGGGATAGGTCACACTGGGGGCAGTGTGAAGGTACAGTGGAAGGGGTGTGTGAGTGCGTGGGCTGCTTGTGGGCCACTGCTGATTGCTTCTCTGAATTTGCACAAGCCTCATAAGGAGACCAGGCTGCCTGCTTGTGCGCAGCACACTTGTCAATAGGCAGCACACTCTTTCTTGGGGAAGAGACAAAAGCTTGGATCAAAGCAGCCAGGTCCAACAGGTGTCCATAGATTGTTGAACCTTCAAGCAGAAGGGAGTCGGGCAGGGTGTCTGTATTCTCTGATGGTAGTTTGTATTTCTGTGGGATCAGTGGTGATATCCCCTTTATCATTTTATTGCATCTATTTGATTCTTCTCTCTTTTCTTCATTAGGCTGGCTAGCAGTCTATCTATTTTTTTGATCTTTTCAAAAAACCGGCTCTTGGATGCATTGATTATTTTTTGACGGGTTTTTCCTGTCTCTGTATTCTTCAGTTCTGATCTGATCCTAGTTATTTCTTGCCTTCTGCTAGATTTTGAATTTGTTTGCTTCTGCTTCTCTGTTTCTTTTAAATGTGATGTTATGGTGTTGATTTTAGATCTCTCCTGCTTTCTCTTGTGGGCATTTAGTGCTATAAATTTCCCTCTACACACTGCTTTAAATGTGTCCCTGAGATTCTGGTACGTTGTGTCTTTGCTTTCATTCGTTCAAAGAACATCTTTATTTCTGCTTTCATTTCATTATTTACCAAGTAGTTATTCAGATGCAGATTGTTCTGTTTTCATGTAGTTGTACAGTTTTGAGTGAGTTTCTTAATCCTGAGTTATAATTTAATTCACTGTGGTCTTTGAGATTGTTTGTTATAGTTTCCGTTTTGCATTTGCTGAGGAGTGTTTTACTTCCAACTGTGTGGTCAGTTTCAGAATAAGTGCAATGTGCTGCTGAGAAGAATGTATATTCCATTGATTTGAGGTGGAGAGTTCTGTAGATGTCTATTAAGTTCACTTGGTCCAGAGCTGAGTTCAAGTCCTGGATATCCTTGTAAATTTTCTTTCTCATTGATCTGTCTAATACTGACAGTGGGGTGTTAAAGTCTCCCACTATTTTTGTGTGGGAGTGTAAGTCTCTTTGTAGGTCTCTAAGAACTTGCTTTATGAATCTTGGTGCTCCTGTATTGGGTGCACATATATTTAGTATAGTTAGCTCTTCTTGTTGCATTGATTTCTTTACCATTATGTAATGTCGTTCTTTGTCTCTTTTGATCTTTGCTCATGTAAACTCTGTCTTATCAGAGACTAGGATTGCCTTTTTTTTGCTTTTTTTCCCTGCTTTATTTTGCTTTCCATTTGCTTCATAAATATTCCTCCATCCCTTTATGTTGAGCCTATGTGTGTCTTTGCACATGGGATGGGTCTCCTGAATACAGCACAGCAATGGGTCCTGACTCTTTATCCAATTTGCCAGTCTGTGTCTTTTCTTTGGGGCATTTAGCCCGTTTTCATTTAAGGTTAATATTATTGTGTGTGCATTTAATCCTGTCATTATGATGCTAGCTGGTTATTTTGCCTGTTAATTGATGCAGTTTCTTCAGCATGTTGATAGTCTTTACAATTTAACATTGTTTTGCAGTGGCTGGTACTGGTTGATCCTTTCCATGTTTCGTGCTTCCTTCAGGAGCTCTTGTAAGGCAGGCCTGGTGGTGACAAAATCTCTCAGCATTTGCTTGTCTGTAAAGGATTTTATTTCTCCTTTGCTTATGAAATTTAGTTTGGCTGAATATGAAATTTTGGGTTGAAAATTCTTTTCTTTAAGAAAGTTGAATATTGGCCCCACTCTTTTCTGGCTTGTAGGATTTCTCCCGAGAGATCTGCTATTATTCTGATTGTCTTCCCTTTGTGGCTAACCCAACCTTTCTCTCTGTCTGCCCTTAATATTTTTTCCTTCATTTCAACCTTGGTGAATCTGATGATTATGTGTCTTGGGGTTGCTCTTCTCAAGGAGTATCTTTTTGGTGTTTTCTGTATTTTCTGAATATGAATGTTCACCTGCCTTGTTAGGTTGGGGAAGTTCTCCTGGGTAATATCGTGAAGAATCTTTTCCAACTTGCTTCCATTCTCCCCGTCACTTTCAGGTGCACAAATCAAATGAAGTTTTGGTCTTTTCACATAGTCCCATATTTCTTGGAGGCTTTGCTCATTTCTTTGGTCTCTTTTTTCTCTAATTTTGTCTTCTTGCTTTATTTCATTGAGTTGATCTTCAATCTGTGATATCCTTTCTTCTGCTTGATTGATTCAGCTATTTATACCTGTGTATGCTTCACAAAGTTCTCGTGCTGTGTTTTTCAGTGCCATTAGGTCCTTTATCTTCCTCTCTAAACTGGTTATTCTAGTTAGCAATTCATGTAATCTTTTTTCATCTAAACTAACTTCCTTGCATTGGGTTAGAACATGTTCCTTTAGCTTGGAGGAGTTTGTTAGTACTCACCTTTTCTTTTCTTTCTTTTTTTTTTTTTTGAGATGGAGTCTCACTCTGTCGCCCAGGCTGGAGTGCAGTGACCAGATCTCAGCTCACTGCAAGCTCTGCCTCCCGGGTTTACGCCATTCTCCTGCCTCAGCCTCCCGGATAGCTGGGACTACAGGCTCCCACCACCTCACCCGGCTAGTTTTTTGTATTTTTTAGTAGAGACGGGGTTTCACCGTGTTAGCCAGGATGGTCTCGATCTCCTGACCTCGTGATCCACCCGTCTCGGCCTCCCAAAGTGCTGGGATTACAGGCTTGAGCCACTGTGCCCGGCCTTACTCACCTTTTCCAGCCACTTCTGTTAATTTTTCCAAATCATTCTCAGTTTTGTTCCTTTGCTGGCGAGGAGTTGTGATTCTTTGGAGAAGAAATGTTCTGGTTTTTGGAATTTTCAGCATTTTTGTGCTGGTTTCTCCCCGTCCTCATGGATTTATCTACCTTTGGTCTTTGAAGTTGGTGACCATCAGCTGAGGTCTCTGATTGAATGTCCTTTTTGTTGATGTTGATACTATTCCTTTATGTTTGTTAGTTTCTCTTCTAACAATCTGGCCCCTCTGCTGCAGGTCTGCTGGAATTTTCTGGAGGTCCACTCCAGACCCTGTTTGCCTGGGTATCACTAGTGGAGGCTGCAGACCAGCAAAGATTGCTGCCTGTTCTTTCCTCTGGAACCTTTGTCACAAAAGGACACCTGCCAGATGCCAGCCAGAGCTCTTCTGTATGAGGTATCTGTCGGCCCCTGCTGGGAGGTGTCTCCCAGTCAGGATACACGAGTGTCAGGGACTCACTTGAGGAGCCAGTCTGTCCGTTATCAGAGCTTGAATGTTGTGGTGGGAGATCTGCTGCTCTAGTCAGAAGTACCAGGCAGGGATGTTTACGTCTGCTGAAGCTGCACCCCCAACTGCCCCTTCCCCCAGGTGCTCTGTCCCAAGGAGGTGGGGTTTTATTTATAAGTCCCTGACTGTGGCTGCTGCCTTTCTTTCAGAGATGCCCTGTGCAGAGAGGAGGGAATCTGGAGAGGCAGGTTGGCCGCAGTGGCCTTGCTGAGCTGCGGTGGGCTCCACCCAGTTCAAACTTCCTGGCAGCTTTGTTTACACTGTGAGGGTAAAACCACCTACTTAAGCCTCAGCAATGGCAGATGCCCCTCCCCCCACCAAGCTGCAGCATCCCAAGTCAAACTCAGACTGGTGTGCTAGCAGCGAGAATTTCAAGCCAGTAGATCTTAGCTTGCTGGGTTCCATGGGGTTGGGACCCGCCGAGCCAGACCAGTTGGCCCCCTGGCTTCAGCCTCCTTTCCAGGGGAGTGAATGGTTTTGTCTGACTGGACTTCTGGGTGCCACTGGGGTATGGAAAAAAAAAAACCACTTCTGTGGCTAGCTTGGTGTCTGCCCAAATGGCCATCCAGTTTTGTGCTGGAAACCCAGGGTCCTGGTGGCATGGGTACCGGAGTGTATCTCCTGGTCTGCGGGTTGTGAAGACCATGGGAAAAGTGCAGTATCTGGGCTGGAGTGCATGGTACAGTCCCTAATGGCTTCCCTTGGCTAGAAGAGGGAATTCCCTGATGCCTTGCACTTCCCTGGTGAGGTGACACCCCCACCCTGCTTTGGCTCACCCTCCTTAGGCTGCACCCACAGTCCAACCAGTCCCAGTGAGATGAAGCTGGTACCTCAGTTTGAAATGCAGAAATCATCCATCTTCTGCGTTGATCTCGCTGGGAGCTGCAGACTGGAGCTGTTCTTATTCCGCCATCTTGCCAGCCTCCCACTTTTTTTTTTTATCTTCACTGTCTTTACTTTTAGTCCACTTGTGGTTTGCGGAGGGTTGAATGGGCATGGACACATCACCAGGGAGAACTTGCTTACTTTTCCTAAGAAAATTAGATGGACCCTGTCTGACCCCTCAAGTGCATAATCAGAATCTCCCTCCTCTTTCTGCCCTCTCTCCCTATTTGCCATAGGTGGCTGATTACCTCTTTTTTGGGGGGTCTGGTTTCTCCCCCTTTTCATCTCTCCTCCCATTTCCAGGGTCCTTCCCTACCTTGGCTTGTGTACTAGGGACTTGGTGGCCACTTGAAGTGTGCTGATGACATTCAAAGGGCAAGATTTTGCCTGCACCTTTGTTCTCTTTTGCTCCTGCAGGCCTACTTGTGGATCAGAGCCCTTGATCCCACTCAGAAAGGACCCCATCGATGAGAAGCTTTTCAGTGGTGTGTCTTTTCACCTGGATGTCACTCGTGTTTCTTTGCCACTTGTTGTGTATGTCATCATGCAGTGATACACCCCTGAACTAGATCCTTCAGGACAGCTGTGGTGGCATGAAGCTGCCACTTGTTCTTTTTCTCCTTCTATTTCTTTGTTCTTCTTCTTCCTTTTTCCTTTCACTTTCAGCTCTCTGCGGGACAAATATTCTATCCAGACTGCTGCTTCTTCCGCTCATTGGTGATGGGAGTGTCCCCTTGCAGCACCAGGCCTGGAGGGAGGCTTCCCTTTCATTCTTAAAGGAGCAGAGATGAAAGTCACCAGTTCAGTTTCTCTGGTGAACAATGAGAACAGTTGGACACAGGGTGGGGAACATCACACACCGAGGCCTGTTGTGGGGTAGGGGTAGGGGGGAGGGATAGCATTAGGAGATATACCTAATGTAAATGACGAGTTAACGGGTGCAGCACACCAACATGGCACATGTATACATATGTAACAAATCTACACGTTGTGCACATGTACCCTAGAACTTAAAGTATTAAAAAAAAAAAAAAAAAAGAGAGAGAAAGAGAAAGCCACCCAGGTGTTACTTTTAAGTTCAATATCATCGTGAATTCATGAATTTTCCAGTACCTCTTGGCTCATTGTTTGTCCCCATTCTCCTTGTGGACTCTGTAAATGTCCAATCCTGAGCCAATGGGAGCCTTGGCAAGTTGTGTCCTGTTGCCTTTCTTTCCAGTCCAGCCATGTGAACACAACAACGATTCACATTTCAGTGTGTACAGGCAGGCTGTCTCTGCCACGTGCCCATTTGCCCACTCTCACTCATACAGGCAGACGCCCACAGACCACAGACAGAGACACACACACATGCACTCTGAAGGGACTCCACACCCCGAAACGTAACCACAAACACACAAGCAGAGACACAAGAAACCTCACACGGGGCACAAGGGTGTGGGCCCAAGTGTTCCCCCACACAGACATGCACGTAAACACACCACCACTGGCATAAGACTGCCCACAAACTCTCCCATACAGGCTCCGAATCACCACTTGCGATGGGCATGCTTTTCTGTCTCCAAGACTGGGTCATCATGCCATTGATGGGGTAACTTGGGCCTTCCTTTGAGAATGAATGCAGGAAGTCTGTTATCAGATAGGCCCCAGCAGTGGGTGTGAAACTGGAGCTTCCTTGGTCAAACTGCTTAAAAACTTACACTCAGAAAGGATCCCATTGTCACAAAGCTTCTTGGTTGTGTGTTTTCTCGTGGGGATGTCACTGGTGTCTCTTTGCCACTCCTGTTCATTGTCATTGCTTCTTCTCAGTCTGATTCTTTTGTCTTTCTTTTTTGTTTTTCTTTTTTTACGTTCACTGCTTTACATTGATCTTAACATAATTGGTATCAGTTTCAGTTTTTTTTCTTTCGTGTTTTTCAATTTCTTCTTTTACTATTTTATTTAGTACTTTCAGATTGTAATCGATTTTTGTATTTTCTTTCTATCATTTTTTCTGGACCAAAGGTAGTCATTTTAGGTGATGAATTTTTCTTCCCAGTGGTGGATTCATAGTGATATTTTATCTTCTTTTAATTTCGTGGTTTTTGAGTCTTTTTTTATTGAGTTGTTTTTTAGTGGTTACTGAATGGCTTTATTGAGTGTTATATGAAATATTTTTCTCCATTTATTTTACTCTAACTTTTTTTTTATGGCTTTTCAGGGCATTTAAGGAACTTAGTTTTATTAAAGTTGATTATGTATCAATGAGGGATTATTAAGTTGTTATTTTGGAAAGATCATTTCTCTTTTGCATTGTATGTTTTAATTTTCTTTTGCTTATTGTTTAAGTGACCCAAGTTATGAACCACATTATTATTATTATTATTATTTTGAGAAGGAGTCTCACTCTATTGCCCAGGCTGGAGTGCAGTGGTGTGACCTCGACTCACTGCAACCTCTACCTCCCAGGTTCAACCGATTCTCCTGTGTCAGGCTCCTGAGTAGCTGGGACTACAGGTGCATGCCACCATGTCCAGCTGATTTTTTTGTACTTTTAGTAGAGATGGGGCTTCACCATGTTGGCCAGGATGGCCTCCATCTCTTCACCTGGTGATCTGCTCACCTCGGCCTCCCAAAGTGCTGGGATTGCAGGCGTGAACCACTGCAAGTGACGAACCACATCTTTTCTTTTGCTGTTCACCTTAGACTCTTGATCATATTTTGGGGTATTTCTTTTTTTTTAATTTGATCAAATGTGATAGTAAGAAATGTCATATTTTATGTGTCATTAATAGCTAATAGAGAATATATTTTTGTAATATATATTTAACCTTTACCTCATTCTATAATACTTTTTATATTTCTGTCTTATCTTATACACAATTTTTACTACATTGAGAAATTTATTCTTAAAGTAGTGATAAATCAACTCATTTTAATATAAATTCATGATTTTATAGATTATATGACTTGGCTTAAATAGATCTTTCTGAGAAATCAGGAAAGTTTGAAAATCATCAATAAATTATGCTTTGATAATGAAAATATTTTAATAAAAATGCTAAAAACACTTAATTTAAAACCAAAACACAGTATAGCATCTGGTAAAGAGATTTAAACCTATGTTGCAAAGATTATTAAAATCATTCATATACAATGACCCTTTATAGAGATTCATTTAAATGAAATTTTATTTTTCTGCATCAAAATGAGGAGGTAATCATGACTAAGAAATTTTGGATTACTAAATTTTTTTTTTTTTTTTTGAGACGGAGTCTCGCTCTGTCGCCCAGGCTGGAGTGCAGTGGCGCGATCTCGGCTCACTGCAAGCTCCGCCTCCTGGGTTCACGCCATTCTCCTGCCTTAGCCTCCCGAGTAGCTGGGACTACAGGCGCCCACAACCGCCCCCGGCTAATTTTTTTTTTTTTTTGTATTTTTAGTAGAGACGGGGTTTCACCGTGGTCTCGATCTCCTGACCTTGTGATCTGCCCGCCTCGGCCTCCCAAAGTGCTAGGATTACAGGCGTGAGCCACCGCGCCCGGCTACTAAATTCTTAAAAAATTGTTCACTTTTATAATTCTATTAAGGTACAATAAATCAAACATATGCCATATTTTCTTTATCTTTTGTAGAAATTTAAAGTATGACAACACGCTCCTGTTATGATTGGTGTTTGAAAAATTGTTTACTACAACATTTGAAATAGTAATCCACAAATTGTTTAACTTTTTTATTATACCAGCTGAGAATATATTTGCATAGTTGTGAAAACAATTGGAAACTGTCTCAGTTCTCTTCATTTTGAGAAATACTATGTTTTGGTGGACCCATCTGGTGGAATTTTGTGCAGATATTTTAAAAATATTTAAGTTTATGTGGTTACTATGAGATATTATTAAATAAATAAAACATGTCTGGAGTAATGTGTATAATACAAACTTATTTTGTGTAACAACACACAGAAAGAGTTACATGTTGGTAAGTATATATGTCTTTGATTGATTATGGAAAAAATTATTAGGCATTTATTCCATACTTTTAACATCTTTTAACTTCCACAGATTTAGAATTGTTTTTCTGGAAGAAATTGTTAATTTTCTCTTTTATACATTTTATATTGTTTTCCTCATTTTAATGCCTTTGTATTATATTTCTAAATACAATTTTCTTTTATAAAACATGCAAACTTTATATGAAGAAAAACATCATAAGTAAACTTAAAGACTATATACAATATGGTTCCATTTAAAAGACAGTTAATGGATGTCACTAATTCTTAGAATATATAATACACTTTTTTATGTTAATACAGAAACAAAGCCTGATAGAAATATAGTCAAAGAAAGGCAATTCATAGAAGACAAAAAATATATGGCCAATAATAATAATAAATATAGTTGACTTTAATATTAGGTCATCATATTTGCCACAATCGAAAGTCTCCAGAATTCTCAGTTTTAGAAAGGATTTGGTTAAATATCTATACTCTATAAAATTATACATTTCTAAAGTATTTTATCTGTATCATAATTTTAATGTTTGTAAGTTTTGACTTGTGTTTTATTTGTAGAATATATGGAAATAATTCTATAGATGAACAAATTGGCTTTATTGTTTGTAATAAAAATGTTGCAATCATATTAAATATCTTTCAACAGAATGATTTTAAAATTATACTGTAATACAATGCAATATTTTGAAACCATTGAAATATTGAGACTGATCTATTTTTATATTAAAAATTTATTAAGACATTTATAAAAATAAAAACAAATTGCAGAAGTGCATGCTAGGATGATCTAATTTATATTATAAACTCCAAATCTAAATTATTATATAATTATAAATACTATGTATGTGTACATTTAAATAGAAATAAAAAGGTCTAGAAAGAAGTGATACCTATGTTTTCTTATGGAAATAGGAGAAAGACTGAGGAATGGTAAAAGTTCAGCAGTAAGAAGAATTCTGTCTATGTTGTTTGAATTATATACAGTTAGATTTTATTCATGTATTTATTCATGTATTATTTGTGTAAATAAATAAATATAAAATTTCCAAGGAATATAGCAGTTTGTCAAGGGGCTATGAGGGAACAATAAGCCTGACTGATCAGTTTTGGAAGCCTAATAAAACACGAGTAACAGCAGTAGACATCCCTGTACTTTTTGGAGGAGAAATATGCCTAGGATAATAGAAACATCTAGTCCACCTAACACATAAATTATTTTGCATTCAAATACATTAGATACCAACAAGATGCAGGTTATCAGCATTGTATGCCTTTGATTTAATATTTATTAAGCACTCATCGAATAATTTTGCATTCTCTTTAACCTGCTTAATAGGGAAAGTGGGGTGTTTTCTGCTCAACAGACATATCTGACCTGTATGATCATGGAATTTCTCATTATAAGTCAATAAACTTTTGTTCTCTTTCTGTATCTTTCAGTCTTATGAACAAGCATGATTTCACTTCCTGAATTTCGATGAATTATAAGACATGGGCAAGATCGGGTTGTAAGACCTCTGCGATTTAAGGCCATGGCCTGGATCATGGTGAACTTACCAAAGCAAATAATGCCTGTGAGATGGTCCTGCAGCAGCCAACCAGTGCGCTCTTTTGGTGACATCCAGTTCTTGTTGTATAACTTTATATTCCTATAAATCCATTAAGGCCCCAATAAAGTTTGTCTCTAAGTGCTGTGTTAAATCTATATGACTACATGTAGTAAATTGTGAAATTTAAGTAAATATTTTATAAGAACTCCATATATATAAAGCTTTACTAAAATTGGTGTTGAAATATGACCTTCTTCCTACATTTTTTCATTTATTTATGTCTATTTGTTCATTTATTTCAGTGAAAAATACAAGAAAAGAGAGGAAGGTCAAATCCAAGAAAAGAATTAAGTTTCCAGTACACTTTCTTTACCTTGCTGTCAATTTTTTCATGGAATCTACATCTTTTTATGCTAATCCTCATCATATTATTTTACATCTTAACTATTTTTTTCTTACTAAAATGGTTAGTGGTCTTGTTTTTTTATAATTTTCTACTTTCCTTCTAAAATGCTTAGTATTGAACAGATAGAATATCCTAATTAAAAACAGTAATAAATATTATGGTGAAAAAATACAAGTAAATTGGAAAAACATTAGATAGCAGCTTTCAATATTTCATATAGTTCATAAATTTTTCAGGAATTAGAGGGTTATAGAAAAAAATTTATAGACTATAATAATTACCAGGGATATAAAAAATAAAACTTCTACCTCCGAATTGTAATAAAAGATAAACAGATTCAAAAGCATATATTATATCTGAAAATGTCGGATAAACTTGGCCTATAAATTAAAATATAAAATAATAATACAATTTGTTCAAATAAGTAATTAAAGCTGACATTATAAAATGAATATTTAGGGAGATTGTGAAACCTGAATATTTTACACAGTCCTCTGAAATTAGTCCCTAGTGTCAGAATTAAAGAATCTGAAAAATCACAAATGGAGGTATGGTGACATTTACGTATATTCTAGAGTTATGTTATGCACACTTAATAAATTATAGACAATTATTTTAAAGATAGTATAATATTACTAATCACACATTAGAGTTTTAAAACTTTTGAGCCAGCCTGAACATCACAAACAGTAATCACAGACTTCTTTAAACTGACATCTGGTGAAAGGCATTTTGTGCATCAGAAGGCATAGTATTATAAAGATGATGACACTCTTCAAAATAATCAAAATATTCAATGAAATCCTCATCAAAAATAAGGTTGTCTACTTTGAAGAAATTTATAACCTGATTCTAAAGTTCATATGAAAATGTAATGGACCCAGAATAGCCAAAACAATCTTGAAGTATACAAAGTTTGAAGAGTCACATTACCAAATTTTAAAACTTATTACAAAGCTACAATAAACAAGTCTATGTGGTACTGGCATAGGATATAAATATTGATCGATGAAATAGAATCCGAAGTCCAGACATAAGCCCTCACAAAAGTTAATTTGCAGCCAATTAACTTCTAACAAGGGAGGCAAGACAATTAAAAGGGGAAATAACTATTTTCAACAAATTGTCCTGGGACAACGTGGTATCCACATGCAAAAAAAAAAAAAAAAAAAAAAAAAAAAAAAAAAAAAGAGAAAGAAATGCAAAATACAAAAATTAACTCGAAATAGGCCAAAGACTCAAATATAAGTGTTACACTATAAAACTCCTAGGAGGAAATACAGAATAAATTTTTGTGACCTTGAATTAGGCATTGGATTTTTAGTTCTTACACCAAAAGCACAAGTTAATAAAGGAAAAAATAGATAAACTGGACATAATTAAAATTTTTTAAAAAAACTTTTGATTCAGTGAACACAGTAAAGAAATTTGAAAGACAGCCACAGCAAGAATATTTTTTGCATACAATATGTCTCATTAGTGACTTGTATCTAAAATATATAAGGCTGGGCATGGGGCTTATGTTGTAATCCCAGCATTTTGGGAGGCCAAGGCGGGCAGATCACTTGAGGTCAGGAGTTTGAGACCAGCTTGGCCAACATGCTGAAACCCTACCTTTACTAAAAATACAAAAACAAACAAACAAACAAACAAAATTAGCCGGGTGTGGTGGTGCATGCCTGTAATCTTAGCTACTCAGGAGGCTGAGGTGGGATGATTGCTTGAACCCGGGAGGCAGAGGTTGCAGTGAGCCGAAATTGCACCAATGCACACTCCAGCCTAGGCAACAGGGCGAGATGCCATCTCAAAAAATAAAATAAAATAGAATAATAAAATAAAATGAAATATACTAATTATGGCTAAATAATAAAACAAACAATAAACCAATTTTATAATGATGAAAGGATCTGAATAGATTCTTCTGTAAAGAAGACATACAAATCACAAATTACACATGAGAAGATGCTCAACACTATAAGTCATCAGGGAAATGCAAATCAAAATCACAGAGAGATAGCAATTGATACCCAGTAGGATACTTACTATTTTTTAAAATAGCAAAATAATAAATGTTAGAGAGAATGTTGGAAAACAGGAACATGCGGCATTGTTGCTGGTAATGATAAATGGTGCAGCCACTGGGCAAACAATTTTGTGGTTCCTCTCTAAGTTAAACATAGAAATAACGGCCAGGCATGGTGGCTCACACCTGTAATCCCAACACTTTGGGAGGCCAAGGTGAATGGATCACCTGTGGTCAGGTGTTCCAGATCAGCCTGACCAACATGGTGAAACCCCGTCTCTACTAAAAAATACAAAAAATTAGCCCAGCTAATCAGGGGGCTGAGGCAGGAAGTTCCTTGAACCTGGGAGGCAGAGGTTGCAGTGAGATGAGGTCTCGTCACTGCACTCCAGCCTGGGAGTGGCAGAGCAAGACTCCGTCTCAAAAAAAAAGAAAAAAAAAAAAAGAAAGAAATAACATGCTACCGTGCAATTTTACTCCTGATACATAGTCAAAATAACTAAAAAACAGGTGTTCAAACAAAAATTGTACAGGACCATTTACAGCAGAAATATTTGTACTAGGAAAATGTGGAAACAATTGAAATGCCCATCAACTGGTGAATAGAAAACAAAAGGTATATTCACACAATGGAATATTAATTTGGTCATATACAGGAAATAAGTATAGATACTGCCAGAATAAACCTTGAAAGCATTATGCCAAAAAAAAAAAAAAAAAAAAAAAGGAAAAAAATTCTTGCCTGGTGGTCTGGGAAAAGCAAAAGTATTATGCTATGTGAAAAAAGCCAGTCATACAGTAGCATATATTATATAATTTCATATACATAAAATTTTCACAAGAGGCAAGTCTATAGGTTCAGAAAAATTGTTATTTGCTTAAGAATGGAGTTTCCCTTAAGTTATGATTGAGAATTGATGTCTAAGGACTGTGTGATTTTATTCAGGGTTAGTGAAAATGTATAAGAATTGACTGTAGTGATATTTACACATATCTATGCATATCTATAAATATCCAAAACCATTGAATTGTACACTTTAAATCATGGATTGTACTATATGTGCATATCTCAAGTTGTTTAAAACAATAGGTGTCTGGCTAGCACCTCCAAAGTCAGCCTCTCCCAACTTATTAAATTCCTATGCAGCAAGATGGCAAAATGGAACTCTTCAGAACTCATAACTTTGCAGAAGTATCCATTTGAACAACAACTATTCATGCACAAAATTACCTTTACAAGACCTAAAGAAACCAGGTGAGAGATTACAGCACCTGGGTGTAGCAAATAAAGAAAGATGCATTTAAGAGAAGAGAAAGGGTGGATCATTTGAAGTCAGGAGTTTGAGATCAGCCTGGCCAACATGGTGAAACCCCGTTTCTACTAAAAATACAAAAATTAGCCGGGTGTGGTGGCAGGTGCTTGTAATCCCAGCTACTCGGGAGGCTGAGGCAGGAAATTTGCTTGAATCTGGGAGGCGGAGTTTGCAGTGAGCCAAGATTGCCCCACTGCACTCCAGCCTGAGCGACAGAGCAAGACTCCGTTTCCAAAGGGGAAAGAAAAAGAATGGGAAAAGGACAGTTTTACATTACCCACATCACCCCTCCCCCAACTCTAGGTAGCACAGCATGGAGAAAGATACCCAGCTATGAGGGGAAGAAGAAAAAACTTAGTACTGGATTGCCTCTAACCCCCAAACTCGGCCCATTCCAGTAAAACCTTGCACCAGAGAGGCCGCCATAACCCCAGGTTACAGGCTGGTACATGTGGACTGAACTTCCAGGCCCATCTTGACACCAGGAAGAATCCTGCAGACCCAGGCTCTAGGCTTGCACAATAGACTTGGACTCCAAAACTGCCCCAGCAGCAGGTTGGCTCCAGTGGCCCCAGGCTTCAAACTGGTACCAGTACCAGACCTCAGGCCTGTCCCAGTGCCAGGTTAACACTGGCCTCAAACACCAGGTGGGGACCCATGAAGATATGCTCAATGCCTTCCCAGTGCCAGAAAGGTCTCATGGTCCCACCTTTCAGCTAACCCAGGGTCTAGGCCCTCCCAAATAGACCTCAGTGCTCGGCAGGTTCTCATAGACTTAGACTCCAGAGTTGTCCCTGTGTACCCATATACAAGACCAGTATCCAAGGCCCCAGGATCTAGACCAGACTTTGCTATCCTAGAATCTAGGCCAGCAACTGTATACTCAGCCTCAAGGCTGACATCAATGGACAAGACTCTAAGCTTGTCCCCATATTCCCAGGCTTCAAGCCAGCCCAGTGGGCCCCCAGGCTCCAGACTAGCCCCTACAGACCCAGGCGCCACACTAGACTTAGCAGTAGACCATCCTCAGGCTCCAGGTTGGTCCCTGTGGGCTTACACTTCAGAGAACTCAGAGTCCAGGCCTGTTTCAGGAGACCCAGTGTTCAGGCCTATTCCTGTATACTCCATGCCCCTTGGACTGAAGTTCCAAGAACACCCCTGTAGACTCAGAATCCAGGTCAGCTTTTGTGGATCCAAGATCCAGAGCCACTCCTGCATCCTTAGGTTCCTGGCTGGCCCAGTGTCAGTCCAGTTCCTGTGGACTCAGACTTCAAACTCATCCTAGTAGAAACAGATGCCAAAGTGCCTGGCCAGCTCCTGCAGACTCAGGGTCAAGTCTCAACCCAGCTCCAGGTCAGCCCTTGTGGACTTAGGCTTGAGGTTGGCCATCATAGATACAGGCTCTAGGCCTTCACTCATGTACCCAGTCTTCAGATTCATCCCTGCAAACCTCAACCTTGTTGAAGTCTACTCCATTGGATCCAGGTGTCAGGTCCGATACCACAGATGTTGACACCATACTCAGCTGCCTGCTGACCCAGGTACAAGACCTACATGCCTGAGGACTCTGGAAGCAAGCTCATTCTCAAATGTTGCCAGATGGCCTGCTCAGAATCCCTGGATAGGCTGACTGCTGAAGGGTTTTACCTGCTAAAGCCAGTCTGCAAGAACTGGAATAAGCCCTTACTTCAGATTTGTAGAAATAAACATATGGCAGTAAGAAATAGGAAAAGCCAGGTGTGCCCAAGATGGCCGAATAGAAACAGCTACAGCCTCCAGCTCCCAGCATGAATGACACAGAAGATGGGGGATTTCTGTATTTTCAACTGAGGTACCAGGTTCATCTCACTGGGGCATGTCAGACAGTTGGTACTGGTCTGCGGGTGTAGCCCAACCAGCGAGAACTGAAGGAGGGCAAGGCATCACCTCACCTGGGAAGCACAAGGGGGAAGGGAATTCCTTTTAATAGCCAAAGGAAATTGAGACACACAACACCTGGAAAATTGGGTAACTCCCACTCTAATACTGTGCTTTACCAAGGGTCTTAGCAAATGGCACACCAGGAGATTATATCCCACACCTGGCCCAGAGGGTCCCATGCCAACGGAGCCTCCCTCATTGCTAGCACAGCAGTCTGAGATCTAACTGCAAGGCGGCAGCGAGGCTGAGGGAGGGGCGCCCACCATTGCTGAGGTTTAAGTAGGTAAACAAAGCCACCAGGAATCTTGAATTGAGTGGAGCCCATGGCAGCTCAAGGAGGCCTGCCTGCTTCTGTAGACTCCACATCTGGGGACAGGGCATAGCTAAACAAAAAGCAGCAGAAACCTCTGTAGATGTAAAAGTCCCTGTCTGACAGCTTTGAAGAGAGCAGTGGTTCTCCCAGCACGGAGGTTGAGTGAGATCTGAGAACGGACAAATTGCCTGCACACGTGGGTCCCTGACCCCTGAGTAGCCTAACTGGGAGACATCCACCACTAGGTGCAAACCGACACCTCACACCTCACACAGCTGGGTACACCCCTGAGACGAAGCTTCCAGAGCAAGAATCAGACAGCAACACTTGCTGTTCGGCAATATTCTATCTTCTGCAGCCTCTGCTGCTGATACCCAGGCAAACAGGGTCTGGAGTGGACCTCAAGCAAACTCCAACAGACCTTCAGCTGAGGGTCTTGACTGTTAGAAGGAAAACTAACAAACAGAAAGGACACCCACACCAAAACAGCAGCAGTACATCACCATCATTAAAGACCAAAGGCAGATAAAACCACAAAGATGGGGAAAAAGCAGTGCAGAAAAGCTGGAAATTCAAAAAATCAGAGCGCATCTCCCCCTCCAAAGGAACACAGCTCATCGCCAGCAACAGAACAAAGTTGGATGGAGAATGACTTTGATGAGTTGACTACTGGGTACATAACGAAATGAAGGCAGAAATAAAGATGTTCTTTGAAACCAATGAGAACAAAGATACAACATACCAGAATCTCTGGGACACATTTAAAGCAGTGTGTAGAGGGACATTTAGAGCACTAAATGCCCACAAGAGAAAGCTGGAAAGATCTAAAATTGACACCCTAACATCACAATTAAAAGAACTAGAGAAGCAAGAGCAAACACATTCAAAAGCTAGCAGAAGGCAAGAAATAACTAAGATCAGAGCAGAACTGAAGGAGACAGAGACGCAAAAAACCCTCCAAAAAATCAATGAATCCAGGAGCTGGTTTTTTGAAAAGACCAACAAAATTGATAAACTGCTAGCAAGACTAATAAAGAAGAAAAGAGAGAAGAGTCAAATAGACACAATAAAAAATGATAAAGGGGATATCACCACCAACCCCACAGAAATACAAACTACCATCAGTGAATACTCTAAACATCTCTATGCAGATAAATTAGAAAACCTAGAAGAAATGGATAATTCCCTGGGCACTTACACTCTCCCAAGACTAAACCAGGAAGAAGTTGAATCCCTGAATAGACCAATAGCAGACTCTGAAATTGAGGCAATAATTAATAGTCTGCCAACCAAAAAAAGTCCAGAACCAGATGGATTCACAGCCGAATTCTACCAAAGGTACAAGGAGGAGATGGTACCATTCCTTCTGAAACTATTCCAATCAATAGAAAAAGAAGGAATCCTCCCTAACTCATTTTATGAGGCCAACATCATCCTGATACCAAAGCCTGGCAGAGACACAACAAAAAAAGAGAATTTTAGACCAATATCCCTGATGAACACTGATGCAAAAATCCTCAATAAAATACTGTCAAACCGAATCCAGCAGCACATCAAAAGCTTATCCACCATGATCAAGTGGGCTTCATCCCTGGGATGCAAGGCTAGTTCAACATATGCAAATCAATAAACATAATCCAGCATATAAACAGAAACAATGACAAAAACCACATGATTATCTCAATAGATGCAGAAAAGGCCTTTGACAAAATTCAACAGCCCTTCATGCTAAAAACTCTCAATAAATTCGGTACTGATGGAACATATCTCAAAATAATAAGAGCTATTTATGACAAACCCACAGCCAATATCATACTGAATGGACAAACATTGGAAGCATTCCCTTTGAAAACTGGCACAAGACATGGATGCCCTCTCTCACCACTCCTATTCAACATAGTGTTGGAAGTTCTGGCTAGGGCAATCAGGCAGGAGAAAGAAATCAAGGGTGTTCAGTTAGGAAAAGAAGTCAAATTGTCCCTGTTTGCAGATGACATGATTGTATATTTAGAAAACCCCATCATCTCAGCCCAAACTCTTCTTAAGCTGATAAGCAACTTCAGCAAAGTCTCAGGATACAAAATCAATGTGCGAAAATCACAAGCATTCTTATACACCAGTAACAGACAAACAGAGAGCCAAATCATGAATGAACTCCCATTCACAATAGCTTCAAAGAGAATAAAATACCTAGCAATCCAACTTATTATGAAAATCGCCATACTGCCCAAGGTAATTTATGGATTCAATGCCATCACCATTAAGCTACCAATGGCTTTCTTCACAGAATTGGAAAAAAATGCTCTAAAGTTCATATGGAACCAAAAAAGAACCTGCATTGCCAAGACAATCTTAAGCCAAAAGAACAAAGCTGGAGGCATCACACTACCTGATTTCAAACTATACTACAAGGCTACAGTAACCAAAACAGCATGGTACTGGTACCAAAATAGAGATATGGACCAATGGAACAGAACAGAGCCCTCAGAAATAATACCACACATCTACAGCCATCTGATCTTTGACAAACCTGACAAAAACAAGAAATGGGGAAAGGATTCCCTATTTAATAAATGGTGTTGGAAAAATTGGCTAGTCATAAGTAGAAAGCCTAAACTGGTTCCTCTCCTTACTCCTTATACGAAAATTAATTCAAGATGGACTAGAGACTTAAATGCTAGACCTAAAACCATAAAAACCCTAGAAGAAAACCTAGGTAATACCTTTCAGGACATAGGCATGGGCAAGGACTTCATGTCTAAAACACCAAAACCAAGAGCAACAAAAGCCAAAATTGACAAATGGGATCTAATTAAACTAAAAAGCTTCTGCACAGCAAAAGAAACTACCATCAGAGTGAACAGGAAACCTACAGAATGGGAGAAAATTTTTGCAATCTACTCATCTGACAAAGGGCTAATATCTAGAACTTATAAAGAACTCAATCAAATTTACAAGAAAAAAACAAACAACCCCATCAAAAAGTAGGCAAAGGATATGAACAGACACTTCTCAAAAGAAGATATTCATACAGCCAACAGACACATGAAAAAATGCTCATCATCACTGGCCATCAGAGAAATGCAAATCAAAACCACAATGAGATACCATCTCACACCAGTTAGAATGGCAATCATTAAAAAATCAAGAAACAACAGGTGCTGGAGAGGATGTGGAGAAATAGGATCACTTTTACACTGTTGGTGTGACTGTAAACTAGTTCAACAATTGTGGAAAACAGTGTGGCGATTCCTCAAGGATCTAGAACTAGAAATACCATTTGACCCAGCCATCCCATTACTGGGTTTATACACAAAGGATTATAAGTCTTGCTGCTATAAAGACACATGCACATTTATGTTTATTGCGGCACTATTCACAATAGCAAAGACTTGGAATCAACCCAAATGTCCATCATTGACAGAGTGGATTAAGAAAATGTGGAACATATACACCATGGAATAGTATGCAGCCATAAAAAAGGATGAGTTCATGTCCTTTGTAGGGACATGGATACAGCTGGAAATCATCATTCTCAGCAAACTATCACAAGAACAGAAAACCAAATACCACATGTTCTCACTCATAGGCAGGAACTGAACAATGAGATCACTTGGACACAGGAAGGGGATCATCACATGCCGGGTACTATTGTGGGTGGGGGGGTGAGGGGTAGCATTAGGAGGTATACCTAATGTTAATGACGAGTTAATGTGTGCAGCACACCAACATGGCACATGTATACATATGTAACAAACCTGCACGTTGTGCACATGTACCCTAGAACATAAAGTATAGTAAAAAAATAGTAATGATTAAAAAAAGGAAAACGTGATACATATAGAAAATGGAGTACTCTTCATCCATAAAAAAGAATTAGATTATGTCATTTGCAAGAACATGAATGGAACTGGAGGTCATTATGAAACTGCCTTTACCAAATAACTGAGGAAATTATGACAGTGAAAGAAATCAGACCTAACCAATTCCATCTTGCTTCTAACCTTTAAGTTGTCCTTGTTTATTCCTGGGCATAGACTGAACTAACTTTGGGAAAGAATTCACTTCATGGTTTGACTCTAAAACAAAATTGATTATTGCTCTTTCTCAAAAAGACTCCCTTCTTTTGTGGGGACCAGTCTGCCTTAAAGGACTAAAATAATAGCTACAAGATTAGAAATTACACTTTAAGGGTCATGCAGTCTCTGGTCCCAAGAGTCTGAACCTCCCCACATTGCTGCTGGGAATAACATCACTATTGTAAAACCAAAGATCAGTGCCTAAGATATTTTGCAGTCCTTTCACTCAATGGATTAGCTAATACCACTCAGACCAGTAATCTGGCTCAACCAGTTCTGCCATCAAACCCAGGAACAGAAGACAGAAATAAAAATTTGCTTCAACCCCCTATGATTTTATCTCCAACCTAACCAATCTGCACTCCCCACTTCCCAAGCCACTACCCACCAATTTTTCTTTAAAATCTCTGATCCTCAAATGCTCAGGGAGAGTAATTTGACTAATAATAAAACTCCGGTCTCCCACACAACTGGCTCTGCATGAATTACTCTTTCTCCATTGCAATTCACCTGTCTTAATAAATCAGCTCTGTCTAGGCAGCAGGCAAGATGAACCCCTTGGGTGGTTATGATTATGTTAAGTGAAATAAGTCAGGCACAGAAATGTAAGCTTTATATTTTCTCATTTGTGGAATCTAAAAATGGGAATAATTAAACTCATGGAGATACAGAGTAGGAGGATAATTACTAGAAGCTAGGAAAGGTGGTAGGACAATAGGAAAAAAGTGGAAATAGGTACAAAAAACAGAGAATGAATAAGATCTAGTATTTGATAGCACAATAAGGGGACTATAGTCCATTAAAATTTAATCATATATTTAAAAATAACTGAAAGATTGTAACTGGATTGATTGTAACACAGAGGATAAATGCTTGATGAGATGAATACCCAATTTTCCATAATGTGATTATTACACATTGCATATCTGTACTGAAATATCTCATGTACTTCCTAAATATATACACCTACTATGTACCCAAAAAAACTAAAATTTAAACACAAATGTATAGGAAGCATTTTCAAACATGAAATTGTGTTTAATCTTTTGGGGGTATATTTATATAAATGTATTATTAATATGTGTTTCAGGATTGTATGAAATTTCTAGTGTTCTGATATGCCTTAGCATACATTATCTGTAATAATTATAATTATTATGTTAAGTTGTTATATGTCACAGAAACAACCAAATTTTTTTGTTATTTTTATGTTTAATAATGGCTATTCTAAGACTTTTGGCATCCACAATTATTGTTTTACTTTGATTCTTCTCAAAGAGTGGCTTAAAGTTACAATCTAAAGCTTGCTTTTGAAACAAAGGGTTTCAACCCCCTGTTTGTCCTGCATTCCGAGAGATAGGCTAGGGGTTTGGATGTTTTTCATAGATAAGGAGTGAATCTCTGGGTTGGCCATTCCCAGATTCTTTTTTTTTTTTTTTTTGAGACGGAGTCTTGCACTGTCACCCCAGCTGGAGTGCAATGGTGCGACCTCGACTCAGTGCAACCTCCGCCTCCTATGTTCAAGCGATTCTCCTGCTTCAGCCTCCAGAGTAGCTGGGACTACAGGTGCCCACCACCAAGCTTGGCTAATTTTTTTGTATTTTTAGTAGAGATGGGGTTTCTCTACTTTGGCTAATCTTGTCTTGAGTGCCTGACCTCATGATCCACTGACCGTGGCCTCCCAAAGTGATGGGATTACAGGAATGAGGCACTGTTCCCAGCCCCACAACCAGATTCTTTAGCTCGGGATTCTTTAGCTTGGGATTATTTTTATAACATAAGATTGTAGCAGGACAAGCTACAGACAAAACTCTTTAGACACCGAAATAAAGAAGGAAGGGGTTTATTTGGCTGGGGGCATCGGCAAGACTTCTGTCTCAAGAGCAATTCCCCCCAAGTAAGCAATTCCTGTCCCTTTTAAGGGCTCACAACTCTAAGGGAGTGCATGTGAGAAGGTCGTGATTGATTGAGCAAGCAGACGGTACATGACTGGGGGCTGCATGCACCAGTAATTAGATCGGAACAAAACAAGATAGGGATTTTCACAGTGCATTTCTACACAATGTGTGTAATCTATAGATAACAGAACCAATTAGGTCAGGGATCGATCTTTAACTACCAGGCCCAGGGTGCGGCACCGGGCTGTCTGGCTGTGGATTTCATTTCTGCCTTTTAGTTTTTACTTCTTCTTTCTTTGGAGGCAGAAATTGGGCATAAGATGATATGAGGGGTGGTCTCTTCCCTTAAGTTCATTATCTGGGCATGCTTCAGATAAGTTATTGCTGTCAGGTGCATCTGTCATACACTCCTTCCTTCCAGCATACCCTTGAATGGCCCTCACATTCTTTTCTTTTTCTCACATTCATATCATGCTATTCTTCCATGACTTCTCTGGGGCCAGGTATTCAGAGAAGCATTCCAGCCAGATGCTGCAGCAGCACTAGCAATTGCAACAACAAAACAAAGTAATGAATACAATACCAATCATACTGTATGGAAAGTTTTCCCAAACACTTGGGAGTTTATTAAACCACGACATTATAGGGTGCAAAGATAGAGATTCTATGGCAGAAATATTGGTATCTAGGGCCCATATGGTCTGGGTTACGTTGTGAGAGTAATAAGGGATATAGACACAACATTAAGTTTTAATTAATGCACAGGTTCCATTCTGGGTGACAATTAAGATGTTCAGGGCCATGCGATTTTGCCAAGTAACACATCTAATTGCAGTGGTTTCTTCAGTAAGAAGAGTAATAGCATGGCAGGTATCATCGAATGCTGCAGCCATATGTTTACCCAGGGCCTCGATGTGCATCTCTATTTTTATTGCCCTGACTTGGGGGATGAAAGTGGCCAAGTGGTAAAACCAGCAGATTGTATGCTTCTGGTGGAGCCTGGTTTTCACACTCTCCCAGTTAGTAGGAATAGTGTCTAAACAGGACACAGTCCATCCCAGCAAGTCAGGAAGGATGCTCTCAGGTGCATCTACTGGTCCAATTATAGGGTAAGTAAGGCCAGCCATGGGTTCGGCATGCCCATCGTCATCCTCAAGGGAAGGGGTGGGCCCCCAAGTGGAGACAGTCAGTCTGCCACCCCAGTTATATATCACCGGTTTTCTGAAGAGATTGGTCTGTATGAGTAGCCATCCCATATTATGGATTTTAGCTTTTAGCATGTTGTTATCATGCCTTTCAATACATAAGGGTGCACGACCCACTACCTGTATCTGTACTCCCATCATTCACCCGAGCCCATTGTGTATGGCAAACCCGACAGTGGGGTAAGATTAACCTGCTCCCGTAGTAGGTGAAAAATATGTCATTTTATGTCGTTGATGGTGGGAAACTCATTGCATGAGCTGCTGTTATTACTATAGGAAAATGGGTGAGGGTCATTATGTCAAGTATAGAAGTGGCTCCAAGTACTCAGGTCAGCAGTGCAGATACACAACAGCAGGCCCACAAGGAAGGAGAGAGGCAAAACAGATGCAACAGTCTGTTTTGTTCAGGAGACTTCATCCATTCAGTGAAGAGGTTTGCTGCACTCTATCTATGGATGAAAGGTGAGATGTTGACTGGTGCAATGGCTCATGCCTATAATCCCAACATTTTGGGAGGCCAAGGAGGGCAGATCACCTGAGGTCCGGAGTTCAAGACCAGCCTGACCAACATGGAGAAACCCCATCTGTACTAAAAATATAAAATTAGCCGGGCGTGGTGCCACATGCCTGTAATCCCAGCTACTAGGGAGGCTGAGGCAGGAGAATCACTTGATCCCAGGAAGTAGAGGCCAGCCTGGGCAACAAGAGTGAAACTCAGTCTCAAAAAAAAAAAAAAAAAAAAAAAAAAAGGTGAGATGTTTTGTGATTACAAGAAAGGGCAAGTCATGGCTACTGAACAAGATACAGGAAGTTGTGTCATTCTGAGAAAGCACCACCCCTGGCCTGGTGCTGGTTTACAGCAGCCTGGTGTCTGGTTTACAATGCCAAGTGGATTTGTTCCCCTCTGTGATGCATTGCAGGAAGATAGGTAAGGCAGTAGGGTTATTATAATGTTCCTTAATGAAAAGGTGTTCATCACCTTGCACAAGGGAGGACTGGAATTCCTTATTTTAGAAGCACAAAAGGGGGTAGGATATGAAATGGTTATTAACTCTATATCTTGTTCTAGGTTCTTCCTTATGGACCAGAAAAAACAGACCCTCTGGGGATGGTTTGTCATTTCCAACACCACATAATGATGTGATCCCCAGAGGGTAGGTCCTGTTTCAAAACCAGTAGCAAATTACCTTGTGTATTAGTCCATTTTGTGTTGCTATAAAGGAATACCCGAGGTTGGGTTATGTATTTTAAAAAAGGATTATTTGGCACACAGTTCTGCAGGCTGTAGAAGAAGCATGGCAACAGAATTTGCTTCTGGTCAGGCCTCATGAAACTTACAATCCTGGTGAGAGGCAAAGGGGGAGTGCACATATCACATGGTGAGAAAGAGAATGAAAGAGAGAAGGAGGGGCCAAACAACCAGATCTCACATGAATTAATAAAGTGATAACTCACTCATTAACATGGGGATGGCACCAATGAGGGATCTATCCCCATGACCCAAACACCTCCCACTAGGCCCCACCTCAAATATTGAGGTGAGAGATTCAACATGAGATTTGGAGGGAACAAATATCCATATCATATTATCCTGAGTCCCAGGTTGGGATAAAGTATACTATCCCTTATGTTGTCCACCTGGATCCTGAAGATGATATCAAGCCCATGCGTCAGAAAAGTGTATACACTGGAGTAATGAGAATGTGCATATTCATTCAAGGTGTGAATGGCTGCTGTAAGCAGCATCAGCATGTCCACAGAGCTAGAGAACATGTGTCCTGTCAGAGTTGTTGCTTCAACAACCTATTCACTCATTCAATCAGACCTGCTGCTGTAGGTTTGTATAGCAGGTGGAAATGCCATTGTATACCCAGGGCCCCTGCCATTTCTGCACTTTGTGTCTGGTAAAGTGTGAGCCTTGGTCACTGTTGATATTGGTGGGGATGCCATAGACTACTCACAGCTGCTCTAGACCTTTTATAGTGGCTTTTTCAGTGGCTTGCTTGCTGGGATATGCCCACAGTAGCCCTGTCCAGGTGTTTACATGAGTCGAGTCATAGGGGCAGCCATCAGATAAAGCCAAAGGTCCTATGTGGTCTACCTGCCACACTTGCACTAGGCTTTGGCCCCAGGTTATCTGCCCAGTATTGTGCAATAAAGGCCTTTGGCATTCCTGTGCACAAGTAGGATATTAATGACAGATGAGTACTATGCCTTTATATCATAGTTGCAGGTCCCAATTCTTTGCTCTGACCAAGAAGTATATTGTCCCTGATTTCCTGTCTTCTTGTATAGCCAGTAGACCCTTTAGGAGGCAAAGTCTCCTATGGGCTACTTTGTC
Source organism: Macaca nemestrina (assembly GCF_043159975.1). NCBI lineage: Eukaryota > Metazoa > Chordata > Mammalia > Primates > Cercopithecidae > Macaca > Macaca nemestrina. Next base: position 103,544,378 of record NC_092145.1, on the reverse strand, counting down.
TGCCTGTTGATTTCCAATGATGTAGATTCAGTGTGGGTATTCCCACGCTAGAGCATTATATGCATTCCCAGGATGCAATGGAGAATGTCCTTTCACATGTTGGCACCCCAAAGTGGGTGACTTGCTACAATCCAATCCTATGCTTTCCATTGTGGTAGCCACACTGTGAGTCCCTTAAAAATGGCCCAACTATCATTACATAGGTCTGTTGGGTCCAGCTCTTGGAGGAGAATCATCCAAGTGACTGAAAGATTAGCCCACTTGGCTGCTATGTCCTTTGCCAGTATCAAGTCAAATACTATCAGTGGACAGCTGAGTGAACACTGTGTTCCAGGTGCAAGAATTACTTTGTGATAAGTCATCTGTGTACCAGGCCTGGTCAGGAATTGGGCCCTGTCCCTCCAATATGAAGGAGATTTTTGGAGTCTCAGTAATCTTCATTAAAGACTGTTTTAGGCCGGGCGCTGTGGCTCATGCCTGTAATCCCAGCACTTTGGGAGGCCAAGACGGGCAGATTATGAGGTCAGGGGTTCAAGACCAGCCTGGTCACCATGATAAAACCCTGTCTCTACTAAAAATACAAAAATTAGCTGGGCATGGTGGTGGGTGCCTGTAATCCCAGCTACTCGGGAGGTTGAGGCAGGAGAATCGCTTGAACCCAGGAGGCAGAGGTTGCAGTGAGCTGAGATCATGGCATCGCACTCCAGCCTGGTTGACAGGGCAAGACTCCATCTCAATAAATAAATAAATAAATAAATAAATAAATAAATACTGTGTTTTAGTCATCACATAGGTGCCAGGGCCAAACACTGAATGAAGTTCTGCACTCAAAGGGATTTTAACTAACATGCTCCTCTGTTGCAGGTATGCTTGCCATTTGGCCACAGTCTGTGTCTGGGCATTCCCAGACTTTGGTTTTGGGAAGTTATCCTTCAGCCAACCTGCTATGAGATATTGAGTGCAAATTATCACTGGGACCCCCTGTGCAATGTCTTCCACTTTTTGTAAGGCATAGTATGTAGTGCATACTATGTAGTTGTTGGTACATGACACTACACCTAACTTCAGCACCCTTACATAGTTGGGACCAGAATCCTAAAGGCACATGTTTATGTCCTTGCCTTTGGCACTGACCCAACCCAAACCCCTCGAGGTAACTGGCTATGTCCAATTCACAAGGCTGTCTGTGCATTATAATTCCCAAAAACTGTATTTGTTTCACTGGGACTTTTAATCATTCAAAGGCCTCATTCTCCTCTGTTGACCAGTCTCAATGGACCCCCTTCTTGACTAAGACTTACAGGGGCCTAAGGAGTTGTGCTAAATTGGAAATAAAAGGACACTTATACCTAGAAGGCCTAAGAAGATTTGCAACTGTTTTAGTGTAGTAGGATGTGGGTAGCCTTGCACCTTATCTATAATGGCAGACAGAATAACTCTAGTCTTACCTGACCATATGACCCCCAAGTATTTGACCAATAAGCCTGAACCCTGGACTTTGCCCTGACTGCCCATCTTCTGTTCACCAACTGAGACAGCAAGGTGGAGGATGCAGTTCGTAAGCTGGAAAGACTCAGGAGTTAGCATAATATCATCAATGCAATGAGAAGCATGTACTTCCTTCAGGGTGGTCATCAACTGAGGTCTGTGGTCTCTAGGCCCTGACAGATACTGGGATAAATATTCCTTGGGCAAGATGATAAAGGTCCATTTTTCTTTTTGCCAGGAGAATGCAAATTAGTCTTGACTCTATGGGGCAATGGGGATGCTGAAGACATTTGGTAAATTGATAACAAAATGTTATGTGCCAAGGGCCTTATTCTCAACAAAAGGGAAGTGATAGTGGATACAGCTACAAACATTGAGAAAGGAACACATTATTTAATTCTCAGTAATTTACTGTCATTCTCAATGTCCCATCATGTTTTCACACAGGCCATACAGGGTTGTGTGCTGTGTTATTATTCCTACGAGGGTTAACTTCTTAACAGCCCCATTGATCTCATTATGCCCCCTAAACCCTGGCAGATGATACTGATTAAGTGCTACTAATTACCAAGGGGATGGCAACAGCTCCAGTGTCCATTTTACATTTCCCCGATTACATGCTTTGCCATCCTAACTCAGTTGGAATTCCAAAATAGTTATTTGGAGGGTCAAGCCTAATAAGATATCCTTTCTCAAGATGTATACTGGGATGGGAGCTATGTATACTAAATACGGTTTTGGTGGCAGTCTCCCAACCTGTAATACTAGTTCAACCTGTCTGACCCCACTCCATAACCATCTGTTGCTGTTATAGGTCCTTGGAAGTGATAAATGATACCATATATGAGAGTGCATTTGACTCCAGTATCCACAATACAAGGGAAGTTTCTTTATTCTTAGGTTTTCAATATACAGTTAATTCTAAATGTGGTCTTCAATCTCCAGACATCCTGGCCACCATTGCTCTTTTTGGGATTCTGGGGCCTTGGCCTTCATCCTAGTCTAAAGGGGTTGACACCTGCAATTTCTCTGCAAAAGGGCTGCTGGGCTGAGCCTCAAACTCCTTAGTAACTCTAACAGGGATGGCACCATGTCCAAGAGGACAAAGAAAAGACCCAGAGCCAGTGAATGAGGCATATGTTTTATTGGGGAGACTTACATACAGGGCAGTCCAGTGCTGGTGAGCTGGACAGGAAGACTGCAACTATTTGTAAAATGCATGCTGTTTATATAGCATTTTCACTTAGCAGCCTCCACCTATTGACCTTCTCCTTATAACCAACATTTAACCCAAAACAAAGGGCCCCAACCCCCTGTACAGTGTGCATTCAAAAAATGGGCCAGGGGTTCAGATGTCCTTCATAGATAAAAAAGTGAATCTCTGGATTAGCCACTCCTAGACTCCTTAGCTCGGGACTTTGAATGAACACACATTTTTTTTTTTTTTTTTAGACCATCAGGTCACTCTCAGAGTATGCTAAGTTGAGTTATTGCTATCTAGTATGACTGCCATATACGTGGATCTTAGCATAATGGATTAGCATGAAAAATAATCATAATGGGGGATGATTACTTCTGATTCCAAGTTAATCTTTATTCCTTTAGATATTTTTTCCATTACTTCTCCCCACCTTCACCAGTAGGGAAGAAATTGTTATGGATTCATCAGATTTGAAGACACCTGCTTGCACATTAAACAACCACTGCAAAAAAAAATTATTGCACAGGTGGGACATTTTTATTTACTTTTTTTCATATACCAAGAGTGTGGTAAGAGCTGAAATTAAGCTAGGGCCCCAAGGCATGTGTGAAATAACTATACATATCTGCATTTTTCTGAAACTAACCAGTTTGATAAAGGGGCAGGTACACACATCAAGCTCCCCTTATTTATCTCCAAAATGGAGTCTATTGCCAAAATGATAAGTACTTTTGGATAAATAGCTTTAATCTCACTTATCACACTGTTACTTATACTGCTACACTAATCACTTTGAGGCTATGTTCAGGATTTCCTATGTTCTCTGACCATAATGCCATGAAATAATACGATAGTTTCTTTTTTTTATTATTATTATACTTTGAGTTCTAGGGTACATGTGCATAACGTGCAGGTTTGTTACATATGTATACTTGTGCCATGTTGGTGTACTGCACCCATCAACTCATCAGCACCCATCAACTCGTCATTTACATCAGGTATAACTCCCAATGCAATCCCTCCCCCCTCCCCCCTCCCCATGATAGGCCCCGGTGTGTGATGTTCCCCTTCCCGAGTCCAAGTGATCTCATTGTTCAGTTCCCACCTATGAGTGAGAACATGCGGTGTTTGGTTTTCTGTTCTTGTGATAGTTTGCTAAGAATGATGGTTTCCAGCTGCATCCATGTCCCTACAAAGGACACAAACTCATCCTTTTTTATGGCTGCATAGTATTCCATGGTGTGTATGTGCCACATTTTCTTAATCCAGTCTGTCACTGATGGACATTTGGGTTGATTCCAAGTCTTTGCTATTGTGAATAGTGCCGCAATAAACATACGTGTGCATGTTTCTTTATAGCAGCATGATTTATAATCCTTTGGGTATATTCCCAGTAATGGGATGGCTGGGTCATATGGTACATCTAGTTCTAGATCCTTGAGGAAACGCCATACTGTTTTCCATAATGGTTGAACTAGTTTACAATCCCACCAACAGTGTAAAAGTGTTCCTATTTCTCCACATCCTCTCCAGCACCTGTTGTTTCCTGACTTTTGAATGATCGCCATTCTAACTGGTGTGAGATGGTATCTCATTGTGGTTTTGATTTGCATTTCTCTGATGGCCAGTGATGATGAACATTTTTTCATGTGTCTGTTGGCTGTATGAATGTCTTCTTTTGAGAAATGTCTGTTCATATCCTTTGCCCACTTTTTGATGGGGTTGTTTGTTTTTTTCTTGTAAATTTGTTTGAGTTCTTTGTAGGTTCTGGATATTAGCCCTTTGTCAGATGAGTAGACTGCAAAAATTTTCTCCCATTCTGTAGGTTGCCTGTTCACTCTGATGGTAGTTTCTTTTGCTGTGCAGAAGCTCTTTAGTTTAATGAGATCCCATTTGTCAATTTTGGCTTTTGCTGCCGTTGCTTTTGGTGTTTTAGACATGAAGTCTTTGCCCATGCCTATGTCTTGAATGGTACTTACTGATGTCCAGTATCTGGCACAGCTTACGAAGCACTATAATCTCTGTGATATAGCAAAGTATTGGGAAAATACAAATTTTCATTAATATAGAATTTATTAAATAAATGTGGCACATCTATTAGAAAGATATGAGAAAGAGCTGTATACACTGATGTGTAGTAACAGTAAAAGATTTTGTTAATGTATCATAGAATAAAAAACAATCACAGAATATTATGTAGAGTGTTGCCCTTTTAGCTGCAAACAATGGAAATTATAAGGAAATCATTAATAGTAGATACCACAAGTGATTGTGGGAGTGGAGGATGGGATTATAGCGACTTTACACTTTCTATGTATCATGTACTCAAATTCATTAGTAATTGCTAATGCAAATGTTCATTTATAAAACAATCAGATAGAAGGAGGAGGCAAAGCAGCGTAGCTAAATAGAACCCTCTAGTGATCACCCCCCAACACAGGAACACCAAATTGTACAACTACCCATGCAAGAAAGCATCTTCATAAGAACCAAAGATCAGGTGATTGGTCACAGTACCTGATTTTAACATCACATCAAGGAAAGAGACACTGAGGAGGGTAGAAAATACAGCCTTAAGTTACTGACACCACCCCTCAGATTAGCCAGCAGTGGTTCCTGGCACAAAGAGATAATCCCTGTGCTTCAGGGAGAGAGAGTGCAGTGACTGTGAAATTTTGCATTGGAACTCAGTGCTGCCCTGCCACAACAGAGAAAAACATGGGGCAAAATTCAGCCAGCACTCATGGAGAGAAAATTTAAACCAACCCAAGCCAGAGGGAAATTGTCTATCTCAGTGGTTGCAAACTGAGTTCTGGCTATCCCCACTACCATGGGCTAAATAGCACTCTGGGCCCTAAGTGATCTTGAAAGATAGTCAGGGTCACAATAACTGCAATTTCCAAACAAATGCTGGTGCCATGTGAGCTCATGGCCAGTGGACTTGGGGTGTATGTGACCTACTGAGACACCAACTGGGGCAGCCAAGGAGTACATGCATAACCCTAGGCAGAAGAGCTTCTAACTCTGGGAGAGTCTCTTTCTTTCTGCTTGAGCAGAAGAGAGGGGAGAATATAGGAAACTTTGTCTTGAAACTTGGATACTAGCTCAGCCACAGCATAATAGGGCACCAGGCAGAGTCCTGAGGCCCGCATTCCAGCTCCTAGCTCCCAAATGACATTTCTAGACACACCCTGGGCCAGAAGGAAACCCACTGCCTTGAAGGAAAAGATACAGTCCTGGCAGGATTTATTACCTGTTGACTAAAGAGGCCTTGATTCTTGAATAAACATCAGTACTTGCCAAGCTATACTCATTGTGGGCTTTGGGTGAGGCCCAGAGCCCTGCTGACTTCAGGTGTGACCCAGCACATTTCCAGTTGTGGCGGACACAGCAAGGGAATCCTACTGCTTGAGAAACGGAGTAGAAAGAGTAAAGGGGACATTGTCTTGAAGTTTGGGCACCAGCTCTGCCTCAGTGGAGTAGAGCACCAAGTGGAGTTCTGGGGTCACTGATTCTAGTCCTCAACTCCTGGATGACGTTTCTGGACCCATGCTGGGCCACAAAGAAGCCCACTGCTCTGAAGGTAGAGACCCAAGCCTGGTGGCATGTACCAGAAGCTCACTGAAGTGCCCATGAGCCTTGAGTGAACATCAGCAGTAGCCAGGCAGTATTTGCTGTGGCCTGGGGCAGTGATGAACACAAGGACAGACACCTTCAGCATGAGAAAAGGAGAGGAATGAGTGAGAAGGATTTTGTCTTGTGGCATTGGGTGCCAGCTCAGCCACAGTAGAATAGAGCACTGAGCAGATTCCTAAGGTTTACAACTACAGGCCCTAACTCTTGGATGGTATTTCTAGACCATCTTTGGTTGGTTGGCAAGTGGGGGGAACTCATCATTCTGAAGGGAAAGACACAAGCCTAGTTGCATTCACAACCTGTTCTTGGGACTTGAGTGAACATTAGCAGTAGCAAGGCAGTGCTCTCTGTGGGCATTCAGTGAGACCCAGTACTGTGCTGGTTTTGGGTATGGCCAGCAGAGTCCCAATAGTTGTTACCACGTGGATGTTTGTGTCACCGCTTCTCCAGCTCCAGGCAGTTAAGCACAGATAGAAATACTCCCCTTGTTTTGGAGAAAGAAAGTGAAGAAAACAAGAGTCTTTGCTTGATAATTTATAGAATTCTCCAAGATTGTACCCAAGACCACAAAGGAAGTACCTCTATGAGTCCAAAAGGGTCACAGCATTACTGGGCTTGGGGTGCTCCCCTAATGCAAATGTAACTGCGGTAACCAAAGATTTGAATCACAACACTGAATTCCCTATGACTACTTAGAAAACCTTTCCAAAAAGAGTGGATAAAGCAAGCCTAGTCTGTGAAGACTACAATAAATATCTGACTCTTCACTGCCCAAACATTGATGAACATCCCAAAGCATGAAGACAATCCAGGAAAACATGACCTCACCAAATGAACTAAATAAGGCACCAGTGACAGATCCCAGAGTGATAGAGACATGTGATCTTACAGAAAGAATTCAAAATAGCTGTGTTGAGGAAACCCCAAAAAATCCAAGATAATACAGCAAAGAAATTCAGAATCCCATTAATTTTTTTTAAATACACTGAAATAACTTTAAAAATCAAGTAGAAACTGTACAGCTAAAAAACCCAATTGACATACTAAAGAATGCATCAGAGTCTCTCAAGAGCAAAATTGATCAAGTGGATGACACAATTAATGAGCTTGAAAACAGGTTATTTGATAATACACAATCAGAGGAGACAAAAGAATACAAATGAATCTTGCCTGCAAAACCTAGAAAATGCTTCAAAAGGGTAAATCTAAGCGTTATTGGACTTAAAAAGGAAGTAGAGAGAAAGAGAGATAGGGGTAGAATATTTATTCAAAAAATAATAATGAAGAAATTTTCAAATCTAAAGAAAGATATCAATATTTAAGTATTAAAAGGTTACAGAACACCAGGCAGATATACCAAAATAAGACTACTTCAAGGCTTTAAAAATCAAACTCCCTGATATGATTTGACTGTGTCCCCAAACAAATCTCAACTTGAATTGTATCTTACAGAATTCCCACACGTTGTGGAAGGGACCTAGGGAGAGGTAATTGAATCATGGGGCTGGTCTTTCCTGTGCTATTCTTATTTTTTTATTTTATTTTATTTTTTTTGAGACAGAGTCTCGCTCTGTCGCCCAGGCTGGAGTGCAGTGGCCGGGTCTCAGCTCACTGCAAGCTCCGCCTCCCGGGTTCACGCCATTCTCCTGCCTCAGCCTCCGGAGTAGCTGGGACTACAGGCGCCCGCCACCTCGCCCGGCTAGTTTTTTGTATTTTTAGTAGAGACGGGGTTTCACCATGTTAGCCAGGATGGTCTCGATCTCCTGACCTTGTGATCCGCCCGTCTCGGCCTCCCAAAGTGCTGGGATTACAGGCTTGAGCCACCGCGCCCGGCCCTTGTGCTATTCTTATGATAGTGAATAAGTCTCATGAGATCTGATGAATTTATCGGGGTTTCTGCTTCTGCTTCTTCCTCATTTCCTCTTGCTGCTGCCATGTAGGAAGTGTCTTTCACCTCCTGCCATGATTCTGAGGCCTCCTTAGGCATGTGGAACTGTAAGTCCAATTAAACTTATTTTTCTTCTCAGTCTCAAGTATTTTTTTATTAGCAGTGTGAGAACAAACTAACACAGTAAATTGGTACCTGTAGAGTGGGGTGTTGCTGAAAAGATAACCAAAAATGTAGAAGTGACTTTAGACCAGGATAACAGGCAGAGGCTGGAAGAGTTTGGAGGACTCAGAAGAACACAGCAAAATGTGAGAAATTTTGGAACCTTCTAGAGACTTGTTTAATGGCTTTGACGAGAATGCCGATAGTGATACGAACAATAAGGTCCAGGCTGAGGTGGTCTCAGATGGAGATGAGGAACTTGTTGGCAAATGGAGCAAAGGTGACTCTTGTTATGTTTTAGCAAAGAGACTGATGGCATTTTGCCCCTGCCCTAGGTATTTGTGAAATTTTGAACTTGAGAGAGATTATTTAGGATATCTGGCAGAAGACATTTCTAAGTAGCAAAGCATTCAAAAGGTGACTTGAGTGCTGTTAAAAGTATTCCATTCTAAAAGGGAAACAGACCATAAAAGTTCAGAAAATTTGAAGCCTGATGATGCAGTAGAGAAGAAAAATCCATTTTCTGAGGAGAAATTTAAGATACCTGCAGAAATTTCCATAACTAGCAAGGAGCCCAATGCTGATCCCCAAGAGCATGAGGAGAATGTCTCCAGGGCGTGTTAGAGACCTTTGCAGCAGCCCCTCCCATCACAGGCCTGGAGGCCCAGGAGTAAAAAGTGGTTTCATGAGCCAGGGCCAGAGTCCCCATGCTGTCTGCAGCTTAGGGACTTGGAGCCCAGTGTCCTGGTCACTCTAGCTGTGACTGAAAGGTGAAAATGTAGATCTCAGGCTGTGGCTTCAGAGGGTGAAAGGCCCAAGCCTTGGCAGCTTCCAAGTGGTGTTGAGCCTGAGGGTGCACAGAAGTCAAGAATTGAGGTTTGGGAACCTCTGCCTTGATTTCAGAAGATGTATGGAAACACCTGTATACCCAGGCAAAAGTTTGTTGCAGGGGCATGGCCCTAATGGAGACACTCTGCTAGGGCAGTGTGGAAGGAAATGGGGAGGTGGAGCCCCCACACAGAGTCCCTACTGGTTCACTACCTAGTAGAGCTGTGAGAAGAGGGCCACTGTCCTCCAGATCCCAGAATAGTAGATCCACTGACAGGTTGCACCATGCACCTGGAAAAGTCACAGACACTTAATGCCAGCCCATGAAAGCAGCTGGGAGGGAGCTGTACCCTGCAAAGCCACAGGGGCAGAGCTGCCCAAGACCATGGGAACTCAACTCTTGCATCAGCATGACCTGAATGTGAGACCTGGAGAAAAGGAGATCCTTTTGGAGCTTTAAAATTGAACTGCCCTTTTGTTTTGGCCAATTTCTCCCACTTGGAATGGCTGTATTTACCAAATACCTGTACTCCAATTGTATCTAGGGACTGACTAGCTTGCTTTTGATTTTACAGACTCATAGGTGGACAGGACTTGCTTTGTCTGAGATGAGACTTTGGACTGTGGATTTTTGGATTAATGCTAAAATGAGTTAACATTTCGGGGGACTGTTGAAAAGGCATAATTGGTTCTGAAATGTGAGGATGTGAGATTTGGAGGGTCCAGGGATGGGATGATACGGTTTGGCTGTTTCCCCACCCAAATCTCAATTTGAATTGTATATCTCAGAATTCCTACATGTTGTGGGAGGGACCCTTGGGGAGGTAACTGGATCATGGTGGCTGGTCTTTCCTGTGCTATTCTTGTGATAGTGAATAAGTCTCATGAGATCTTATGGGTTTATCAGGGATTTCTGCTTTTGCTTCTTCCTCATTTTCTCTTGCTGCCTACATGTAAGAACTACTTTTCACCTCCGGCCATTATTCTGAGGGCTCCCCAGCCATGTGGAACTGTGAGTTCAATTAAACCTTTCCTTCCCAGTCTCGGGTATGTCTTTATCAGCAGCATCAAAATGGACTAATGCATGCTCAAAAGTCAAGGATAAAGAAAAAATCCTACAAGCAGCAAGAGAAAAGGAACAAATAGGCCAGACACGGTGGCTCACGCGTGAAATTCCCGCACTTTGGTAGGCTGAGGCGGGTGGATTGCTTGAAGTCAGGAGTTCGAGACCAGCCTGGCCAATATAGCAAAACCCCACCTCTACTAAAAATACAAAAATTAGCTGGGCATGGTGGCGGGTGCCTGTAATCTCAGCTACTCCAGAGGCTGAGGCAGGAGAATCACTCAAACCCGGTAAGCAGAGGTTGCAGTGAGCCGAGGTCATGCCACTGCACTCCAGCCTGGGAGACAAAGTGAAACTCCATCTAAATAAATAAATAAATAAATAAATAAATAAAATAACATACAAAGGAGCTCCAATATATCTGGAAGCATATTTCTCAGTAAAACCTTATAGACCAGGAAAGAGTGGCATGACATTTAGAGTTCTGAAGAAAAAAAAGAGAAAACTTTTATCATAAAATAGTATCTCCAGTGAAAATATGCTTCAAACACAAATGAGAAATAAAGACTTTCCCATACAAACAAAACCTGAGGAATTCCATCAACACCAGACATGTCTATGAGAAATGCTACAAATGTTTCCTTAATTTGGAAAAAAAGCTCTTAATGAGCAATAAGAAATCATCTGAAGGTACAAAACTCACTGGTAATACTAAGTTCATAATACTAAAATTGTGTTGTATGAACTACTCATATCTTGAGTAGAAACAGTAAAAGATGAACCTATCAAAATAATTACAACTTTAAGGCATAGTCAATATAATAATGTTTAAGTCGAAAAAGCAAAATGTTAAAAAGTAGAGGGGGGATAAATTAAAAGTATAGAGTTTTTATTAGCTTCCTCTTTGCTTGTTTGTTTTTGCAATCAGTGTTAAGTTGTGATACATTTAAGATAATAGGATATAAGATGTTATTTGTCTCATGGTAACCTCAAATTAAAAAAAAAACCCTACAAACCTACAACAGATAGACAAAAAGTTAAAAAATAAAATAAAATAAAACATACTACCTGAGAAAATCACCATCACCAAAAGGAAGACAGAAAAGAAAGAAGAAAGGAAAAAAAAGACCACAAAACAACCAGAAAACAAATAACAAAATGGCAAGAGTACGTTCTTAATTTTTTTTCTTTGACATGGAGTTTCACTCTTGTTGCCCAGGCTAGAGTGCAAAGGCACGATCTCGGCTCACTCATATATATATATGAGATGGGGTTCTCCATGTTGATCAGGCTGGCCTCAAATTCTTGACCTCAGGTGATCCACCCACCACAGCCTCCCTAAGTGCTGGGATTACAGGCATGAGCCACCATGCCCAGCCAGTTCTTACTTATTAATAAGAACATTGAATGTAAATGCACTGAACTCCCTAATCAAAACACATAGAGTGGCTGAATAGATTTATTTTAAAGAAGACCAAATGATCTGTTCCCTTCAAATAACACATGTCACCTATAAAGACACACATAGAATGATAATAAAGGGATGTATCTATACCTCTCTCAGTCAAAACTGATTTGAAGACAAAAACTATAAAAAGAGACAAAGAAGGTCATTACATAATTATAAAGATATCAATTAAACTAGAGGACATAATAATTGTAAATGTATACACCCCCAACACTGAAGCACCCAGATATAAAGCAAATATTATTAGAGCTGAAGAGAGAGATAGGCCCCTAAACTGTAATAGCTGGAGACTTCAAGACCCTACGTTCAGCATTAGACAGGTCATTTAGATAGAAAATAAACAAAAATATCAGACTTAATCTGCACTATAGACCAAATGACCCTAAGAGCTTTACAGAATATTTCATCAAGCAGGTGCAGAACACACATTCTTCTCCTCAACACGTAGAACAACACAAACAATAGACTATATGTTAGGTCACAAAAAGTCTTAAGTTTTTTTTTAAAATAATATTAACCATCTTCGATCACAATGGACCAAAACTAGAAATCAATAACAAAAGTATCTGTACTAATTACAAAAACACAGGGAAATTAAAAAAAAAATGCTCCTGAATAACAAGTGACTCAGTAAAGAAGTGAAGAAACATTTCAGTAAAAAATTAAAACAAATGAGCTGGACGCGGTGGCTCACGGGCTCACGCCTGTAATCCCAACACTTTGGGAGGCCGAGGCAGGCAGATCACGAGGTCAGGAGATTGAGACCATCCTAGCTAACACGGTGAAACCCCATCTCTACTAAAAATACAAAATATTAGCTGGGCGTGGAGGCAGGTGTCTGTAGTCCCAGCTACTCAGGAGGCTGAGGCAGGAGAATGGCTGTGAACCCAGGAGGCAGACCTTGCAGTGAACCAAAATCGCGCTGCTGCACTCCACCCTGGGCGACAGAGCGGGACTGTCAAAAAGAAAAAAAAAAAAAAAAAAAAAATGGAACTGCAACCTACCAAAACCAATGGAAGAAGAAAGTTTATAGCAATAAGAACCTACACCAAAAAAAGTAGAAAAACTTTAAATAAACAACGTAACAATGTATCTTGAAGAACTATAAAAGGAAGAACAAACCAAAACCAAAATTAGTAGAAGAAAAGAAATAACAAAGATCAGAGCAGAAATAAAGTTGAAACAAAAATACAAAAGATCACCAAAATAAAAAATTTTTCTTGTGAAAAGATAAAAATATTCATAAACCTTTAGCCAGACTAAGAAAATAAAGATCCGAACAAATAAACTCAGGGATAAAAAAGGGATCATATAACTGATCTTACAGATATTCAGTGGATTATTTAGAGACTACTAAGAGCAATAATATGCTGATAAATTGGAAAAGCTAAAAAAATAGATAAATTCCCGGACATATGCAACCTACCAAGATTGAAACATTAAAAAAAAAAAATTCAAAATCTGAATAGACCAATAAGAAGTAGTGAGATCAGCTGGGCATAGTGACTCACGCCTGTAATTCCAGCATGTTGGGAGGCCAAGGTGGGGGGATCATTTGAGGTCAGGAGTTCACAACCAGCCAGGCCAGCATGATGAAACCTCATCTCTACTAAGAATACAAAAATTAGCCAGGCGTGCTGATGTGCACCTGTAATCCCAGGTACTCAGGAGGCAGAAGCAGGAGGAATGCTTGAATCTGGAAGGCAGAGGTTGGGGCGAGCCGAGATTGTACCACTGCACTCTAGCCTGGGAAACAGAGTGAGACTCTGTCTCAAAAAAAACCCCAAACCAAACCAAACCAAAACAAACAAACAAACAAAAAAAACCCAGTTAAGATTGAAGCTGCAATAAAAAGTTTTCCAGCAAAGGAAAGCATAGGACTCAATAGCTACACTGCTGAATTTTACCAAACATTTGTTGTATAACTAATACCAATTCTACTCAAACTCTTTAAAAAAAATAGACAAGGAGATAATACTTTCTTTTCTTTTTATTTTAAGTTCTGGGATACATGTGCAGAATGTACAGGTTTGTTACATAGGTATACATGTGCCATGGTGGTTTGCTGCACGGATCAATCCATCATCCAGAGTTCAAGCTGCGCATGCATTAGGTATTTGTCTTAATGCTCTCACTCCCCTTACCCCCTAACCCCTGACAGGCCCCAGTGTGTGATGTTACTGTCCCTGTGCCCAAGTTGAACAAGTGCTCATTGTTCAACTCCCACTTATGAGCGAGAACATGTGATGTTTGATTTTCTGTTCCTGTGTTAGTTTGCTGAGGATGTCTTTCAGCTTCAACCATGTCCCTTCAAAAAAACACGATCTTATTCCTTTTTTATGGATCCATAGTACTCCATGGTGTATATGTGCCACATTCTCTTTATCCAGTCTATCATTGATGGGCATTTGGGTTGGTTTCAAGTCTTTGCTATTGTAAATAGTGCTGCGATAAACATATATCTGCATGTGTATTTATACTAGAATGATTTACTTGCTGGGTCAAATGGTATTTCTGGTTCTAGATCCTTGAGGAATTGCCACACTGTCTTCCACAATGGTTGAATTAATCTACACTACCATCAACGGTGTACAGGTTTTCCTATTTCTCCACAGCCTCATAAGCATCTGTTGTTTCCTGACTTTTTAATAATTTCCATTCTAATTGGCATGAGATGGTATCTCATTGTGGTTTTGATTTGCGTTTCTCTAATGACAAGTGATGATGGGCTTTTTTTCTTTTTCATATGTTTCTTGGAAATATAAATGTCTTCTTTTGAGAAGTGTCTGTTCATATACTTCACCGAGAATTTAATGGGGTTGTTTCTTTGTTTGTTTTCCTGGAAATTTGTTTAAGTTCACCATTTATTAAATAGGGAATCTTCAACCTGATTGCTTGTTTTTGTCAGATTGGTTGAAGATCAGGTGGTTGTAGATGTGTGGTGTTATTTCTGAGGCTTCTGTTCTATTGCATTGGTATATATATCTGCTTTGGTACTGGTACCATGGTGTTTTGGTTACTGTAGCCTTGTAACATAGTTTGAAGTCAGGTAGTGTGATGCCTCCAGCTTTGTTCTTTTTGCTTAGAATATACAGGCTCTTTTTTGGTTCCATATGAAATTTAAAGAAGTTTTGCCTAATTCTGCAAAGAAAGTCACTGGCAGCTTGATGGTAATAGCATTGAATCTATAAATTACTTTGGGCAGTATGGCCGTTTTCACAGTATTGATTCTTCCTATCCATGAGCATGGAATGTTTTTCCATTTGTTTGTGTCCTCTCTTATTTCCTTGAGCAGTGGTTTGTAGTTTTCCTTGAAGAGGTCCTTCACATCTCTTATAAGTTTTATTCCTAGGTATTTTATGCTCTTTGTAACAATTGTGAATGGGAATTCACTCATGATTTGACTCTCTGTTGGTCTATTGTTGGTGTATAGGAATGCTTATGATTATTGGACATTGATTTTGTATCCTGAGACTTTGCTGAAATTGCTTATCAGCTTAAGAAGTTTTTGGGCTGAGATGCTGGGGTTTTCTAAATGTATAATCATGTCATCTGCAAACAAAGACAATTTGATTTCCTCTCTTCCTATTTGAAGGTGCTTTATTTCTTTCTCTTGCCTGATTGTACTGGCCAGAAATTCCAATACTATGTTGAATAGGAGTGGTGAGAGAGGGCATCCTTGTGCTGGTTTTTTAGGGGAATGCTTCCAGCTTTTCCTATTCGGTATGATATTGGCTATGGGTTTGTCATAAACAGCTCCTATTATTTTGAGATATGCTTCAATACTAGTTTATTGAGAGTTTTTAGCACGAAGGGATGTTGAATTTTATAGAAGGCCTTTTCTGCACCTATTGAAATAATCATATGTTTTTTGTCATTGGTTCTGTTTATGTGATGAATTACATTTATTGATTTGCTTATGTTGAACCAGCCTTGCATTCCAGGGATAAAGCTGACTTGATAATGGTGGATAAGCTTTTTGATGTGCTGCTGTGTTTAGTTTGCCAGTATTTTGCTGAGGATTTTCCCATCGATGTTCATCAGGGATACTGACTTGAAATTTTCTTTTTGTTTGTGTGTATCTGCCAGGTTTTGGTATCAGGATGATGGTGGCTTCACAAAATGAGTTAGGGAGGAGTCCTTCTTTTTATATTGTTTGGAATAGTTTCAGAAGAGATGGTACCAGCTCTTCATTGTACCTCTGATAGAATTTGGCTGTGAATCTATCTGTTTCTGGGATTGTTTTTGTTGGTAGACTATGAATTACTGCCTCAATTTCAGAACTTCGTATTGGTCTATTAGGTGATTTGACTTCTTTCTGGTTTAGTCTTGGGAAGGTGTATTTGTCCAAGAATTTATCCATTTCTTCTAGATTTTCTGGTTTATTTGTATAGAGGTGTTTATAGTATTCTCTGATGGCTGTTTGTATCTGTGGGATCAGTATTTGGATTCCCTTTATCATTTATATTGTGTCTATTTGATTCTTCTCTCTTTTCTCCTTTATTAGTCTAGCTAGTGGTCCATCTATTTTGTTAATCTCTTCAAAAAAACAGCTCCTTGATTTATTGAAGTGTTTTTCATGTCTCTATCTCCTTCATTTCTGCTCTGATCTTAGCAGTTTCTTGTCTTCTGCTAGCTTTTGAATTTGTTTGCTCTTGTTTTTCTTTTCTTTTAATTGTGATGTGAAGGTGTCAATTTTAGATCTTTTCCACTTTCTAATGTTGGCATTTAGTGCTTTAAATTTCCCTCTTCACACTGCTCTAGCTGTGCCCAGAGATTCTGGTACCTTTTCTCTTTGTTCTCATTGGTTTCAAAGAACATCTTTATTTCTGCCTTAATTTCGTTATTCACTCAGTTGTCATTCAGAAGCAGGTTGTTCAGTTTCCAGGTAGTTGTGCAGTTTTGAGTGACTGTCTTAATCCTGGGTTCTAATTTGATTGCACTGTGGTCTCAGAGACTGTTTGTTATGATTTCCATTCTTTTGCATTTGCTGAGGAGTGTTTTACTTTTAATTATGTGGTCAATTTTAGTATAAGTGCTATGTGGTGCTCATAAGAATGTATATTCTGATGATTTGGGGTGGAGAATTCTGTAAATGTCTTTTGGGTCCACCAGGTCCAGAGTTGAGTTCAAGTCCTGAATATCCTTGTTAATATTCTCTCTCATTGATCTGTTTTATATTCACAGTGGGGTGTTAATGTCTCCCACTACTATTGTGTGGGAATCTAAGTCTTTTTGTAGGTCTCTAAGAACTTGCTTTATGAATCTGGGTGCTCCTGTACTGGGTGCACATATATTTAGGATAGTTAGCTCTTCTTGTTGCATTGGTCCCTTTACCATATTTTTGTTCTTTGCTGGTTTAAAGTCTGTTTTATCAGAGACAGATTTGAACTCTGCTTTTTCTACTTTCCATTTGCTTTGTACACATTCCTCCATTTCTTTATTTTTAGCCTGTGTGTATTTGCATGTGAGATGGGTCTCCTAAATATACCATGTCAATGGGTCTTGACTCTGTCAATTTGCCAGCCTGTGTCTTTTAATTGGAGCATTTAGCCCATTTACATTTAAGGTTAATATGGTTATGTGTAAATTTCATCCTTTCATCATGATGCTGATTATTTTTCATATTAGTTGATGAAGTTTCATCATAGTGTCATTGGTCTTTATATTTTGGTTATTTTGGTGTGTTTTTGCAGTGGCTGGTACCAGTTTTTCATTTTCATGCTCATTACTTCCTTCAGAAGCAGGTCTCGTGGTGACAAACTCTCTCAGCATTTGCTACTCTGGCAAGTTTTTTATTTCTCTTTTGCTTATGAAGCTTAGTTTGGCTGGATATGAAATTCTGGGTTGAAAATTTTTTTCCTTAAGAATGTTGAATATTGGCCCCTACTCTCTTCTGGCTTGTAGGGTTTCTGCAGAGAGATCCACTGTTAGTCTGATGGGCTTCCCTTTGTCCGTAACCTGGCCTTTCTCTCTGGCTGCCCTTAACATTTTTTCCTTTTTTCAATCTTGGAAAATCTAACAATTATGTGTGTTGAGGTTGCTCTTATAGAGTAATATCTTAGTGGTCTTCTCTGTATTTCCTGAATTTAAATGTTGGCCTGTCTTGCTAGTTTGGAGAAGTTCCTCTGGATGATTTCCTAAAGTGTGTTTTCCAACTTGGTTCCATTCTCCCCATCACTTTCAGGCATACCAATCAAAAGTAGCTTTGGTCTTTTCATATAGTTCCGTATTTCTTGGAGGCTTTGTTTATTCCTTTGCATTCTTTTTTCTCTAATCTTGTCTTCATGCCTTGTCTCAGTAAGTTAATCTTCAATGTCTGATATCCTTTCTTCTGCTTGATTGATTTGTCTATTGATACTTGGATATGTTTCACGAAGTTCTCATGCTATGTTTTTCCGCTCCATCAGGTCATTTATGTTCCTATCTAAGGTGGTTATTCTAGTTAGAAGTTCCTGTAACCTTTTATCAAGGTTCTTAACTTCCATGGATTGGGTTAGAACATGCTCCTTTAGCTCAGAAGAGTTTGCTATTACCCACC
Organism: Macaca nemestrina; assembly: GCF_043159975.1. Lineage (NCBI taxonomy): Eukaryota > Metazoa > Chordata > Mammalia > Primates > Cercopithecidae > Macaca > Macaca nemestrina. Next base: position 103,526,103 of record NC_092145.1, on the reverse strand, counting down.
TTCTGAAGCCTACTTCTGCCAATTCATCAAACTCATTCTCTGTCCAGTTTTGTTCCCTTGCTGGAGAGGAGTTGCAAATTTTTGGAGAAGAGGCATTCTGGTGTTTTGAATATTCAGAATTTTTGTGCTATTTTATTTTCTCATCTTTGTGGATTCATCTACCTTTGATCTTTGAGGATGATGATCTTTGGATGGTGTTTTTGTGTGTGTGGGGGTCCTTTTTGTTTATGATGATGTTATTGCTTTCTGTTTGTTAGTTTTTCTTCTAAGAGTCAGGCCCTTGTTCTGCAAGTCTGCTGCAGATTTCTCGAGGTCCACTCCAGACCCTGTTTGCCTGGGTATCACCAGCAAAGGCTGCAGAACAACAAACATTGCTGCCTGTTCCTTCCTCTGGGAGCTTCGTCCCAGAGGGACACTTGCCTGATGCCAGCCAGAGGTCTCCTGTATGAAGTGTCTATTGACCGTTGCTGGGATGTCTCTTAGGCAGGAGGCATGTGGGTCAGTGTCCCACTTGAGACAGTCTGTCCCTTAGCAGAGATCAAGCTCTGTATTTGGAGAATCCTCCTTGTTAAGATCAGCTGCTGTCTTCAGATCTGGCAGGCAGAAAAGTTTTTTTTTTAAAATTTATTTATTTATTATTATTTTTATACTTTAAGTTCTAGGGTACATGTGCATAACGTGCAGGTTTGTCACATATGTATACTTGTGCCATGTTGCTGTGCTGCACCCATCAACTCGTCAGCACCCATCAACTCGTCATTTACATCAGGTATATCTCCTTATGTTATCCCTCCCCCACCTATGAGGCAGAACATGCAGTGTTGGGTTTTCTGTTCTTGCGATAGTTTGTTGAGAATGACGGTTTCCAGCTGCATCCATGTCCCTACAAAGGACATGAACTCATCCTTTTTTATGGCTGGATAGGATTCCATGGTGTACATGTGCCACATTTTCTTAATCCAGTCTGTCACTGATGGACGTTTGGGTTGATTCCAAGTCATTGTTATTGTGAATAGTGCCACAATAAACATATGTGTGTATGTGTCTTTATAGCAGCATGATCTATAATCCTTTGTGTATATACCCAGTAATGGGATGGCTGGGTCAAATGATATTTCTAGTTCTAGATCCTTAAGGAATCGTCACACTGTTTTCCACAATGGTTGAACTAGTTTACAGTCACACCAACAGTGTAAAAGTGATCCTATTTCTCCACATCCTCTCCAGCACCTGTTGTTTCCTGATTTTTTAATGATTGCCATTCTAATTGGTGTGAGGTGGTATCTCATTGTGGTTTTGATTTGCATTTCTCTGATGGCCAGTGATGATGAGCATTTTTTCATGTGTCTGTTGGCTGTATGAATGTCTTCTTTCGAGAAGTATCTGTTCATATCCTTTGCCCACTTTTTGATGGGGTTGTTTGTTTTTTTCTTTTAAATTTGATTGAGTTCTTTGTAGGTTCTGGATATTAGCCCTTTGTCAGATGATTGGATTGCAAAAATTGTCTCCCATTCTGTAGGTTGCCTGTTCACTCTGATGGTAGTTTCTTTTGCTGTGCAGAAGCTCTTTAGTTTAATTAGATCCCATTTGTCAATTTTGGCTTTTGTTGCTCTTGCTTTTGGTGTTTTAGACATGAAGTCCTTGCCCATGCCTATGTCCTGAATGGTATTACTTAGGTTTTTCTTCTAGGGTTTTGATGGTTTTAGGTCTAATATTTAAGTCTCTAATCCATTTTGAATTAATTTTCGTATAAGGAGTAAGGAAAGGATCCAGTTTCAGCTTTCTACTTATGGCTAGTCAACATTCCCAGCACCATTTATTACATAGGGAATCCTTTCCCCATTTCTTGTTTTTCTCAGGTTTGTCAAGGATCAGATGGCTGTAGATGTGTGGTATTATTTCTGAGGGCTCTGTTCTGTTCCATTGGTCTATATCTCTGTTTTGGTACCAGTACCATGCTGTTTTGGTTACTTTAGCCTTGTAGTATAGTTTGAAGTCAGGTAGCGTGATGCCTCCAGCTTTGTTCTTTTGGCTTAGATTGTCTTGGCAATGAGGGGTCTTTTTTGGTTCCATATGAACTTTAGAGCAGTTTTTTCCAATTCTGTGAAGAAAGTCATTGGTAGCTTAATGGGGATGGCATTGAATCTATAAATAACCTTGGGCAGTATGGCCATTTTCACTATATTGATTCTTCCTATCCATGAGCATGGTATGTTCTTCCATTTGTTTGTGTCCTCTTTTATTTCACTGAGCAGTGGTTTGTAGTTCTCCTTGAAGAGGTCCTTTACATCCCTTGTAAGTTGGATTCCTAGGTATTTTATTCTCTTTGAAGCTATTGTGAAGGGGAGTTCATTCATGATTTTGCTCTGTTTGTCTGTTACTGGTGTAAAATAATCCTTGTGATTTTTGCACATTGATTTTGTATCCTGAGACTTTGCTGAAGTTGGTTATCAGCTTAAGGAAATCTCGGACTGAGACAATGGGGTTTTCTTTTTCTTTTTCTTTTTCTTTTTTTTTTTGAGATAGAGTGTCGCTCTGTTGCCCGGGCTGGAGTGCAGTGGCCGGATCTCAGCTCACTGCAAGCTCCGCCTCCTTGGTTTATGCCATTCTCCTGCCTCAGCCTCTTGAGTAGCTGGGACTACAGGCGCCTGCCCCCTCGCCCAGCTAGTGTTTTTTTTTTTTTTTTTTTTGTATTTTTTAGTAGAGATGGGGTTTCACCGTGTTAGCCAGGATGGTCTCAATCTCCTGACCTCATGATCCGCCTGTCTCGGCCTCCCAAAGTGCTGGGATTACAGGCTTGAGCCACCGCGCCCAGCCACAACAATGGGGTTCTCTAAATATACAATCATGTCATCTGCAAACAGGGACAATTTGACTTCTTCTTTTCCTAACTGAATACCCTTGATTTCTTTCTCTTGCCTGATTGCCCTAGCCAGAACTTCCAACACTATGTTGAAAAGAGTGGTGAGAGAGGACATCCCTGTCTTGTGCCAGTTATCAAAGGGAATGCTTCCAGGTTTTGCCCATTCAGTATGATATTGGCTGTGGGTTTGTCATAAATAGCTCTTATGATTTTCAGATATGTTCCATCAATACCGAATTTATTGAGAGTTTTTAGCATGAAGGCCTGTTGAATTTTGTCCAAGGCCTTTTCTGCATCTATTGAGATAATCATGTGGTTTTTGTCTTTGGTTTTGTTTATATGCTGGATTACGTTTCTTGATTTGCATATGTTGAACCATCACGTTTTCTTTATCCATTCATCTGCTGATGGACTCTTCGATTGCTTTCAAATCTTGGCTACTGTGAACAGTGCTGCAACAAACATCAGAGTGCAGATATCTCATCAATATACAAATTTCCTTTCTTTTGGATATATACCCAGCAGTGAGATTACTAAATCATATGGTAGCTTTATTTTTGGTATTTGGAGGAACCTCTAAACTGTTCTCTATACTGGTTTTACTCATTTACATTTCCACTAACAATGTACGAGGGTTCCCTTTTCTCCAAATCCTTGTCAGCATTTGTAACTGCCTGACTTTTGTATAAAATTCATTTCAACTGGGGTGAGATGATATCTCATTGTAGTATTGATTCGCATTTCTCTGATGATCAACAATATTGAGCACATTTTCACATGCGTGTTTGCCATTTATATGTCTTCTTTTGAGAAATGTCTATTCAGATCCTTCACCCATTTCAAAATCAGTGTATTAGATTTTTCCCTATTGAGTTTTTGAGCTCCTTATGCATTGTGGTTATTCATCATTTTTTAGATGCGTAGCTTGCAAATATTTACTCCCATTCTGTAGGTTGTCTATTTGCTGATTGTTTCCTTTGCAGTGTAGAAACTTCTTAACTGGGTGTGATCCCATTTTTCTATTTTTTGCTGCCTGTGCCTGTGGGATATTACTCAAAACATTTTTTCCTAGAGCAATGTCCTAGAGAGTTTCTCCTTTTTTTTTTTTTTTTTTTTTTCCGGTAGTAGTTTCATAGTTTGAGGTCTTAGATTTAAGTCTTTATTTAACTTTTACTTGATTTTGGTATAAGGCAATATATGGTCTAGTTTCATTATTCTGAATATGAATATCGTGTTTTCTCAGCACCATTTATTGAAGAGACTGTATTTTCCAAAGTATATGTCCTTGGAACCTTTGTTGAAAAGGGGTTCACTGTAAGCTTGTAGATTAGTTTCTGGGTTCTCTGTTCTGGTTCCTTGGTCTATGTGTCTGTTTTATGCCAATACTATGCTGTTTTGGTTACTATAGAGCTGCAGTATTATTTGAAGTCAGGTAATATGATTGCTACAGTTTTATTCTTTTTGCTTATGATAGCTTTGGCTATTCTGTTTTTTTTTTGTGATTTCACATAAAAGATAGGATTGTTATTTCTATTCTGTGAAGAATGTAATTGGTATTTTAATAGAGATTGCATTGAATCTGTAGATTGTTTTTAGTAGTATGAACATTATAATAACACTTATTCATCCAATTTATGAATATAAAATATCTTTCAATGTTTCATGGTTTTCATGAAAATTTTGCACTTTTTTGTTAATTCCTAGGTATATTTATTTATGGCTATTGTAAGTGAGATTACTTTTTAAATTTCGGATTTTTCGCTGTTGGCATATAGAAATGCTACTGATTTTATTATGTTGATTTTGTATCCTGCAACTTTACTGAATTTGTTTATTAGTTCTAATAGTTTTTTGGTGGAACCTTTATGTGTTTTCCAAATATAAGGTCATGTCATCTGCAAACAAGGATGATTTTACTTCTTGCATTTTAATTTGGATGTCTTTTATTTCTTTCTGTTGTCTGATTGCTCTATCTGGTATTTATTACTATGTTGAATAACAGTAAAGAAAGTGGACTTTCTTGTCCTGTTACAGAGCTAAGAGAAAATGCTTTCGGGTTTTTCACATTCAGTACAACACTTGCTGTGGTTCTGTCATATATGTCTTTTAAGATGTTGAGGTATGATTCTTCTATATTCAGTTTTCTGAGAGTTTTTATCATAAAAAATGTTAAATTTTATCAAACACTTGTTTCAGCATCAATTAAAAGGATCTTATAGTGTTGTCCTTAATTTTGCTGAAATGATGCATCACATTGATTGATTTGCATATGTTGAACTATACTTGCACACCTGAAAAGCATCTCACTTGGTCATGATGAGTAATCTTTTATTATTTTTTGTTATACTTTAAGTTCTAGGGTACATGTGCACAACGTGCAGGTTTGTTACATATGTATACTTGTGCCATGTTGTTGTGCTGCACCCGTCAACTCATCAGCACCCATCAACTCGTCATTTACATCAGATATAACTCCCAATGCCATCCCTCCCCCATTCCCCCTCCCCATAAGGCCCCGGTGTGTGATGTTCCCCTTCCAGAGTCCAAGTGATCTCATTGTTCAGTTCCCACCTATGAGTGAGAACATGCGGTGTTTGGTTTTCTGTTCTTGCGATAGTTTGCTGAGAATGATGGTTTCCAGCTGCATCCATGTCCCTACAAAGGACACAAACTCATCCTTTTTTATGGCTACATAGGATTCCGTGGTGTATATGTGCCACATTTTCTTAATCCAGTCTGTCACTGATGGACATTTGGGTTGATTCCAAGTCTTTGCTATTGTGAATAGTGCCGCAATAAACATACATGTGCATGTGTCTTTATAGCAGCATGATTTATAATCCTTTGGGTATAGACCCAGTAATGGGATGGCTGGTCATATGGTATTTCTAGTTCTAGATCTTTGAGGGACTGCCATACTGTTTTCCACAATGGTTGAACCAGTTTACAATCCCACCAACAGTGTAAAAGTGTTCCTATTTCTCCACATCCTCTCCAGCACCTGTTGTTTCCGGACTTTTGAATGATTGCCATTGTAACTAGTGGGAGATGCTATCTCATTGTGGTTTTGATTTGCATTTCTCTGATGGCGAGTGACGATGATCATTTTTACATGTGTCTGTTGGCTGTATGAATGTCTTCTTCTGAGAAGTGTCTGTTCATATACTTTGCCCGTTTTTCAGGGTGTTGTTTGTTTGTTTTCTTGTAAATTTGATTGAGTTTTTATAGGTTCTGGATATTAGCCCTTTGTCAGATGAGTAGATTGCAAAAATTTTCTCCCATTCTTTAGGTTGCCTGCTCACTCTGATGGTAGTTTCTTTTCCTGTGCAGAAGCTCTTTAGTTTAATTAGATCCCATTTGTCAGTTTTGGCTTTTGTTGCCATTGCTTTTGGTGTTTTAGACATGATGCTCTTGCCCATGTCTATGTCCTGAATGGTATTACCTAGATTATTTTCTAGGGTTTTTATGGTTTTAGGTCTAACATTTAAGTCTCTAATCCATCTTGAATTAATATTTTCGTATGAGGAGTAAGGAAAGGATCCAGTTTCAGCTTTCTACTTATGGCTAGCCAATTTTCCCAGCACCATTTATTAAATAGGGAATCCTTTCCCCATTCTTGTTTTTCTCAGGTTTGTCAAAGATCAGATGGTTGTAGATGTGTGGTATTATTTCTGAGGGCTCTGTTCTGTTCCATTGGTCTATATCTCTCTTTTGGTAACTGTACCATGCTGTTTTGGTTACTGTAGCCTTGTAGTATAGTTTGAAGTCAGGTAGCGTGATGCCTGCAGCTTTGTTCTTTTGGCTTAGGATTGTCTTGGCAATGCGGGCTCTTTTTTGGTTCCATACGAACTTTAGAGCAGTTTTTTCCAATTCTGTGAAGAAAGTCATTGGTGGTTTAATGGGGATGGCATTGAATCTATGAATTACCTTGGGCAGTATGGCCATTTTCCCAATACTGATTCTTCCTATGCATGAGCATGCAATGTTCTTTATTTGTTCGTGTCCTCTTTATTTCACTGAGCAGTGGTTTGTAGTTCTCCATGAAGAGGTCCTTTACATCCCTTGTAAGTTAGATTCTTAGTTATTTTATTCTCTTTGATGCTATTGTGAAGGGGAGTTCATTCATGATTTGGCTCTTTGTTTGTCTGTTACTGGTGTATAAGAATGCTTGTGATTTTTGCACATTAATTTTGTGTCCTGAGACTTTGCTGAAGTTTCTTATCAGCTTAAGGAGATTTTAGGCTGAGACGATGGGGTTTTCTAAATATACAATCATGTCATCTGCAAACAGGGACAATTTGACTTCTTCTTTTCCTAACAGAATATCCTTGATTTCTTTCTCTTGCCTGATTGCCCTAGCCAGAACTTCCAACACTATGTTGAATAGGAGTGGTGAGAGAGGGCATCCCTGTCTTGTGCTACTTTTCAAAGGGAATTTTTCCAGTTTTTGCCCATTCAGTATGATATTGGCTGTGGGTTTGTCATAAATAGCTCTTATGATTTTGAGATACGTTCCATCAATACCGAATTAATTGAGAGTTTTTAGCATGAAGGGCTGTTGAATTTCGTCAAAGGCGTTTTCTGCATCTACTGAGATAATCATGAGGTTTTTGTCTTTGATTCTGTTTATATGCTGGATTATGTTTATTGATTTGTGAATGTTGAACCAGCCTTGCATCCGAGGGATGAAGCCCACTTGATCATGTCGGATAAGCTTTTTGATGTGCTGCTGGATGCAGCTTGCCAGTATTTTCTTGAGGATTTTTGCATCGATGTTCATCAGGGATATTGGTCTAAAATTCTCTTTTTTTGTTATGTCTTTGCCAGGCTTTGGTATCAGGATGATGTTGGCCTCATAAAATGAGTTAGGGAGGATTCCCTCTCTTTCTATTGATTGGAATAGTTTCAGAAGGAATGGTACCAGCTCCTCCTTGTACCTCTGGTAGAATTCAGCTGTGAATCCATCTGGTCCTGGACTTTTTTTGGTTGGTAGGCTATTAATTATTGCCTCAATTTCAGAGCCTGCTATTGGTCTATTCAGGGTTTCAGCTTCTTCCTGGTTTAGTCTTGGAAGAGTGTAAGTGTCCAGGAAATTATCCATTTCTTCTAGATTTTCTAGTTTATTTGCGTAGAGGTGTTTATAGTATTCTCTGATGGTAGTTTTTATTTCTGTGGGGTCGGTGGTGATATCCCGTTTATCATTTTTTATTGCGTCTATTTGATTCTTCTCTCTTTTCTTCTTTATTAGACTTCCTAGTGGTCTATGAACTTTGTTATCTTTTCAAAAAACCAACTCCTGGATTCATTGATTTTTTGGCAGGTTTTTTGTGTCTCTATCTCCTTCAGCTCTGCTCAGATCTTAGTTATTTCTTGCCTCCTGCTAGCTTTTGAATGTGTTTGCTCTTGCTTCTCTAGTTTTTAATTATGATGTTAGAGTGTCAATTTTAGATCTTTCCAGCTTTCTCTTGTGGTCATTTAGTGCTATAAATTTCCCTCTACACACTGCTTTAAATGTGTCCCAGAGATTCTGGTATGTTGTATGTTTGTTCTCATTGGTTTCAAAGAACATCTTTATTTCTGCCTTCATTTTGTTATATACCCAGTAGTCATTCAGGAGGAGATTATTCAGTTTCCATGTAGTTGAGTACTTTTAATTGAGTTTCTTAGATCTGAGTTCTAGTTTGATTGCACTGTGGTCTGAGAGACAGTTTGTTATAATTTCTGTTCTTGTAAATTTGCTGAGGAGTGCTTTACTTCCAATTATATGGTTAATTTTGGAATAAGTGTGATGTGTTGCTGAGAAGAATGTATATTCTGTTGATTTGGTGTGGAGAGTTCTGTAGATGTCTATTAGGTCTGCTTGCTGCAGAGATGAGTTCAATTCCTGAATATCCTTGTTAACTTTCTGTCTTGTTGATGTGTCTAATGTTGAGAGTGGGGTGTTGAAGTCTCCCATTATTATTGTATGAGAGTCTAAGTCTCTTTGTAAGTCTCTAAGGACTTGCTTTATGAATCTGGGTGCTCCTGTATTGGGTGTATATATATTTAGGATAGTTAGCTCTTCCTGTTGAATTGATCCCTTTACCATTATGTAATGGCCTTCTTTGTCTCTTTTGATCTTTGATGGTTTAAAGTCTCTTTTATCATAGACTAGGATTGCAATCCCTGCTTTTTTTTTGTTCTCCATTTGCTTGGTAGATCTTCCTCCATCCCTTTATTTTGAGCCTATGTATGTCTCTGCATGTGAGATGGGTCTCCTGAATACAGCAAACTGATGGGTCTTGAGTCTTTATCCAGTTTGCCAGTCTGTGTGTTTTAATTGGACCATGTAGTCCATTTACATTTAAGGTTAATATTGTTATGTGTGAACTTGATCCTGCCATTATGATATTAACTGGTTATTTTGCTCGTTAGTTGATGTTGTTTCTTCCTAGCCTCAATGATCTTTACATTTTGGCATGTTTTTGCAATGGCTGGTACTGGTTGTTCCTTTCCATGTTTAGTGCTTCCTTCAGGGTCTCTTGTAAGGCAGGCCTGGTGGTGACAAAATCTCTAAGCATTTGCTTGTCTGTAAAGGATTTTATTTCTCCTTCACTTATGAAACTTAGTTTGGCTGGATATGAAATTCTGGGTTTAAAATTCTTTTCTTTAAGAATGTTGAATATTGGCCCCCACTCTCTTCTGGCTTGGAGAGTTTCTGCCAAGAGATCTGCTGTTAGTCTGATGGGCTTCCCTTTGTGGGTAACCTGACCTTTCTCTCTGGCTGCCCTTAAGATTTTTTTCCTTCATTTCAACTTTGGTGAATCTGGCAATTATGTGTCTTGGAGTTGCTCTTCTCGAGGAGTATCTTTGTGGCGTTCTCTGTGTTTCCTGGATTTGAATGTTGACCTGCCCTACTAGGTTGGGGAAGTTCTCCTGGATGATATCCTGAAGAGTGTTTTCCAACTTGGTTCCATTTTCCCCCTCACTTTCAGGCACCCCAATCAGACGTAGATTTGATATTTTTACATAATCCCATACTTCTTGCAGGCTTTCTTCATTTCTTTTTCTTCTTGTTGCTTTAGATTTCTCTTCTCGCTTCATTTGATTCATTTGATCCTCAATCGCTGATACTCTTTCTTCCAGTTTATCAAGTTGGTTACTGAAGCTTGTGCATTTGTCACGTATTTCTCATGTCATGGTTTTCATGTCTGTCAGTTCGTTTATGGCCTTCTCTGCATTAATTATTCTAGTTATCAATTCTTCTACTCTTTTTTCAAGATTTTTAGTTCCTTTGCGCTGGGTATGTAATTCCTCCTTTAGCTCTGAGAAGTTTGATGGACTGAAGACTTCTTCTCTCATCTCGTCAAAGTCATTCTCCATCCAGCTTTGATCTGTTGCTGGCAATGAGCTGCGTTCCTTTGCAGGGGGAGATGTACTCTTATTTTTTGAATTTCCAGCTTTTCTGCCCTGCTTTTTCCCCATCTTTGTGGTTTTGTCTGCCTGTGGTCTTTGATGATGGTGACGTACTGATGGGGTTTTGGTGTGGGTATCCTTCCTGTTTGTTAGTTTTCCTTCTAACAGTCAGGACCCTCAGCTGTAGGTCTGTTGGAGATTGCTTGAGGTCCACTCCAGACCCTGTTTGCCTGGGTATCAGCAGCAGAGGCTGCAGAAGGTTGAATATTGCCGAACAGCGAGTGTCTTGTCTGATTCTTCTTTGGAAGCTTCCTCTCAGGTGTGTACTCCACCGTGTGAGGTGTGGGGTGTCGGTCTGCCCCTAGTGGTGGATGTCTCCCAGTTAGGCTACTCTGGGGTCAGGGACCCACTTGAGCAGGCAGTCTGTCCGTTCTCAGATCTCAGCCTCCATGTTGGGAGATCCACTGCTCTCTTCAAAGCTGTCAGACAGTGTCGTTTGCATGTGCAGAGGTTTCTGCTGCTTTTTGTTGTTGTTGTTTAGCTGTTCCCTGTCCCCAGAGGTGGAGTCTACAGAGACAGACAGGCCTCCTTGAGCTGCTGCGAGCTCCACCCAGTTCGAGCTTCCTAGTGGCTTTGTTTACCTACTTAAGCCTCAGCAATGGTGGGTTCCCGTCCCCCAGCCTCCCTGCTGCCTTGCGGTTAGATCACAGACTGCTGTGCTAGCAATGAGGGAGGCTCTGTGGGTGTGGGACCCTCCCGGCCAGGTGTGGTATACAATCTCCTGGTGTGCCCGTTTGCTAGGACCCTTGGTAAAGTGTAGTATTGGGGTGGGAGTTATCCGATTTTCCAGGTGTTGTGTGTCTTAGCTCCCCTGGCTAGGAAAAGGGATTCCCTTCCGCCTTGCACTTCCCAGGTGAGGCGATGCCTCGCCCTGCTTCAGCTCTTGCTGGTCGGGCTGCAGCAGCTGACCAGCACCAATTGTCCGGCACTCCCTAATGAGATGAACCCAGTACCTCAGTTGAAAATGCAGAAATCACCTGTCTTCTGTGTCTCTCACGCTGGGAGCTGGAGACTGGAGCTGTTCCTATTCCGTGAGTATTCTTAACTTATGGGAATATAATTGTTTGCATCAGTGCAATAGGAATCCATTTTTGAGGCCGGGCGCAGTGGCTCACGTGTGTAATCTCAGCACTTTGGGAGACCAAGGTGATTGGATCATTTGTGGTCAGGATTTCAAAACCAGCCTTGCCAACATGGTGAAACCCCATCTTTACTGAAAATACAGAAATTAGCCGGGCGTGGTGGTGGGTGACTGTAATCCCAGCTAATTGGAAGACTGAGGCAGAAGAATTGCTTAAGCTCGGGAGGTGGAGGTTACAGTGAGCTGAGATCATGCCATTGGACTCCAGCCTGGGTGACAGAGCAAGAGTCCATCTCCAAAAAAAAAAAAAAAAAAAAAAAAAAAAATGTCAATTTTTCTTTTGCAAAAGGACACAATTGGAAAAACTGGTAATTTTACCAAGGCTTTAACTGGAAGGGTATGCTTTCCTTTAAGGGGTCATCTCAACTTGCAGAGCCACTAAAACCCAGTGGGGAAACTGGCCTCATACCCTCATCTACACAGTCTCTGTAAAGGGTTCCTGACCTGTGGTCAGTAAAGAATGTCACATTCTAACAGGTCTAGGAGCTCCAAGTTTATTTGGGGCTTTAAGAGAAGAGGATCACCCAACTCACAGGTATTTGGGGATATAAACCCATGGCTGGGCTCAGCTTTAAAAGGTCTTATTTAAGATTCCTTGTGGAACAAACTTCCATTAAAGCCAATCTAGAAAGCCTATGTAGAAATAATTGTTCTTGCTGCACTTTATGCAGATAATCAGGCCATGTATAAGACTAAAGTATAAATTTCAAACCATTCAGTCCTATAATGATTTTTTAACAAAAATGAGGACTGGAGAAAGAGAAATCGTGTTTCAAAACTTATCATACATTTGTTATTAAATTCTAAACTCACTAGTTGTTTTCAAGTTTTCGCCTACATTTTAGGCTAACCCTGCTTGTTCCTGTGAACCAACCAGCAATCTCCAGCTGCACCTCCGAAAGAACAAGAGGAATGGGCAATGTAAAAATCTGGATCAATATTCTAGTTCTGAGCAATTATCCTGCAAATCCTGCCAGGTGATGAGAATAAATAGGATTCGTATCAAGAGAAGTTTTCCTTTTTGGGAAAGTAAGACCAAGGGAACTCACCAAAGCCAAGCATCATGCACCGAAACCTTAGCAAGCACTATAGCCAGCAGTTATCTGGGTGTGTTGCAAGACATCCTTTTCTCTCCATTGCTGGAGGAAGACTCAGGTCCACAGGTGCACCTTAGCATTTGGCTTACAATAACGAGTTAATGCAACACTCCCCTGAGACACATTTTTTTTTCCAAACTCAATTCCAACCTTCAGGTTAAAACTCGAGGAAGGAAAACTGGATCTGAGCAATCCAGAGGCATACAATAACAGAGGTTAAAAGGCACAGCACAGGTGAGTGTGGCTGATTCCTGTAGATTAAGCCAACCCGAAGCTTCTTGTTTCATGGATAATATCCATGGCATAAATGAGGTCTAGGGAACTCCAAGGCTACTGACAGTAGGTGGGAAAGAGACATAGGTCAGAGCAGATAATTTCTATTCTCTAGGCCCCCTGCTTCATGGGTGCAAGCCGCTTTGGTACTCATGGTGGACCTGCCAAGGTCACTGGGATTCGGGGATGCAAGGATAGAAGAGGGAAAGAGGATGCTCTTCTCTCTCTCTCTCTCTCTCTCTCTCTCTCTCTCTCTCTCACCCCTGGTATCTGCTAGGAAGGGAAGGAAACCAGAGACACCTGCTTCCCTCTTTCTAGATGGGTAGCCATTCAGCCTCAGTCTCTACCCCTTTAAAATGCATCCTAAACCCTTGGAACTCCTTTAAAAAGTGCCTTCTTTTATTCATTTCTCCTCTTCAGTTCTCTCTTCACTGATTGGTAATTGTGTCTCCATACTATTAGAGACTCCCCTCAGATGCATCCTCTAAACTGGAAAGAGTTAATTTCCCAAACCTTAAACTGGATGGCTTAGGATTGGACTCAGGGGAAGGGAACCCAGAAGCCCAACATGCTAGCCAAAAGGAAAAGTCATTTTTACCAGTCGGGCTTTTGGCCTCCCTCTCCCTGTGCAAACTGGAAAAAGGCCTTGGAATTTTTGAGCTGTCCTTACCTCCCCTTTGTTTCGTTTTGATATATGTTTTCTAACAACTTGATTTGTTTGTTCTTGCCTTTAGGCCATCAAACTCTAAACAGTCATGCAACCGAAGCCTCTGACAATGGCCCTTTCTGCTAGGAACTTCTAGATAGGCCTCTGAGGGAGCTCTGACTGCCGTTTCCCCAAAACAGCACCTGCTGTCAGTAGAAAGCAGTTAAGATCAGTCTTTGTCTTTATCCTTAATCTAACGGCAGTCAGATGTACTTCTTTAGAGTGGGGAATGATACAGCCAGGTGAGAGGGGGTCCCTAAAGAAACTCCAAGCGGCCTGCCCACTGGAGTGGAACCACAGAATTTCCCGCCCTTTGTAGTGGGAGGAGCCAGGCTCCTCCTCCTCCTGGGTAGAACCTGGGATTTATGGTGGGCAGGAAGCACTCTAGCGGAGGGCCTCTGGCCTCTCGAGAGTCCCTGTTTCCCCCTCTTCTTCCTTTTTTCACTCAATAAAACCCTGTTTTACTCACCACTTAAATTGTCTGCAAACCTGAATTTTCATGGCCATAGGACAAAGGACTCTTTCTTTAGCTGAACTAAGGAAAAGTTCTGCAACACTGGGTTCTTTTCCAGCTTCACTGTTTACTACTCCTGTAGCATTTACTACAATTTCCAGCTCATTATGCTTCAGGTCATGTCCCTCAACATCCCTTTTTGTTTCAATGGTTTTATTTCATATATATATCTATACACATATGTATATGTGTATATACATGTATACATATATATGTGCATGCATAAGTATACATGTATATGTGTACATATATGTATGTGTGTGTGTCTATATATAGACACACCCACACTGTGGAGGGTACTCTCATTTTCAACATACATATGTGTGTGTATATATATAGAGTCGATCTCGTAGCTGATTTGTCCTGCAAATGCACACCCACATGCACACACATACATAGTGATACATAGTGTGTGTGTGCTTGTATGTGTGTTTAGAGGCAGGTGTCTTGCTATGTTGTCCAGGCTGGTCTCAAAATCCTGACCTCAAGTGATCCTTCCACCTCAAATTCTCGAGTAGCTGGTATTACAGGTGTAAGTCACTGTGTCTGGCCCTTTTTGTTTTTTGTGTAATTCCCTGTCTCATTCTGCACCTGTAAGTGAAATGTCAATTTGTTGATTGGATACATAGAAAATTGTTAACTAGGTATATGACATATTAAGGTTTTAACCTATATAAGCCATGGTCTTTGATTACACAGATTAATAGAATTCCAGAGCTGTGTGGGCCTGAAGATTATCTAATCTACTTTCTCATTTGTATAGAGTGTGAATCAGATCCAGAGAGAGAAGGGATTTAAAGTACTACAGTAATGTCCTGTAAGTCAGGCCCTAAAGTAATATTTTCTCATTCTCAGGCCAGGTTGCGACTGTTGCTGCTCTTCCTTTTGTCTTTCAGTCATTGATTAATTGATTGACACTGGGATCTGGTTATGTTGCCTAGGCTGGGCTCAAACTCCTGGGCTCAAAGGGTCCTCCTTCCCCTGTCTCCCAAGTAGCTGGGACTATATCCTTCTGTTTTTTTCAAAGGAAATAAAACATTCAATATGAATTTGTAGCCCTTATTGTGTCCCTTCCCCATTTATTCCTCTTTGCCCCCGAACTGAGGTTGGTATAGTGAAATGTTTGTAATTTCACTATATGTTTCCCCGAAATGTATAGTAGAGATGAGGCAGGAAAATAGGGTCTGGAGGCAGGGAACATAAGGCTGATTCACACTTGAGCTATAACAGGAAATATCCTCTCCATAGTTCGTACACTGAGTAAATGACTTTGTAACTTTACTTCCTCCTTTTCACTTACATAGGGTGTACCCCAGTGTAGGTATTTAAACTCACAAAAACTCTGTAACAGGGTCTTTGAGCCCCTATGCTCAGGCCCACTCCCACACTGTGGGGTGTTCTTTGAGGAGGCTTTAATTGCTGTCAGTGTTTGAGATTTAGCAGGACTTGGTGTCTTTAATGCAGGAGTTAATGCCCTGTAACTCAATGTTACAAGGACTTTAAAAGCACATACAGAACATGAATATAATAACCTTAATTAAAAAAAAGTTGGCCGGACATGGTGGCTCACGCCTGTAATCCCAGCACTTTGGGAGGCCGAGGCAGAGAATTGCTTGAATCTGGGATATGGATGTTGCAGTGAGCTGAGATCGTGCCACTGTACTCCAGCCTGGGTGACAGAGTGAGACTGTCTCAAAAAAGAGAGAGAGAGAGAGAAATATATCATTTTGTTTTCCTAAGTAAAGCAAAACTTAATAGTATGACAACTTGATTATATAAAAGTTTTTTTTTTTTAATATATATAAATCCTCTTATTGTGACTTACACTGACTGTTCATGACATGGTCGGACTTTCTGATTTGTTCTCAACATCTCTCCTTTTTAAACAACCAGTTGTTTTATTTTAGGACTAATGTTACCACACAAGATTCTCATAAAAATAATTTATGTTTAGCTTTTTTACCTCAAAAAATACTTCTTTACTTTTATAACTTTCTTTACATCTTTTTTTTATTCCTGGATTCTTTCACCTTGTTTTATACATAACCTTTAAATAAGGTTTGAATTACACAAAACTTATTCACTATTTTTTAAAATTTATTTATTATTATTATACTTTAAGTTGTAGGGTACATGTGCATAACGTGCAGGTTTGTTACATATGTATACTTGTGCCATGTTGGTGTGCTGCACCCATCAACTCATCATTTACATCAGGTATAACTCCCAATGCAATCCCTCCCCCCTCCCCCCTCCCCATGATAGGCCCCTGTGTGTGATGTTCCCCTTCCTGAGTCCAAGTGATCTTATTGTTCAGTTCCCACCTATGAGTGAGAACATGCGGTGCTTGGTTTTCTGTTCTTGTGATAGTTTGCTAAGAATGATGGTTTCCAGCTGCATCCATGTCCCTACAAAGGACACAAACTCATCCTTTTTGATGGCTGCATAGTATTCCATGGTGTATATGTGCCACATTTTCTTAATCCAATCTGTCACTGATGGACATTTGGGTTGATTCCAAGTCTTTGCTATTGTGAATAGTGCTGCAATAAACATACATGTGCATGTGTCTTTATAGCAGCATAATTTATAATCCTTTGGGTATATACCCAGTAATGGGATGGCTGGGTCATATGGTACATCTAGTTCTAGATCCTTGAGGAATCGCCATACTGTTTTCCATAATGGTTGAACTAGTTTACAATCCCACCAACAGTGTAAAAGTGTTCCTATTTCTCCACATCCTCTCCAGCACCTGTTGTTTCCTGACTTTTGAATGATTGCCATTCTAACTGGTGTGAGATGGTATCTCATTGTGCTTTTGATTGGCATTTCTCTGATGGCCAGTGATGATGAGCATTTTTTCATGTGTCTGTTGGCTGTATGAATGTCTTCTTTTGAGAAATGTCTGTTCATATCCTTTGCCCACTTTTTGATGGGGTTGTTTGTTTTTTTCTTGTAAATGTGTTTGAGTTCTTTGTAGGTTCTGGATATTAGCCCTTTGTCAGATGAGTAGATTGCAAAAATTTTCGCCCATTCTGTAGGTTTCCTGTTCACTCTGATGGTAGTTTCTTTTGCTGTGCAGAAGCTCTTTAGTTTAATGAGATCCCATTTGTTAATTTTGGCTTTTGCTGCCGTTGCTTTTGGTGTTTTAGACATGAAGTCTTTGCCCATGCCTATGTCCTGAATGGTACTACCTAGGTTTTCCTCTAGGATTTTTATGGTATTAGGTCTAACATTTAAGTCTCTAATCCATCTTGAATTAATTTTCGTATAAGGAGTAAGGAAGGGATCCAGTTTCAGCTTTCTACTTATGGCTAGCCAATTTTCCCAGCACCATTTATTAAATAGGGAATCCTTTCCCCATTTCTTGTTTCTCTCAGGTTTGTCAAAGATCAGATGGCTGTAGATATGTGGTATTATTTCTGAGGACTCTGTTCTGTTCCATTGGTCTATATCTCTGTTTTGGTACCAGTACCATGCTGTTTTGGTTACTGTAGCCTTGTAGTATAGTTTGAAGTCAGGTAGCGTGATGCCTCCAGCTTTGTTCTTTTGACTTAGGATTGTCTTGGAGATGCAGGCTCTTTTTTGGTTCCATATGAACTTTAAAGCAGTTTTTTCCAATTCTGTGAAGAAACTCATTGGTAGCTTGATGGGGATGGCATTGAATCTATAAATTACCTTGGGCAGTATGGCCATTTTCACGATATTGATTCTTCCTATCCATGAGCATGGTATGTTCTTCCATTTGTTTGTGTCCTCTTTGATTTCACTGAGCAGTGGTTTGTAGTTCTCCTTGAAGAGGTCCTTTACATCCCTTGTAAGTTGGATTCCTAGGTATTTTATTGTCTTTGAAGCAATTGTGAATGGAAGTTCATTCCTGATTTGGCTCTCTGTTTGTCTGTTACTGGTGTATACGAATGCTTGTGATTTTTGCACATTAATTTTGTATCCTGAGACTTTGCTGAAGTTGCTTATCAGCTTAAGGAGATTTTGGGCTGAGACAATGGGGTTTTCTAAATATACAATCATGTCATCTGCAAACAGGGACAGTTTGACTTCTCCTTTTCCTAACTGAATACCCTTGATTTCTTTCTCTTGCCTAATTGCCCTAGCCAGAACTTCCAACACTATGTTGAATAGGAGTGGTGAGAGAGGGCATCCCTGTCTTGTGCCAGTTTTCAAAGGGAATTTTTCCAGTTTTTGCCCATTCAGTATGATATTGGCTGTGGGTTTGTCATAAATAGCTCTTATTATTTTGAGGTACGTTCCATCAATACCGAATTTATTGAGCGTTTTTAGCATGAAGGGCTGTTGAATTTTGTCAAAAGCCTTTTCTGCATCTATTGAGATAATCATGTGGTTCTTGTCTTTGGTTCTGTTTATATGCTGGATTATGTTTATTGATTTGCGAATGTTGAACCAGCCTTGCATCCCAGGGATGAAGCCCACTTGATCATGGTGGATAAGCTTTTTGATGTGTTGCTGAATCCGGTTTGCCAGTATTTTATTGAGGATTTTTGCATCGATGTTCATCAGGGATATTGGTCTAAAATTCTCTTTTTTTTGTTGTGTCTCTGCCAGGCTTTGGTATCAGGATGATGTTGGCCTCATAAAATGAGTTAGGGAGGATTCCCTCTTTTTCTATTGATTGGAATAGTTTCAGAAGGAATGGTACCAACTCCTCCTTGTACCTCTGGTAGAATTCAGCTGTGAATCCATCTGGTCCTGGAAATTTTTTGGTTGGTAGGCTATTAATTATTGCCTCAATTTCAGAGCCTACTATTGGTCTATTCAGGGATTCAACTTCTTCCTGGTATAGTCTTGGAAGAGTGTAAGTGCCCAGGAAATTATCCATTTCTTCTAGATTTTCCAGTTTATTTGCATAGAGGTGTTTATAGTATTCTCTGATGGTAGTTTGTATTTCTGTGGGGTCGGTGGTGATATCCCCTTTATCATTTTTTATTGCATCTATTTGATTCTTCTCTCTTTTCTTCTTTATTAGTCTTGCTAGTGGTCTGTCAATTTTGTTGATCTTTTCAAAAAACCAACTCCTGGATTCATTGATTTTTTGGAGAGTTTTTTGTGTCTCTATCTCCTTCAGTTCTGCTCTGATCTTAGTTATTTCTAGACTTCTGATAGCTTTCGAATGTGTTTGCTCTTGCTTCTCTAGTTCTTTTAATTGTGATGTTAGAGTGTCAATTTTAGATCTTTCCTGCTTTCTCTTGTGGGCATTTAGTGCTATAAATTTCCCTCTACACACTGCTTTAAATGTGTCCCAGAGATTCTGGTATGTTGTATCTTTGTTCTCATTGGTTTCAAAGAACATCTTTATCTCTGCCTTCATTTCGTTATGTACCCAGTAGTCATTCAGGAGCAGGTTTTTCAGTTTCCATGTAGTTGAGCGGTTTTGATTGAGTTTCTTAGTCCTGAGTTCTAGTTTGATTGCACTGTGGTCTGAGAGACAGTTTGTTATAATTTCTGTTCTTGTACATTTGCTGAGGAGTGCTTTACTTCCAATTACGTGGTCGATTTTGGAGTAAGTACGATGTGGTGCTGAGAAGAATGTATATTCTGTTGATTTGGGGTGGAGAGTTCTATAGATGTCTATTAGGTCTGCTTGCTGCAGAGATGAGTTCAATTCCTGGGTATCCTTGTTAACTTTCTGTCTCGTTGATCTGTCTAATGTTGACAGTGGAGTGTTGAAATCTCCCCTTATTATTGTATGGGAGTCTAAGTCTCTTTGTAAGTCTCTAAGGACTTGCTTTATGAATCTGGGTGCTCCTGTATTGGGTGCATATATATTTAGGATAGTTAGCTCTTCCTGTTGAATTGATCCCTTTACCATTATGTAATGGCCTTCTTTGTCTCTTTTGATCTTTGATGGTTTAAAGTCTGTTTTATCAGAGACTAGGATTGCAACCCCCGCTTTTTTTTGTTCTCCATTTGCTTGGTAAATCTTCCTCCATCCCTTTATTTTGAGCCTATGTATGTCTCTGCATGTGAGATGGGTCTCCTGAATACAGCAGACTGATGGGTCTTGACTCTTTATCCAGTTTGCCAGCCTGTGTCTTTTAATTGGAGCATTTAGTCCATTTACATTTAAGGTTAAGATTGTTATGTGTGAACTTGATCCTGCCATTATGATATTAACTGGTTATTTTGCTCGTTAGTTGATGCAGTTTCTTCCTAGCCTCGATGGTCTTTACATTTTGGCATGTTTTTGCAATGGCTGGTACCGGTTGTTCCTTTCCATGTTGAGTGCTTCCTTCAGGGTCTCTTGTAAGGCAGGCCTAGTGGTGACAAAATCTCTAAGCATTTGCTTATCTGTAAAGGATTTTATTTCTCCTTCACTTATGAAACTTAGTTTGGCTGGATATGAAATTCTGGGTTTAAAATTCTTTTCTTTAAGAATGTTGAATATTGGCCCCCACTCTCTTCTGGCTTGTAGAGTTTCTGCCGAGAGATCTGCTGTTAGTCTGATGGGCTTCCCTTTGTGGGTAACCCGACCTTTCTCTCTGGCTTCCCTTAAGATTTTTTCCTTCATTTCAACTTTGGTGAATCTGGCAATTATGTGTCTTGGAGTTGCTCTTCTCGAGGAGTATCTTTGTGGTGTTCTCTGTATTTCCTGGATTTGAATGTTGGCCTGCCCTACTAGGTTGGGGAAGTTCTCCTGGATGATATCCTAAAGAGTGTTTTCCAACTTGGTTCCATTTTCCCCCTCACTTTCAGGCACCCCAATCAGACGTAGATTTGGTCTTTTTACATCATCCCATACTTCTTGCAGGCTTTGTTCATTTCTTTTTCTTCTTTTTTCTTTTGGTTTCTCTTCTCGCTTCATTTCATTCATTTGATCCTCAATCGCAGATACTCTTTCTTCCAGTTGATCGAGTCGGTTACTGAAGCTTGTGCCTTTGTCACGTATTTCTCGTGTCATGGTTTTCATCTCTTTCATTTCGTTTATGACCTTCTCTGCATTAATTACTCTAGCCATCAATTCTTCCACTTTTTTTTCAAGATTTTTAGTTTCTTTGCGCTGGGTACATAATTCCTCCTTTAGCTCTGAGAAATTTGATGGACTGAAGCCTTCTTCTCTCATCTCGTCAAAGTCATTCTCCATCCAGCTTTGATCCATTGCTGGCGATGAGCTGCGCTCCTTTGCCAGGGGAGATGCACTCTTATTTTTTGAATTTCCAGCTTTTCTGCCCTGCTTTTTCCCCATCTTTGTGGTTTTATCTGCCTCTGGTCTTTGATGATGGTGATGTACTGATGGCGTTTTGGTGTAGGTGTCCTTCCTGTTTGATAGTTTTCCTTCTAACAGTCAGGACCCTCAGCTGTAGGTCTGTTGGAGATTGCTTGAGGTCCACTCCAGACCCTGTTTGCCTGGGTATCAGCAGCAGAGGCTGCAGAAGATAGAATATTTCTCAACAGCGAGTGTACCTGTCTGATTCTTGCTTTGGAAGCTTCCTCTCAGGGGTGTACTCCACCCTATGAGGTGTGGGGTATCAGACTGCCCCTAGTGGGGGATGTCTCCCAGTTAGGCTACTCAGGGGTCAGGGACCCACTTGAGCAGGGAGTCTGTCCCTTCTCAGATCTCAACCTCCGTGTTGGGAGATCCACTGCTCTCTTCAAAGCTGTCAGACAGAGTCCTTTGCATCTGCAGAGGTTTCGGCTGTGTTTGTTATTGCCCTGTCCCCAGAGGTGGAGTCTACAGAGACAGGCAGGTTTCCTTGAGCTGCTGTGAGCTCCACCCACTTCGAGCTTCCCAGCAGCTTTGTTTACCTACTTAAGCCTCAGCAATGGCGGGCGCCCCTCCCCCAGCCTCGCTGCTGCCTTGCCGGTAGATCACAGACTGCTGTGCTAGCAATGAGGGAGGCTCCGTGGGTGTGGGACCCTCCCGGCCAGGTGTGGGATATGATCTCCTGGTGTGCCTGTTTGCTTAAAGTGCAGTATTGGGGTGGGAGTTACCCGATTTTCCAGGTGTTGTGTGTCTCAGTTCCCCTGGCTAGGAAAAGGGATTCCCTTCACCCTTGCGCTTCCCAGGTGAGGCAATGCCTCGCCCTGCTTCAGCTCTCGCTGGTCGGGCTGCAGCAGCTGACCAGCACCGATCATCCAGCACTCCCCAGTGAGATGAACCCAGTACCTCAGTTGAAAATGCAGAAATCACCGGTCTTCTGTGTCGCTCACGCTGGGAGTTGGAGACTGGAGCTGTTCCTATTCGGCCATCTTCTAACAACATCTCACTTTTTTTTTTTTTTTTTTTTTTTTAAAGGACACACTTTTTTTTCTTTAGTAAGGATGTTTTCCTACTATATATATTTATTGAAAAATACTGAAATAATAAAATATCTACTATTTAATATAACTTTATATTCTAAATTATGACCAGTTTGTTTTACACGTATTTATCCCATTACATTTATCAATTTTTTTAATTGTTTACCTAGATTATTTATGAAAACTGCAACCGTCATGATATAAAGTTATACAACCACCATTGCAAAATTATGATTGAGACAATGAAAAAAGATTTGACCTGACTCCATATTGCTCTTAACTTCCAAGCTGTCTTTGTTTATCCCTCAGCATAGGCCAAACTAACTTTGGGCAAAACTTAGTTTATAGTTTAGCTTTGAAACAAAGACAGTAACAGTCCTTTCCCAAAACTAACCTCCTTATTGTCTGTGAACTAGACTGCCTAAAGCCACAGGATTAGAAGTTATGGTAATTTTACTAAATTCAAGATGCAGTTATTTTCATTAATTCCATATCAATGCCTGATTTATTAAAAATTGCACAAGCAAAGATCATTCTGTTTTGGGCTGGGTGTATAGTTTTGTAACCCCTATGCCAAAATGTTGACACCTTATATTATTTGTCAGGGATAAGTATAAAATTGCTTGATTGATAAATGCAAACAAGAATGTATGCTGGGCAATTCTTAAGATATTTCTAATATTACTTTACCAATAATTTAAAAACTAACTTATTTATTAAAGATTTTACTTAAGTTATGTAAACTTGAAAAAGCATTTAACTCATCATTTCTTTTTTAGTATCTAATTTAAGCACTTATTAAAGACAATCAATTAGAGTTCTTTTATATATTTTTAGTAGTGAAACATTCTGTACACAATACCTAAACACATATAAAAATGTATTAGACATGCCGAGGGAAGTACATTTTACAGATTTATAATGATCCCCTTCTTTTTTTTTTTCCAGTCTTAGACTTTCAGATTCTTGATAACCTGTTTCACAACCCTAGACAGTTGTCAGCTAAATATCCTTAAATTTGCACATTAAAATAAACAACTCAAATGCAAATAAAATAAAAAAAATTTACATCATAAACTACAGAGAGGAAAAGTCCGGTGGTGCTAGAGGAAGATATTTTTATTTTTCTTTGAGCCAAATTAAACACAGAATTAAATTACGCTCTTCCTTAAAAACCAAAGGGTAGCCTCTGTTGCAGTAACTATTTTATTTAAAAAAAAAAACAAAACAAAACTGAGGTGAACATAAAATTCGGTCAACTGAGAAGAAAAAGGAAAAAAAAAGTTTGCTCAAAAAAACAAAAAACAAAAAACAAGGTCTTAGGAGAGAAAAACAAACAAAAAACCCCTCAAAACATGAAGGCCTTTCAAATACAAACATGCACACATACCCACATACCTCTTGGATGTTAGCCTTTTAATTAAGCTGACTTTTTAACCATTGAACTCCTTTAAAAACAATTTTTTTAATCTTTGGGTTTTTGTTTTTTTTTTTGAGTTTCACTCTTGTTGCTCAGGCTGGAGCGCAATGGTACGATCTCTGCTCACCACAACCTCCACTTCCAGGGTTCAAGCGATTCTCCTGCCTCAGCCTCCCGAGTAGCTGGGATTACAGGCATATTCCACCATGCCCGGCTAATTTTGTATTTTTGGCAGAGTCAGGGTTTCTCTGTGTTGGTCAGGCTGCTCTCGAACTCCCAACCTCAGGCAATGTGCCCACCTCAGCCTCCCAAAGTGCTGAGATTACAGGCATGAGCCACCGTGCCTGGCCTAACTTTTAAAATCTTATTACCATACTTCAGCTAGGACAAAATGCTGCTGAACTAACAATGATTACACAAATTATACAATCTCTGACTGTTCTACGTGTAGGCAGAAATTAACACCAGCTGGTTGTTAAATGCTAACTTTAGTCATCTAAAAGGAATTTGCAAGACAGAATCCCAAACCAGTTTCTTACCTAGTGATGAGTCTCAGGCTATAGACTGCTCTCCTAGAAGCAGGAAAACAAAATTCATCTTCCCTGTTGGAAGCGAGCTCAAATTCTATAAAAGAGTTACCTACCTTCCATTGTCATGGAAGCAGGAAAACTTGCCTTCCTGTTGGAAGCAAATAAATCTCCAAAAAACAAAAGAGGAGTTGCACAGCAAATTAGACTTTGGATCTCGACCAAATTTTGGGAGATCAGGGATTCTCTGGAGGGGGTACTCACAAACCTCAGCAAATTTTCCTATTGATTCCAGCCATAAAGATAGCTCATGCTGGTAATAGGAGATTTGTCAAAGGTCAGGGACATCTCCACTCAGAATTCCCCCCGTGGTTACCAAAAACATGAAATCCGAAAATCTGAGAAAGGTCTCAGTTAATTTAGAAAGTTTATTTTGCCAAGGTTGAGGACACGCTCGTGACACAGCCACAGGAAGTCCTGACGACATGTGCCCAAGATAGTCAGGGCACAGCTTAATTTTATAAATTTAGAGAGACAAGAGACATCAATCAATATACGTAAGAAGTACATTGGTTTGTCTGGAAAAGCAGGACAACTTGAAGCAAAGGCAGGAAGACTGGAAGTGGGGAGGGAGCTTCCAGGTCACAGATAGGTGATATACAAATGGTTACATCTTTTGAATTTCTGATTAGTCTTTCCACATGTGGCAAATCAGATATGCATCTATCTCAGTGAGCAGAGTAGTGACTTTGAATATAATAGGAGGCAGATTTGCCCTAAGCAGTTCCCAGCTTGAGTTTTCCTTGGTGATTTTGGGGCCCCAAGATAGTTTCCTTTCACAAATCTGTAGATTGCTTTTGACAATACAGTCATCTTCTTTTCTTTTTCTTTCTTTTTTGAGAGGGAATCTTGCTCTGTTGCCCAGGATGGAGTGCAGTGGTGCAATCTTGGCTCACTGCAACCTCCGCCTCCCAGGTTCAAGTGATTTTCCTGCCTCAGCCTCCGGAGTAGTTGGGACTACAGGTGCCCACCACCATACCTGGCTAATTTTTGTATTTTTAATAGAGATGTGGTTTCACCATATTGGCCAGGATAGTCTCAAACTCCTGACCTTGTGATCTGCCCGCCTGGGCTTCCCAAAGTGCTGGGATTACAGGTGTGAGCCACCGCACCCGGCCACTATGGCCATTTTCACAATACCGATTCTACCATCCATGAAAATGAAATGGGTTTTCATTTATTTGCGACATCTGTAACTTATTTCAGCAGTATTTTGTAGTTTTCTTTGTAGAGATCTTTCACCTCCTTGGTTAAGTATATTCCTAAGTATTTTATGTATTTTTTGCAGCTGTTGTAACAAGGATTGAGTTCTTGATTTGATTCTCAGCCTACCTATCATTGATGTATAGCAGTGCTACTGATTTATGTACATTGATGTTCTATCCTCAGACTTTGCTGAATTTATTTATCAGATCTAGGAACTTTTTAGATGATACTCTGGGGTTTCCTTGGTATACAATAATATTATCAGCAAACAGCAACACTTTGACTTTCTCTTTACTGACTTGGATGCCCTTTATTTCTTCCTCTTGTCTGATTGCTCTGACTTGGACTTCCAGTACTATGTTGAATAGAAGTGGTGAATGTGAGCATGTGGGTCTTGTTTCAGATCTCAGGAAAAATGTTTTAAACTTTTACTCAGGATGATGTTGGCTGTGGTTTTTTCATAGATGGCTTTTATTACTTTGAGGTATGTCCCCTCTATATCAGTTTTCTTGAGGGTTTTTGTTATAAAGAGATGCTGGATCTTGTCAAATGTGTTTTCTGTATCTATTGAGATGATCATAAAATTTTTAAAAAAATTATGTTTATGTGGGCCAGGTGTGGTTGCTCACATCTGTAATCTAAGCACTTTGGGAGGCTGAGGTCGGTGGATCACCTGAGGTCAGGAGTTTGAGACCAGCCTGGCCAATATGGTGAAACCCAGTCTCTACTAAAAATACAACAATTAGTCGGGTGTGGTGGCATGCATCTGTAATCCCAGCTCCTCAGGAGGCTGGGGCTGGAGAATCACTTGAACCCTGGAGGCAGAGGTTGCAGTGAGCCAAGATCGTGCCATTGCACTCCAGCCTGGGCTACAGACTGAAACTTCATCTCAAAAAAAAAAAAAAAAATTCTGTTTATGTGATATATCACATTTATTCACTTGTGTATGTTAAACCATTCCTGCATCCCTCATGTAAAACCCACTTGATCATAATGTATTATCTTTTTAATATGCCGTTGGATTGGTTAGCTAGTATTTCATTAAGGATTTTTGCATCTACCTTCGTCGTTCTGTATTTTTTTGTTATGTCATTTCCTTGTTTTGGTATTAGGGTCATACTGGTTTCATAGAATGATTTAGGGAGGTTTCCCTCTTCCTCTATCTTTTGGAATAGTTTCAGTAGGATTAGTTCCAATTCTTCCTTGAAGGTCTGATAGGATTCAGCTGTGAATCCACCTGGTTGTAAACTTTTTCTGTTGTTCATTATTGTTATTATTGATTCAATCTCACTGCTTGTTATTTGTCTGCTGAGAGTTTCTCTTTTGATGGGATGTATTCTAGGAGGGTTGTATATTTTCAGGAAATCTTCCACCTTCTCTAAATTTTCTAGTTTTTGCATGTTAAGGTGTTCATAGTAGCCTTGAATGATC
The DNA here is from genome assembly GCF_043159975.1 of Macaca nemestrina. Lineage (NCBI taxonomy): Eukaryota > Metazoa > Chordata > Mammalia > Primates > Cercopithecidae > Macaca > Macaca nemestrina. The sequence goes on along the minus strand of NC_092145.1, from coordinate 103,499,133 downwards.
TTTTGTATTTCTGTGGTAGTTGTAATATCTCCCATTTCATTTCTAATTGAGTTTATTTGGATCTTCTCTTTTATTTACTTGGTTAATCTCCCTAATGGCTTATCAATTTTGTTTATCTTTTCAATGAATCAGCTTTTTGTCTCATTTATATTTTGCATTTTTTTGTTTCAATTTTATTTATCTCTGTTCTGATCTTTGTTATTTTTCTTTTGCCGAATTTGGATTTAGTTTGTTCTTGTCTAGTTCCTTAAGGTGCGACATTAGGTCGTCTGTGCCCTTTCAGACTTTTTGATGTAGGCATTTAATTCTATGAATTTTCCTCTTAGCACTGCTTTTCCTGTATCCCAGAAATTTTAATAATTTGTGCCACTATTATCATTGATTTCAAAGAATTTTTAGATTTCCATTTTGATTTTATTCTTGATCCAAGATCATTCAAGAGCAGATTATTTAATTTCCATGTATTTGTGTAGCTTTAGGGTTACTTTTGCAGTTTGTTTCCAGTTTTATTCCACTGTGGTCTGAGAAGATACTTGATATGATTTCGATTTTCTTAATATATATTGAGACTTATTTTGTGTCCTATAATATGGTCTATCTTAGAGAATGTTCCAAGTGCTGATGAGAAGAATGTATATTCTGCAATTGTTGGGTAGAATGTTCTGTAAATATCTGTTAAGTCCATTGTTTCTTTGTTGACCTTCTGTTTTGATGATCTTTCTCATGCTGTCAGTGGAGCACTGAAGTCTGCCACCATTATATTGTTGCTGTTTATCTCATTTCATAGGCCTAGTAGTAATTGTTTCATAAATTTAAAAGCTTCACAGTTGGATGCATATATATTTAGAATTGTAATATCTTTTTGCTGGACTAATCTTTTTATCATTAGGTAACGTTCTTCTTTGTCTATTTTTACTGTTGTTGCTTTAAAGTCTGTTTTGTCTGATATAAGAATAGTGACTCCTACTCACTTTTGGTTTCCATTTGCATGGGATATCTTTTCCCATCCCTTTACCTTAAGTCTATGTAAGTCATTATGTTTTAGTTGGGTCTACTTTTTTTTTTTAAATTTTTTATCCATTCTGTCTTTCTGTATTCTTCTTCTTATTTTTTGAGACAGAGTTTCACTCTTGTTGCCCAGGCTGGAGTGCAATGGCACAATCTCAGCTCACTGCAATCTCTTCCCAGTTTCAAGCAATTCTCCTGCCTCAGCCTCCTGAGTAGCTGGAATTACAGGCATGCACCACCATGCCTGGATAATTTTGTATTTTTAGTAGAGACAGGGTTTCTCCACATTGATCAGGCTAGTCTTGAACTCCTAAACTCAGGTGATCCACCTGCCTTGGCCTCCCAAAGCATTCCGTTTTGTAGTAGTAGTAGTAGTTGTTGTTGTTTTTTAGATGTAGTCTCACTCTGTCACCCAGGCTGGAGTGCAGTCGTGCAATCTCAGCTCACTGCAATCTCTACCTCCCGGTTCAAGCTATTCTCCTGTCTCAGCCTCCCGAGTAGCTGGGATTACAGATGCATGCCACCATGCCCGGTTAATTTTTGTATTTTTAGTAGAGATGGTGTTTCACCATGTTGGTCAGGCTGGTCTTGAACTCCTGACCTCAGGTGATCCACCCACCTCGGCCTTCCAAAGTGCTGGATTACAGGCGTGACCCACTCCGCCTGGCCAGCATTCTGTATTTTTAAAGTGGAGAATTTAGGCCACTGATCTTCAATGTTAGTATTAAGATGTTAGATACTGTTCTATTTATGATGTTAGTTGTTGCCTAAACGCCTTGTTGTTTTCATTGTGTTATTGTTTTATGGGCCCTGTGAGAGTTATGTTTTAAGGTGTCTGTTTTGGTGTATTTTGAGGTTTTTTTTTTTTTTTTTAAGGATTTAGAAGTCTTTTTATCATTTCTTGTAGCGCTTATTTGTTATTGGGAAATTCTATCAGTGTTTGTCTGAAAAAGACTTTATTTCTCCTTTACTTTATGAAGTTTAGTTTTGCTGGTTACAAAATTTGTGGCAGACAATTATTTTAAGAAGGGTAAAGACAGTACTCCAATCCTTTCTGGTTTGTAAGTTTTCTGCTGAGAAATCTGCTGTTAATCTTATAGGTTTTCCTTTATAGGTTACATGATGCTTTTGTCTCACAGCTCTTAAGATTCTTTTCTTCATCTTGACTTTAGATAACCTGATGACTATGTGCCTTGGCAATAAACTTTTTGTGATGAATTTTCCAGCAGTTTTGTGAGCTTCATGTATTTGGATGTCTAGATCTCTACCAAAACCAGGGAAACTTTCCTCAATTATTCCTTCAAATAAGTTTTCCAAACTTTTAGATTTATCTCCTTCCTCAGGAATACTAATTATTCTTAGGTTTAGCCATCTTATATAATCTCATTTTTTTTTTGAGACTTTGTTCATTTTTTAAAAATTCTTTTTTGTCTTGTCTTATTGGGTTAATTTGAAAGCCTTGTCTTCCAGCTCTGAAATTCTTTCTTCTACTCGTTCTAGTCTTTTGTTGACACTTTCCACTGTATTTTGTATTTTCCTACGTGTTTCTTTCATTTCCAGAAGTTCTGATTGTGATTTCTTTATGGTATCTATTTCTCTGGAAAATTCTTTATCCATATCCTGGATTGTTTTTAAAATTTCTTTAAGTTGGTCTTCAAGTTTCTCTGGTATCTGCTTGAGAAGTTTAATAATCAACCTTTTGAATTCTTTATGTGGCTATTGAGAGATTTTTTATTGTGTTAGATCCATTGCTGGGGAGCTAGTGTGATATTTTAAGCATGTCATGCAACCCTGTTGTGTCATATTACCATAATTACTTTTGTGGTTCCTTCTCATTTGGGTATACTCTTTCTTCAAATTTCTTGAATTTTTGATTGGACTGTGTTTTTTCTTTTTAATTTCTTTTTCTTCCTCTCATAAGCATCAGACATTAATTTTAGCTTAATTTGATTTTTGGTGCTTTTAGTGGTGAAGGCTCTTTATGATTTCCTTAGTTACAGAGAATCTTTGTGCACTGGCTATTTCCAGATGCTGGTTGTAGTAGTTATGTTCTTGATGTGCGGCAAGTTCACTGTCTCTTGTGAGGCTGGAATGGCAGGGATCTCTTGAAGTTTATCTCGTTCTCTTGTGGTGTACATTTTATTTATTTATTTTTTTTCCCCTGGTAGTTTATTTACTGAGTTGATGATTCAGGCTTTAGGCCAATAGGGAAGGTATAGTTGTAGCTAAGGCAGGTGGGTAGATGTAATATCCAGCAGTGGAACAAGGTCCCAGCCTTGATAAGCGTGGCTGGGAGAGCTCTCAGTTAGATGTGCTAAGGTTTTATGAGGGTAAAAAGTGGGAGCTACCTCAGCTCCCCTGCCTGGCAAGCAGGAAATCTTTTCACCCCACAGGCTCATTCCTGTCCCAGTGTTTTGGCTATTCAGGTCAGACAGGCACCTCTCATCATTTGTAGGAATGTTGATGTTCCAAGTAGGGAGAAATTGTGACTCTGCCTCTCATGCAAGCCTCAATCTGGGGGTACTCCTCCTGTGGGGCTGTGTTCACCATGGATTGTTCCAGGAAGTCAGCAAGATTTTTAATGTGAAAGGTCAAATAGTAAATATTTTAGACTTTGCAATCCGTATGGTTGCAATCACAACTACTCTGTTCCTTTTTCTTTCTTTCTTTTTACTTCTGAGACAGCATCTCTGTCACCCAGGCTGGAGTGCAGTGGCAGAACCTTGGCTTACTGCAGCCTCAACTTCCCTAAGCTCAGGTGAACTTCCCACCTCAGCCTCCCGAGTATCTGGGACCACAAGTGTGTGCCACCATGCCTGGCTAATTTTTAAAGAATTTTTAGTAGCGACGGGGGTTTTGCCATGTTGCCCTGACTGGTCTAGAACTCCAGGGCTCAAGCGATGTTCTTGTCTTGGCCTTCCAAAGTACTAGGATTATAGGTGTGAGCCACCACACCTGGCTCCACTACTCTGTTTTGGTAGCAAATGCAGCTATAGATAGTATGTAAGCAAATGAGCGTGGCTGTTTCAACAAACTTTGTAAAAACAAGTGGTCATTAAATTTGCTTCCATGGTTATATCTTGCTAACCCCTTTACTACATATATGTCCTTGCTTGTAAGGCAGATGTTGGGTAGTGGCTTAAAGAAAAATGTTTAAGAGAAACATAAAAGTGATACAGAGATAGCAGCATTTAAAATATTAAAGGGAAACTATTTTCCATATTGAAGTATCCAAACGTTTCTCAGTCTAGATATCAACCTCTGACCTGCTGCCCATTTGATGTGGATTGACAAGTGTATACACGCAAACACAGCAGGTGCTTCATTAATGTCATTTCATTTAATGTCTTTTGTTATAATTTTGATGACAAAAAGTTAATTGCTGTCTGGGGGCCACTGTCTACAGAGATTGTACTTTCTCCTTATGTCTGCATGGGTTTCCTCCAGGTACTCTGGCTTCCTTTCATATCCCAAGAATGTGCACATTAGGTGAATTGTTGTGTCTAAATTGTCTCAGTTTGATTGAGTATGGGTGTGTGTGAGTGTGCCCTGTGATAGAATGGCATTGAGTCTATGGTTGCTTTCTGCCTTGTGCCCTGAACTGCTGAGATAGGCTCTGGACAGCCAAGACTGAACTGGAATAAGCCAGTTGGAAAATAAATGAATACAAATTGTTGGCAAATAAAAAATTTATAGACTATACTATAATCATACAAGTGCATGACAGTAAACAATTAGGTATGAAAATGTTCACTGAGTCCCATATATGTTATTCTTTTGAACTTTATGGTGGTAGTGTTATCAGAAAGTGGTCCCGATCCAGACCCCAAGAGAGGGTTCTTGGATCTCACACAAGAAAGAATACAAGGAGAGTCCATACAGTAAAGTGAATGCAAGTTTATTAGGAAAGTAAAGGAATAAAAGAATAGCTACACCATGCTGCCCAAGGTAATTTATAGATTCAATGCTATTCTCATCAAACTACCATTAACATTCTTCACAGAATTAGAAAAAACTACTTTAAATTTCATATGAAATCAAAGAAGACCTGTTACTTCACTTCAAACCATACCACAAGGCTACAGTAGCCAAAACAGCACGGTACTGGTACCAAAACATATAGACCAATGGAACAGAACAGACACCTCAGATAATAACACCACACATCTATAACCATCTCATCTTCAACAAACCTGACAAAAACAAACAATGGGGAAAGGATCTCCTGCTGGAAAAACTGGCTAGCCATATGCAGAAAACTAAAACTGGATCCCTTCCTTACACCTTGTACAAAAAGTAACTCAAGATGGATTAAAGATTTAAATGTAAAACCCAAAACCCTAAAAGCCCTAGGAAAAAACTTGGGCAATACCATTTAGAACACAGGCATGGGCAAAGTCTTCATGACAAAAATGCCAAAAGCAATTGCAACAAAAACCAAAATTCATAAATGAAGTCTAATTAAACTAAAGAGCTTCTGCACAGCAAAAGAAACTCTCATCAGAGTGAACAGGCAACCTACAGAATGGGAGAAAAATTTTGCAATCTACCCATCTGACAAAGGTCTAACATTCAGAATTTACAAGGAACTTAAACAAATTTACAAGAAAAACCGAAACAACTGCATCAAAAAGTGAGCAAAGGATATGAACAGACACTTCTCAAAAGAAGACATTTACGCAGCCAACATACATATGAAAAAAGCTTAACATCACTAATCATTAGAGAAATGCAAATCAAAACCACAATGAGATACCATCTTATGCTAGTCAGAATGGCGATTATTAAAAAGTCAAGAAACAACAGATGCTGGCGAGGCTGTAGATAAATAGAAATGTTTTTACACTGTTGATGGGAGTATAAATTAGTTCAATCATTATGGAAGACAGTGTGGCAATTCCTCAAGGATATAGATCCGTAAATACCATTTGACCCAGCAATCCCATCACTGGATATATACCCAAAGGATTATAAATCATTGTACTATAAAGACACATGCACATGTGTGTTTACTGCAGCACTATTTACAATACGAAAGTCATGAAACCAACCCAAGTGCCCACTAATGATAGACTAGATAAAGAAAATGTGGTACATATACACCGTGGAATACTATGCAGCCATAAAAAGGAATAAGATCACATCCTTTGCAGGGACATAAATGAAGCTAGAAGTCATCATCCTCAGCAAACTAACACAGGAACAGAAAACCAAACACCACATGTTCTCACTCGTAAGTGGGAATTGAACAATAAGAACATATAGACACAGGAAAGGGAACAACACACTCTAGGGCCTGTTGGTGGGTTGGGGGAGAGGGGTGGGAACTTAGAGGACAGGTCAATAGGTACAGAAAACCACCATGGCACATGTATACCTATGTAACAAACCTGCATGTTCTACACATGTATACTGGAACTTACAAAAAAAGACAGCTACTCCATAGACAGAGCAGCCCAAAAGGCTGCTGGTTGCCTATTTTTATTGTTATTTCTTGATTATATGCTAAACAAGGGGTGGGTTATTCATGCCTCTCCTTTTCAGACCATGTAGGGTAACTTCCTGTCATTGCCATGACATTTGTAAACTGTCATGATGCTGGTGGGAGTATAGCAGTGAGGATGACCAGAGGTCATTCTTGTTGCCATCTTGGTTTTGGTGGGTTTTAGCTGGCTTCTTTACTGCAAGCTGTTTTATCAGCAAGGTATTTATGACCTGTATCTTATGCTGACCTCCTATCTTATCCTGTGACTTGGAATGCCTTAACCATCTGGGAATGCAGCTTAGTAGGTCTCAGCCTCATTTCAGCTAGCTGCTTTAAAGATGGAGTCACTCTGGTTCACACACCTCTGACAGTAGAACGTACTCATTACAGTTTTCCCTTTGGAAAATATTTATTCCCCGATTTAACCCATGACCACTATAACCACCATCATTCATTGATTCACCACATATTGGGTAAATAATAATCTTACTTGTTACTTCATGTTTATTTCAATGTTTAATATTAGATGTGTTTGAGGACTTCATTTAGAAGTTTGGCGAGGTTTTTGTCCAGAAATATGCCAAAGGAACGGAACAGTTGTTTATATCAATTATTCTATGGTAAAATTTGTTTCATCATACATCATTTCACTTAAAGTCAGTTTCCAAGGACCTATAGGTGACATTAAATGAAGATTTACTATATGTGTAAAATACACACACACACACACACCCTACCAGTGGTAAATACAGTAACAGAGGGATGGAGATATGAAAGGAAAATAAATCTTGAGGCACCAAAATCATGAAGCTAAATGGAAAAGTCTAGCTGGGAACTGCTTAGAGTAAATGTGCCTCCCATTCTATTCAAAGTCACCCCTCTGCTCACTGAGATAAATAAATGCATATCTGATTGCCTCCTTTAGAGAGGCTAATTAGAAATTGAAAAGAATGCTACCATTTGTCTCTTATCTACCTATCAGCTGGAAGTCCCCTCCCCACTTCAAGTCATCCTGCCATAGCTTCCAGTTGTCCTGCCTTTTCAGACCAAACCAATGGTTATCTTACATATGTCGATTGATGTCTCAAGTCTCCATAAAATGTATAACAACCAAACTGTGCTCTGACTACCTTGGGCACATGTCTTAAGGACCTCCTGAGGCTGTGTCATGGGCACCAGTCCTCAACCTTGGCAAAATAAACTTTCTAAATAAACTGAGACCTGTCTCAGATATTTGGGGTTCACAGAGCGTAGGTGAGTGAAAAAAAAGGGCATAACTTATCTAACTACAGTTTCAAGGAAAGGCTCCAGACACAAGTTATGTAAGTTCAGAATAATCTGCACGATTTTACCCAGCAAATGCAAAGGGAGAAAGTGAATTCCATGTAGGAGAAACTACAAATACAAAAGGAAGATTTAAAACACTTGGGATGTTGAGGGGCATGGCCTAAAGCATAAGGAGCTGGAAACTGTAGTAAATGCTGCAGGAGTAGTAAATAGTGGAGTTGGAAAAGGAAAAGGAGCCAGGTCATGAAAGCTTTTAGTTGCCAGACTGAAAAAGTGGTTTTTATTCAAGAGGGAAGTACTTTAAGAGTGTCCTACAGATCAGAGACCTCCCGGGGTACATTCTCACCTAGAAAATTTGAATTCACAGGTTGCATTTTCTCTTTTCTTCTGTTTTGTGACACCATCAGTTATTAGTATTATATCAATTAGTATAATACCAATACATTAATAAGTCAAAGCTTTTTCGGAGGGTGCCTCCACAATGGATATATAAATGTACGGGTGGATTTTTCAGATGCACTGGCAGAGCAAATATCGGTTTTATATAAAAAGTAAGCATAGCCAATTGGATAAATGTGAAGGAATGCTTCGAACTACTCATCACATCCTAATCACAAAAGCAGAAAGGACAATGGATAAAGACAAAAGCAAATGCAGTTATCACAGTCTGGCCTTATACAACTATTAGGACAAGAGAGGAGGGAGAAAAGCAGGCCCAGGTCAGTTTAAAAATGTCGTGTAAGTCAGGTACCTTGAAAACAATCACAGGCTTTGTTCCAGCAAGGCTGAAACCGCCTTTGCAAAAATTGTAACTGAGGAAATTATGACAGTAAAAGAGATCAGATCTAACTGACTCGACTCCATCTTGCTTCTAACCTTTAAGCTGGCCTTGTTCATTCCTGGGCATAGGCCAAACTAACTTTGGGAAGGAATTTAGTTTATAGTTCAACTTTGAAACAAAATTAATAATAGTGCTTTCCCGAAGGGGAAAGAAAAACAAAACAAATCACCCCTTCTTGCCTAGAGACCAGTCTGAGTCTCTCTTTGTAGGACTAACAAACTAGCTACAAGATTGGAAATTATGGTTTGGGGCCATGCAGCCTCTGGCTGCAAGTGTCTGAACCTCCTCAAATTGCTCCTGGGAATAACATCACTACTGCAAAATCTAACATCCGTGCTTGAGATATTTTGCAGACCCTGCACTCCAGGTCTGGTAATCTGGCTCAACTAGATTGAGTCAGGTAATCTGGATCAACCAGCTCTGCGATTTCACCCAAGAACAGAAGACAGCAAGAGAAACTCACTTTTACCCCCTATGATTCCATCTCCAACCCAACCAATCAGCACACCCCACTTCCCGAGCCTCTCCCCAGCAAATTATCCTTAAAAACTCTGATCCCGGGGAAGGCTTGCGGAGACAGATTTGAGTAATAATAAAACTCCAGTGTCCCATACAGCCTCTCTGCATGAATTACTCTTTCTGCATTGCAATTCCCTTGTCTTGATAAATAGGTTCTGTCTAGGCAGCGGGCAGGGTTTCTAGGAGGCTGACAAGGAAAACAAACAAACAAACAAAAATTTGCCTTACAACCAATAGGGCAGAGGTCGGGATGGGGGCAGATGGGTGAGAACTAACAAATTAGCTCAAATTTTGGCCTCTCCTGGCCTCCTTCCATCTGGGAATTGGGGGAACCTTCCAGTAACAGCCGGGAGATTGTGCTTTTGTGGTGAGTGGGGGCAGTGTGTGGAGGAAAAGAGTGAAACTCTGTAAAATATTTGAAAAGATTTATTCTGAGACAAATATGAGTGACTATGGCCTGTGACACAGCCCTCAGGATATCCTGAGAACATGTGCCCAAGGTGGTTGGGGTGCAGCTTGATTTTATACATTTTAGGGAGACATGAGACATTTAAATACATTTCAGATACACATCGATTCGGTCCAGAAAGGCGGGACAACTGGAAGCAGGGGATGCTTTCAATTTATAGGTAGATTTGAAAATTTTCTGATTGGCAACTGGTTGAGTTATTATCAATAAAATGCAATGTCTGGGTTATAGTAAGAGAATATAAACACCAAAGTTTCATCATCCTGATGGAGCCCGGCTTCAGAGAGAATACATTAGAATATTTCTTATCATACTTAAGGTCTGTGTTTATGCTAATGTTGGAGGGTATAATGATGCAGGTCCGACCCCCTCACTTTCTGTCATATCCTGAACCAGTTTTTCAGGTTAAATTTTAGAGTGCCCTGGCAGAGGAGGATGTCCATTCAGATGGTTGGGGGGGGCTTAGAATTTTATTTTGGGTTTACAGTAGTTTAGTCTTTTATGAGAATGAAAGCCCGGGGTATGGCTGGCTGGTTAGTGTGGGTTGGAACTCCACAGTTTATTTGTAGCCAGTAGAGACAGCTTAGGTTTGGGATGACTCTGCCTAATCCATTTCCTGTGGAATTGTTCCCCGTCGTGGTAGGCACTGAAGGGTCTGAAGAGCTACCTTATTGAGTGGTTCATTTTTAACTTTTCCTAGTCCTTAGAGCTCCTAGATGTGTGTATAAGCCTAACGCCATAGGGATTCCCCTTATAGGGTAGTAAATGGGAGGTGAGGGTAATTACACTGATGTGTATAGTTCTCAGAATGAAAACTGTGTCACAGTCCAAGTCTTTAATGGCTTGGTTCAAGAATGCGAAGCTTGGGAGAAAACATCTTGGTGGACAGTCTGAATAAATTGGGAATCATAACTTTTATGGAGTTTTGATAGATATTGAGAATACTGTACATTGTTTGGAAAGGAAATTCAGTGGAAAATGGAGAATCGAATAAGTATGGAGCGAGTCCTATCTAAATAACCTTCGTTAAACTGTAAATCTTTAGATCTATTTTCTTTTTTGTCCTTACAAAAACTATATCTGACTAGAATTATTCTGTGTGATTGGTACATGGATATTTCTACTACTATTACTCTTTATAACCTTCACACTGTTAGAGACGTGGTTTTGCATTAATTAAACATTTTATCGAAAAATATTACATCTCTTATAAAAGGGTACATATGTAAAAAGAGAACAAATTTTCGTTCCATTGCAATTTCTCTGAGGAAATTAAAAAGCTGCCTTCAAAATAAGAGGCTAAAACAGAAATGATTCTAAAAGTTAATGTCCTAATGATCAGCAGAAGATGGCAACTTCAGTTAGGTAGAGAAAAACTTGTGAGTGGCTATGGTAACTTAGAGAAACTTTCAGTTTAGTAGGGAAGAAAAACGTATCATGGAAGACGTGAGCATATTGATGCTAAAACAGTTTTACCTGCCACTGAAATTTATGCTCTAGAGGGAAAAGAAGACTATCTCATCGTTCTTGAGGGAAGCTGCTAGGATAGCAATGGCCCATGACTGTTTCACTGGGGAGAGTATGAAATAATCTTTAAACTCAAATAAATGGACCAAATTAAATTTGTCAGTATAGATTTAGTAAAATAAGATTGCTAGCCAATAATTACAGAAAGAAAAAGTACCACATTTGTTCACAAAGTCCAATATTTTGTTTGTTTAAAACACAGCTTTGAGTGGAGCTGTTACCTATTTATGTAATTTTTCTTGTTGAAATGAACAAAATAAAATTCCCTAAAAACTGTAGTAAAATCAGAGAATTGTATACCTCCGAGACTATAAAGCATCTATTGAATATTGTGAAACTGGGACCAGGTCAAAGGAGGATGTTGAGCATATCTTCTGTAATCTCAAACTTAGTCTAGAACTCCAAAGGACCTACCCAATATTTTACCTGGAAAGATAAGAAATAAATATTTGAATTAACAGGTCACCCTATTGAAATTCACGTATAAGTACACATTATATGTGTATGACAATGTTCTTGGTGACATTGTTCATAATAACCAAATTTTGGAAACTGTTCGAATATATATGAACAAGGATTTGCTAAATAAATTATGCTTTATTCACACAACGGAATACTATATAAAGAAGTAACTGTGTATAAAAGAACCTACAAACATGTTCACATTCTATTAAGTGGAGAAATTTATAGAGGAGGATATATACTATGGTTCCATTTTTACAACTTCATATATGTGTACATAGATGGATTTAATGTACAGGTGTATATATGCATTCTCTGCCTCTCTAGTCCTCTCTCTCTGTGTCTCTACAAACGTGTACATGTGTGCACACAAATACACAGAAAGGAAATGCTATGGTTTGAATATTCCCTCTAAAACTTATGTTGAAACTTTATCTCCAATATGGCAGTATTCAGAGGTATGGCCTTTAACAAGTGATTGGAACATGAGGGTTCTGCCCTTGTGAATGGATTAATCCACTGATGGATTATCATGGAAATAGAACTGGTGGCTTTATAAGAAGATAAAAAGAGACCTAAGCTACCATGTTAGCATACTTAGTCCCCTTGCCATGTGATACCCTGCGCTACTTCAGGACTGCAGAGAGTTTCTACCATCAAGAAGGCCCTCACCACATGTGGCCCCTCAATCTTGAACTTCCCAGCCTCCAGAACTGTAAGAAATAAACTTTATTTTTTAAATAAAATTTCAGGTATTTTGTTATAAGCAACAGAAAACGGTTTAAGACAGGTGCCATGAGAGTGAACCTCCAGAGTTTATGATCATTTGATGCCTAGGAGCTGTGTTGGACTTGACATAGCCAAACCTTGATCCGACTGTTGATGGCCTACATGTGATATAGGAAATATATTGGATATTGTGATTGTCTTTAATCAAACCATAAAGCTAGACCACACTGCTTTAGGCATAGACAGAATTTCCTCTAAAGGTAATATGTTGCCACTGTCAGATTCAATGTATGAATATGAAATAAAGACCTAGAAGGCAGTCCTTACATTGATTATGAATGAAGAAAAAAAATACTCCTTCCAGTATCTGGGGCTGGTGAAAAATTTGGCCTTGATCTCCACCTTGTGGAGAGATGTGGAGATGCTCTAAACACTTCCAGTGATTGGAAGGTGAGCTGTCTGAAGCCAAGTGAAGGCAGAAAAGGAAGACAGACAGGAGAGTCAACTTGGTAAGAGACTCTGGGATTGGTCTGTGCCTGAATAGTTATAATTATATTCAGTGTAGCATTTTTCTTCTTATACTCCAATACTTTCAGTAAAATCTTACAAATGCTTACCTTATGCCCACTCTTAGGATTAAATAGAAAAGAGGCCATCCTGTTGGTTTCACAGCAGTCACCCATGAAGAACAGCTGTTCCTAGGACAGATGATTGCCCAGGGTTTAGCACCACCAGAAGCAGGAACATGCTACCATCACAAGACGGGAGCAGAAGATCTGAGAGGCTTGTTCATGAGCACATGTGGGGATAATAACATTAAGGATAAATCATCTGAAGGCTCTATAAATGGTGAAACCCTTTTAATTAACAGTATTTACCTGAGGACAGGACTCAGTGAGGTAAATATGATTTTATGTGGAGTCTTGCAATAAGTTTGTCTCCCAGCCTCCAGCCACTCCAGCCCTAATATACATATACCCTTTATACTTCTAGACCTTTTAAAGCATGCATCTGATCCTATTGTCACTGCTCAAAATCATCAATACTTTCCCTTCTGCCTGCAGAATAGATTCCAAATTCCTTAAACTTTCATTGAAAGGCCATTGTAGATTACAGTGTTAGATTAAACACAACATATATTTACAACCTCAGCAATCTCTATACATCTTTTCACAATCTTTAGGTATATGAGAGTCCTAGCTGTTCTACAAAACCTGACAGTGTAATTTGGCAAACATAGTAATTTTGGCTTTTATCCAGCTTGGCCCTGCTGGTTTTTTTTTTTCAAGAGGTCTGAGTCTGCATTGGTTACCAAGAGTTTCTTAGTCAAGCCCTACCTATATGGCAGTCAGTAGGAATTTCTGCCAGAGTATGGTGAACCAATCATTGAGGTTCTCCAGTCCATCATGGATTATTCAGTGAGAGAGTAAAAGTAGATGAAGCATCATCAGTTTGCCACCATCTTAACCTAGAAACAAAAACACAGTAAAAAGGAAAGGACACTAAAAGAACCAACCAGCAAACAAAACAACCAGTATTCCAAGTGAGATTTATTTTTTTATGTTCTATTTTTCTGTTAGTGGCCTCTTAAGTTGCAAAATATAACTGAATATGAATTAAACTGTAAATACATAATTGACTCATTTATCTATTTTTCTCAGAGACAAAGGCATAGTGCTAGTTTTCTTTGAAAACATTCTAAACCATGCTAAAACATGTCCAGTTTACAACCGGCCTTTAGAATTTGTATAGGGCTGATTTTCTGCTTCGAAACTGATGCTATTATGTCTCTTCCAGCTTTACTAAAAAGGATTTTGTACTGTATGTTTATATCAGATCTAAAGCCCTCACAAAACATGAAGACATAATTAAATGTAATCATTTTTGCTGATTCTCTGGACATGGTCCTAATGTAGATAAAATTAAGACCTCATTCATAGGAAAAGTTGGTCATTCATCCAGTGTCTACCTATGATCATTGTTGTCCATACACTGACTTAAAATTGCCCCTTCACGATTCATGACACAGCACTGTCAACAACTTCACATGTGTTTTCACACTCTCGTTCTGCTTGGATCCTCACTAAATCTTGTGACGTACTCAGAGCAGATTCGGGTTTCACCTGACACACCCATGTAACTATTCTGAAGAGAAGTTTGGTATTCTCTAGCAAAATCAAAGATGTGCCCACCCTATGACCCAGCAATTCTAGGCATATGCACAACAGAAATTCATGTGCAAAAGGAGAAATGTTTAAGGATATTTTAGAACAAGAACTAAAAAAAAAAAAAAAAAAAAAAAAAAAAAAGAAAAAAAAATCCCAAATTGACAATTACCTAAATATTCATTCTTTGGGAATATATACATTGTAGTACAGCCACAAAATGGCATTTTATATATCCATATGAAAAGGTCACAAAAATAGAGTTAAAAAAGCAGGATACAAAAATACTGGCATAGTACATGATATGGGTAAAAATTTAAAACACAAAAACAATATATATTTTGGGGATACATATATAGTGAAAAAATAAACTAATAGGAAGGACATATCAACTACAGTTCAATGACAATGGAAAAAAATGGGGTTGGAATAAAATAAGAACTAAAAATATCTCTCTTTTTTAATTTCCTTCACAAAAAAAAAGGGACAAAAGAAGGAGAAGAGGCAGCAGCAGTAGCAGTGTGGCTTGGGAGTCAGATACACTGATTTAAGATGTGACTCCTATAGGACCTTACAGTTACTTTAAACCCTTTCCACTCTCTGGACCTGTTTCATACTCTGTACAAATGAGGAGGGAGACTAGATAATCTCAAGGCCCACACAGCTCTTAAATTCTGTTTTTCTGTCCTTACCACCAGTCCTTGTCTGTATATGCTTATGTTCTGTATTTCCATATACCCAGTTAACAATCTTCTGTACATCTAAGTAACAAATTGGCATTTCCTCTCCTGGTACAGAATGTTACGGGCATTAAAAATTAAAAAAAAAAAAGAAACATATTAGTTAATTTTTTTTTTTTGTAAGTGCCAGAAAATGAAAGCAATATATTGACTAATAATACCGGACAAACAGAGGGAAGAAGAGGCCTAAAGTCTCTCTAAATCCACAGATTCAGGACTGGTACAATGGCTCACACCTATAATCCCAGCACTTTGGGAGGCCGAGGTGGGCGGATCACCCGAGGTCAGGAGTTGGAGACCAGCCTGGTCAACATGGTGAAACCCCGTCTCTACTAAAAATACAAAAATTATCCGGGCATGGTGGTGGCTGGTATCTGTAGTCACAGATACTTGGAAGGCTGAGACAGGAGAATCATTTGAACCCTGAAGATGGAGGTTGCAGTGAGCCAAGATCACACCACTGCACTCCAGTCTGGGAGACAGAGTGAGACTCCATCTCAAAAAAAAACCCCCCCAAAAAAAAAAAAAAACCAAAAAAAACCTGCAGATTCAAATGTTATAATCATGATAAAGTTTTTGTTTGTTTGTTTCATTTTGTGATTTGGTTTCCCCCTGTGGGTACCTTTATTCTTATGCATATCTTCTCTATATACTTTCAAAGGTGGCCAGCTAAAGGTCCAGATTTATGACATTATTAAGGTAAACTTTATCAATGGATAAAAAGTTCCTCAGCTTCAAATCCCCAAAACTACAGCTCTAAACTCTCTTATAATTCCTATCATGGCATAGATGAGCACTGCAGATATTAAACTGGTTTCTGGATTTTATGCTTATTTCCTATCTGCATTTTCCTGCAAGAGTAATATTCACTCACTGATTTATGGTAACATTTTTTTACACTTAAATATCCCATTGCACTTCACAAGTGTTTCTTTGCTCATTACATGACTAGAGCATCACAAAAAGCCTGTGAGGTGCATGGCTTGTCAGTACCATACCCCACCCTCAATTCCCTGTGCCTTTCATTTTGTTTCAGGAATTAATGGATCCAAAAGGAAGATAAGTTGACTGACTTCCTCATGTCTCACAGGCAATAGGTGATAGAATTGGAGCAAGAAGGTTCTCCATTATCTGTTGCTTCCCTCTGAGTTTGTTCACAATGTACAGCTAAGTGATAGGTGAGAAAACATCTTTGTTGTCCTGAGGCTGTCCGGAGATGGACACTTGACTCCATGGTTACTTGGAGAGGTACTACATCCTCTCAGGGTAAATGGGCTCACCCTGGACAGCATCACGGACCACCCAGGATCATGATGGCATTCTCAGGGCCAGAAGCAACATATGGAGAAACCCCTTATCCTGAATGCATCCAGGTCAGGCTTGAGCTATAACTTCTGCCCAGATTCAGGGGAGCTGGAGCAGGAAGTTTAGGGTCTGGTGTTGGGAGCCCAAGGTTGGAGTTCCAGCCCCACTGCTGATTGGCTTGGGGGATCTGGGAGACCTGCCACTTCCCTTCTCAGTTTCTTCTTGTGAGAAAAGAGAGGCAAACATCTGACCTCACAGAAGCACTGGAAGTTATCATCTGAAAGAATGGCCATAAGATTATTACTGTCACCTCAGTTCTCTTCTCCAGTGCTTCTGTGGACCCTCGTGGCAAATCCCTTCTACTTGTCTTGAGAAGAAAATACCCAGGGCCAGCATTGCTTCTCTCAGCCAATCAGTTAGTCAAAAAGTACTTTCTGATGCCCCAGAAAGAACCTTGTCTGTGCTGGGCAACGTCTAGGATATAGAGAGGAATTCAATCACACAGCTGTTGCCTCTGAAGAGATCACAGAGAAGCTGTCATTCTGGGGAAACAGGAGGTACCAGTAAATACTGTAACAAAGGGATAAAAGATATAAGAGTACAAAGGAGTGATCAATCGACCAAGCTGTGGAATTAAGTAAAGACTTCAGATATGAAATGTTTAAGTAAGTCCTGTTTCCACCCAGGTAACGCAGTGAGAGGAAGTGCATTCCAGGCAGGAGAAACAAGTGCAAAAACCAAGAGACTTGAAACAACTTGGACTGTTGAAGGAAATGGCCTGAAATATAAGGACCAGGGAGTCATAGTAAATAATGCAGTAGTAAATAGTTAAGCTACAAAGGTAGAAAAGAGCCAGATCATGAAGGGCCTTGAATGCTGGGCTGAAAAAGTGGTCTTCATTCCAGGCAAATTATGTAATGCTCTCATGCAGTTTAGTGACCCCATTTGTCATGCAAAATTACAAACTGCATTTTCATTCTGTGAAACTATCCACTTTAAAAGGCATCATCAATTTCAGACAATACTGATATGTTAATATTTATTCCAAAACCTGCCTTTCCTTGTGCAGGGTGATAAGTTTTCAACAGTCACTCTTGAGACATCTGTTCTTTTCGTGCCTTCCAGCTGGTGGTACTCATGTGTGCAGGGTACTCACATTTTAGTGAATGAGGGGAAAAAGGAGAGTGAGAGAGAAGGAATAAGAGGTGAGGATTAGAAAACTTTGAGATTCTCTACCCTTCCCCCAGCCATCCCACTACTCTTCAGTTCTTTTCTCTCTTCCCATGCAGAATGGAATCTCCTAAGAAACAGTCACAATCTCATACAGGGTAACTGATAGCATGCCAAGTGTCTGAGGTTTCGGAAAGAAGTGGGCCAAGTACCATTTGAATTACTGTGTGGGTGAATCTGATAGTTTGTGCGCAGTGATTTGTCTATTTCAGTGTTTAAGCAAGGGAGGCCCTAAAGCCAACGAACATCCACAGTTATCAACAAATATTCAGCAAATAATAAATCAACAGATATCCATGGGAATCAACAGTTTCAATAGACCTGAGTGAGTGTGATGAGCAAAGGCTCTGCAAGGTCAGTACTATGCCAGGGTGGGGCTTGACTACTGGGGACCCCACTGAGGCCATCTGCACGAGAAATATTTTGTGTTCCATACTAAATGCTGGTAAGAAGAGGCAGATCACCGAATGATAGCATCTGGGTGGTGCTTGGCTATGTATGTGTAATAGAGGACTGATATAATAGAGCTGTAGGTTAACTAGGGCTCTCCTTTCATTGGCCCTGACTTCCTTCTTTTATTTTAGTTTTTTAGAGATGGAGGTCTCACTATGTTGCCCAGATGGGACTTGAACTCCTGCACTCAGGGATCCTCTCACTTTAGCCGTCCCAGCAGCTGGAACTACAGGCACACACCAGCGCGGCCCTCTAATTTCCTTCTTTAATTAGTCAACCAAGCTTTGAGTTAGGCTTTCAGAGCCCACCTCCCCTCTCTCTCGTTCACGAAGGCACTGTTTTGTGACACTTGCTCCATCCATTCCATTTGCTTTCTGCTGTGTTATAGGGTGCAAAGAGGAGATTAAAAAAATAACCTCTTACCTTCCAGATGTTTGCTGTTGGTCTCCTGGTCTCATTCATAACATTGGGGTGGGGTGAAGGACACCATACTGTCCCTCAAAATCTTTCCAGCTTTAGAGATGTCTGAGGAAGAAGTGAGTTGCTGGTGCTCACACCGGTGGACACATTACTTTGATACAATGAAAAGAAAGTCATGTATAGGTTCTTGGTGGTGGGCAGGTTTATTCAAAGGAGCTGTAAAGCAAAAAAATACAGTGGAGGAGCTGACATTTCAGATTAAGTGAAAAAAAAAAATTGTCACAAAGAGATTTACGGGGAGGAGGAAAACCAAAAAGGACTTCCAAGACATCACACTCTTCGTTTACCTCCTACCTCACTGATGGTGACTTCTCAGTCTCTTGTTTTGTCTCCTCTTCTCTCTGATCTCTTTAAGACCCAGGGGTCTGTGCATGGTCATCTGTTGTTCTCTATGTACACCTACTCCCTAGGGTGATCTCATACTGTCCCATGGTTTTAAGTATCATTTACATGGAGAAATTTCCAACTTATGTATCCAGCTTAGTCAGACCTCTCCCATGAACTGCACACTCCAATAACTGCTCAACAGCCCCACTTAATGTCCTAAAAACACCTTCAAACTCAACTTGTCCAAAACTGATTTCCTAGCCTCTCCTCTTCCTAGAACCCATCCAAACCACAGCCTTCCTCATCTCTATCAGTGGCAACTCCATCTTCCCAGTTTTTTTTTGGAGCCATCCATGACTCCTCTCTTTCCTTACATTTGTGAGAAAATTCTACTTACTCTTCCTTCAAAATATACCCCCAATTTAAATACCTCTCACCACCTCCATTGTTACCTCTCAGATATCATAATCTCACATATGGGAATACTGCGATACTCTAACTAGTTTCCCTGCTTCCTCACTTTCTCCTTTATAGCCCATCCTTAAAACAGCAGAGAGATTTTTTAGAAACATAAATCAGGTCAATTATCTGCTGAAAATCCACAGTGGGTTTGTGGACATGGGATGCAACACCCAGGTTATGCTTCAGTGATGGACTTATCATGCTGCTTCAGCTCTCACCCCCATTAGAGATTGCCTCAGGTGCTGAAAGCAACCTTGTCCAAGGCTACATCCCTTCCTGGGGCAGCCCACATCCAAAGAGTGATTAGTGTAGGGGTTCAAAGGCCTGTAAATATTACCCCAACTCTGAACGGCCATTCTAGTTCCAAAGCTTCCTGTGGGTGTGGTTGACACTGTCACTGAGTCTTTTTCAGAGCTTCACTTTCTTTGTGCTCCTGCTGCTTTCCCATTTATTCCCCAGGTATTGATCCCAAGGGCACTGCTTAATAAATTTTCTACAAGATTAACTTTGTTTCTGGGTCTGTTTCCTGGGAAAACCCAACTTGTGACAGGCTCCCCATTTCATGCGGAGTAAATGTCAAGTCTTAAAAATGCCTTATATTATTTAGACCCTTACTTCCTCTCTGACTTCTCCTGTGTCTTTCTCCTTCACCTATGTAGCTCTAGCTAAATAAGCCTCCTTGTTAGTCTTTGAACATGCCAAAGACACACTTATCTCTTAGGCCCTTTCCTCTAGTAGTTCCTTTTGCCTAGAATACTCTTTCTCTAGATATATGCTTGGCTAACTCACTTCCTTCATTTATTTGCTCAAATATTACCTTCTCCATGAAGTCCACCCCAATCTCCCTATTTACCATGGTGATCTACCACTTCCCTTCCCTCTTACCTTGTTCTAATTTTCTTTTTTATAACAGTTATCACTTTTTGACATCCCACATAATTTACTATGTTTTTTGTTTGTTTGTTTGTTTGTTTGGGGGTTTTTTTAGTGTTAGCCTCCCCTTGCTTGAATGTAAGCTCCACGAGGCATCACTGAATTCTTTGTTCATGAAATATCCCAAATGCCTAGTTAAAGTGCCTGGAACAAAGTAGGCACTGAATACATTTGTTGAACAAATGAATGAATAAAGTAAATTTAACAGTAGGAACAAAGTGTATGTAGAAAGAGGGTGATAGAGAGGGAAGAATATGAATGGGTCATGAAGAAAAATCACAGCTATGAATCACTTCTCCCTTGGTGCTAATGTTTCTTTCCCATTTCTTTATGCAAATATTAGGAAAAAATGATAATTAGAGCATTACTTGGCATCAAGGGACCTAGTTTCAGTCCAGCACTCTTACTAGCCGTGTGACCCTGGTTTCCTTTTTCTCTTTAAGCTTAATCTCCTTATCTGAAAAATGGAGGTAGTAACACTCAGCTTCCAGTATCCTGTGAAGATTAAGATGTGCCCAGCACATACTAGGTGTCCAACAAATGTTTACTGACATCCCGACATCCTCCAAAGGCAAATGATTTAAACTAATAATGCAAATGTCTTGTAGTATATGCTTGAAAATGTAACCAGAAAAATAGGTATACACATTCATTACATTATATGTGACCTTCAACTTTATGTTATGTACCTGTTTCATAGATTTGGGGTAGAGGAAGAAATCTGCCCCATTTCCATTTAATCAGTGACCTCTTAGCTACTTTACTTGCTTTCTAGGATAGCAACAGAAAAACATATTTAAGGCCAGGCACGGTGGGACATGCCTGTAATCCCAGCACTTTGGTAGGCTGAGGCAGGCGGATCACCTGAGGTCAGGAGTTCGAGACCAGCCTGACCAACATGGTGAAACCATGTCTCTATTAAAATACAAAATTAACCAGGTGTGGTGGTGCCTGCCTATAATCCCAGCTACTCAGGGAGGCTGAGGCAGAAGAATTGCTTGAACCCGGAAGGTGGAGGTTGCAATGAGCCACGATTGGGCCATTGCATTCCAGTCTGGGCAACAAGAACGAAACTCAAAAACAAACAAACAAAAACCATATTTAAAAACTCCAAAAAAAAAAAATACCAGAAAACAACAGAGGTATAGTGTTAGCTGTGCAGAACAGTAGAGAAGAATCACAGGCCCTAGGTTTCAATGTTAAACACATTACTGAATTAATAGCTATGGATAAATGACATTAGGTATTCCAGCCTTTCAACTTGTTTTTTTCTCTCTAGAACACTCCTTCCTCAAATCATTGCATGGGCTGGCTTCGTTAGTTATTTGCTAATCCACTCAGGCCTTCCTCTGAAAACCTTTTGCTGAAGTAGTTCCCTTATTTCAGTTCATCTCTATCCATTGCTCTGCCTTTTTGTTCTTCATACAACTTATCACTCTCTGAAATCATACAGGTTATTTAGGTTATTTGTCTACATCTTTGTTGCTTTTCTCCCCTCTATGAGAATGTAAGCTCCCTGACAGAATGGACAGTATCTATCTCATTCATGACTATCGGGCAAATGCATCAAAAAGTAGCTGAATGAATGAATGAATGAATGATTGCATTCAGGATAATAACCCTGCTCTCTTAACTGTCCAGTAATGTTATAAAGATTAACGAGCTCTCTGGGAAAACAAACTCAGTTCTTAACAGAGATTAAAAGAGCTATGTACATCCAAAGAATTATTTAAATAATTTCTTTCACATTTCAGTAATAGAATTTCTAGACCTATATTCACTAGTTAAATGTCACTGGAGCATTGCTAAATATAAAGGTTAACCAAAAGGACATGTGGTTTACCCTCTTGAGAATTAAAGGGAATTCACCTTTATTAAGCATCTGTGCTGTACAATGCTACATGCTAAGGATATAGTTTCTCATATACCTCTAAACAGAACTGAGTAAAGAGTGTTACCCTCACTATCAAGAATAGGAATAGACTCACAAAGATTAAGTAACTTGCTAGTACAGAGCTAGTAAAAGCTGGAATTAATGTCGAATCAGCTGACTTTATTGTTTTTTTCGCTTATTCCATCCTTTCTTGAGGAGCATGTGGCCCTCAGATCTGTGATTCTTAGGCCAAGATCAAGCATACCATCTCCATTGTTGAAATGGGCTTATTTGAAAACAGTGAAAGAAGAAAACAAAACTTTGCTAGTTTAGTCACTGGTTTCGTGAAATCCCAGTGGAAAGAGACATGGATAATTTGGAACTTTGTATGATTTGAAAAGCCAAGTTTTTTGCCCCAAATTAAGCTTAGTGAGAACAAGGGCAAGTAGATGGAAGACATATTAGGAAATAAGACTAGGGGCAAGAAAAACCTAATTTTCTAGATCAGTGTTTCCTAATCATTACTGATGATAAAGAATCACCTGGGGTATCTTGTACAGCTGTCCCAGGTCCCTTCCCAAGAGATTTTGATTCATTACATCTAAGATAGGGCTCGGCAATTTATATTTAACAATTGCTCCAGGTAAATCTTATCAGGCAAGTATAGGAAATAATAACTCTGACCTCACTCAATTGCCACCTATAAATCAGTGATTTTCAATGTGGGGTCCCAGGACCAGCAGCATCAGTCTCATGTGGGAACTTGTTATAAATATAAGCCCGTGGACCCTACCCTAGACCTGCTAAATCAGAATCTCTGTAAGAGGGCCCCAGAAATTTGTATTTTAACAAGTTCTCAAGGTGATTCTGATGTGTACTAAAGTTTGAGAGCTACTGTACTAAATAATCTCTAATTATAGCCAATAATTAGAAAACCTTCGATTGTTCAACCCCCAGGTGCAAGAAGTAGCATAAGATGAAATAGAATGACCAGTTCAACCCCCAAAAAGGGCATCCACCCAAGATATGCCTCCAAGGGAGAACGTCTCAGAGAACACAAAGAGGTATTTGACCAAAAGAGTCACTCAACTGCTAGGATAGGTAGTCCTTGTCTAACAGGTTATGATATATGCTTTGGACCAGAAACTACTATGCATTGTTTCCTATTTCCTCCCTTTTTTAAATGGTAGTTTTGATTATATTTTTCTGGTTATCTCCTCACTACTGTATACTGGGTGTGTTGAGAAGAGTAGTTTATAATTTAAGTATAGATGACCAGACTGCTAGGAAGATGGATCTAAAGATGGCTGCATATCAACTAGGGATCTTGAACTTACTGCTAAATGCAGTAACTGGATAAGACTTCAAGTTTTTCTCCTTTGGGGACATGAATGTATCACACTTGTGTGTGGCATTTTTTGAAAGAGGATGTGTAGGAAGAAATGTGTCCATGGATGCTAGGTATTCAAATGAAGAAGCTATACTAGATATTTGTGATTGGTGAATAGCATTCATTCTTCATTTCCCCAAAGCCCTTGATTCTACTGGAAATCCACCTGGTTCCAGAGAGATACATCCTAGGGCAGGGGTTCCCAACCCCTGGGCCACTGACAAATACAGGTCCATGGCCTGCTAGGAACCAGGCCGCACAGCAGGAGGTGAGCTGCAGGTGGGTAAGCAAGCGAAGCTTCATCTGTGTTTACAGCTGCTCCCCATCACTTGCATTACCACCTGGGCTCTGCCTCCTGTCAGATCAGCAGTGGCATTAGATTCTCATAGGAGCACGAACCCTATTGTGAACTGTGCATGCAAGGGATCTAGGTTGCATGTTCCTTATGAGAATATAATGCCTGATGATCTGTTGCTGTTTCCCATCACCCCCAGATGGGACGGTCTAGTTGCAGGAAAACAAGCTCAGGGCTCCTACTGATTCTACATTATGGTGAGTTATATAATTATTTCATTATGCATTAGAACATAATAATAGAAATAAATTGCACAATAAATGTAAGGCATTTGAATCATCCCCAAACCACCCCTTCCCCTCACCCATCCTCTCTGTGGAAAAACTGTTTTCCATGAAACCAGTTCCTGGTGCCAAAACAATTGGGGACCACTGCCGTAGAGAGTTTAGGGATGGAACACATGACCTGCTAAGCCAATCAGTGTATTTCATCCCTGAGATTTTAGTGATTGGTCAAAGTATCTGACCTAAGCCAGCAGAGAATACATCATAGGACACAGGCTATCTATCTTTCTCTAGATTGGACTGCTGTAGCCTGGAACTGCTGGTCCAATTTTGCTACCATAAGAAAACACAGCCTGAGAATGAAACTGACACACAGAAGGAAAATCCTAAAGAATCATAAACACTGATCCTGAGCCCCAATTCAAACTATGCCTGAAGCCCATCTGAGCTCTGGATTTTTTTTTTATTTATATTGATCAATGCTTGGTAACTGTTTAAGCCTGTTTGAAATGGGTTTCCTGTTACATGCAGGCAAGTTCTGTTAGAAAAGGCAAATCAAAGCTATAAATATGAATTTGCATATGGCAGTAGATAAATAATTGTTCATTTCGTTTCTGGATTAATTATATAGTACCTTAACTTTCCCCACAGCTTCAATATAAATTGGTTTTCCTTTTAACTTCCCTCAGTAAAAATATATTGGCCTCTCTCAAGAAGTTCCTCTCACAGAATATATTATGTTCACATATATTTCACATTCTATTATCGAGAAAAATTAGACTGGCAGAAATTGTGGGTTGGTAGGGTCATGTAAGTTTTCATTAAACTGGGTTAGGGTTTGAAGGTTTGAATTAATTACACCTCCTTCCCTTCCAGATTATGAACCAATTAAAAAATATACACAGAAATCAAATAGGGATTAAGATATCAGCTTTAATATATTGTTCAGTGAAAAAAGCAAAATTCAGAACAGCATGTATAGTATGCCACCATTTGTGTAAAAAAAAAAAAACCTGATACACACATACCCACACACAATATGCTTGTAAATACATGGAATATCTCTGGAATGATACATAAGTAACTGGTAACAGTTGTTACTTTTTGAAAATGGGATGGGGGAACTGAGGCCAGGGGTGAGAAGGAGGAAAAGAGACTTACTTTTTAATTGTATACCCTTTTGTACTGTTTGACTTTTACCATAGGCATGTGTTATTTTTCTAAAAAACAATTTATATATTAAAACTGTAAAAAAGAATAAAAATAGATACCAGCTTTATAGCTGATAGAGCTGGATTGGAGAATACGGCTTGGACCTGAGGCTGAAATGAACTTCTACCATAAGTCTAAGGACTTTGGGATCCCCCACCCCAAGGAGAGATAGTTGGGTCTACAAAGCAGATGTTTACCCAGCCATGTAGTGAAGGACTGCAGTTTTTCCCACATCTTGCTGTGTGGAACAAACTCAAGATCCAAGAGCCGCCTAAGCTGCCTATCCATTATAACAATTTTCTCAATCTCATCAAGTTATTCCTCCTCCCAAGCATAAGATTGAATGAGTGTAAGAGAAGATAGGTGGAACTTTCTTCCAAACATTTTTGAGAGATGCAAGTCTTTTCCTTTTCTTGAGTCAGGAGCATGGAGAGAGGAAAAGGATAGATCCCATCACACCCTTGTACATTTTTATTCTCTTAAGCCACAATGGTTAACGCTCAAGACTCTGGTCAACAAACAGGGCTGTGGCTGTCCCCTTCCAGGGAGTCCAACAGTATGTTAGAAAAGTTCTGCTCCCATCAATGTAAGATTGGTAAGCAGTTCTGTTTTTGCCCCCAAGAGGCTCTGAAATAAGTCAAAATAGAACAGTAATTAAATTAACTCCAAGGCTACATTACACCCTAGGCTGAAAATTTGATCACAATTGTAGCCCTAATTTACAATTATGTCCAGCCATATTTCCTGACATAGCTGACAACAATTATACAATGACTCCCAAAGATAGCATTAAAATACTCCAAATAATACAATATCAACAACATAATAAAAATGCCTTAGTTTGAACTGTATGACCTCGCCCCCACCCCATCAACTATTAAACTCCAAGGGAAAAAGGACTGCTCAAAATTAAATTTCTAATTCAAAGTCCAAAAGAATTAACGTCCAAAATTCTGCCTTTCCAATTTCTCGTTTTTCTCATTTCAGCCATATAGATCTCACAAAGATGTCTGCCCAGATATGGGGTTCCTTCAGCAGCTGCAGCCTTGGCTGTCTTCCTCTTGACTGGGTGTAGTTCCTTCAGGACCTCAGGAGTTGAATTAATCTAACCCCACAATTGCATATCATACATATTAAAGAGTCCAAAGGGTCAATAAGACATAAGATTATCACAATATCAACCTCACATCAAAAAAATTAGAAAGCACACTAGTCCCCAGACACTAGAACAGTTTTTTAAAGCAAATGTATGACCCCAGGACTTAGAACATAGGGCAATACAGACTCACATTGCTGTTGTCAGTCAAACATCATAGTAGACACTTAGTGGCATTAATAACCAAAGTAGACAGATAAAACATAGGAGAAAAGAGAATATCTTCTTTGTTTCATCCTCAGCAGGATGCCAATCTGTGCCGGTAGTCTGGACTCCATGACCTGTGAACTTAAACTAATTTGGAAGATATCTTGCAGTACAGTCCCAATATGATTGTACTGCCTTGAGTCCCAGCCCCAAATGTGCAGAAGTCCATGGCCTTATTAGGCTGTTACTCCTATGGAGCTTCTGTGAGAACCCCAGTGAGAAAGCATTGGTTTTGGCCAGGTGCTTCTCTCAAAAACCATACTTATATTTCAACTTTTCTTTCCTAGGCTTTGGTTAACCTCCACCAATGCCTCTTTAATAATGGAAAGCTCAAAGGCCCTTCCATTGTTTTCTTTTCTGCCACAGTAGAACTCACCCTTATGTGCATATGAGTTTCTTAGAGACAGCCAAGAAACAGGATAGAGTTAAAAATCAAAACACTAACAAAAATCTATTAGATTTCTATCTACCAATGCCAGCACTTAAAACATGATTAAGCCTACAGATTACCTACCACTGACTGTGTTCCAAGTTCTGCTGGGATACCACAATAGATGAGCCCACCAGTCCCTGCAAGGAAGTATAGCCTGCTTTCAGCCATTCTTGGTTCTCACAAGTGCCTTGCCCACTTAATATGCTGGGACTCTGAAGTCTCCTAAGAATCAAATCTAAAACTTCTGAGTCTTTCTTAGCACAGCAAAGAAATCTGTATCTCAGCTTGATTCTAGGTTTCTGTTCTTTCATTTTGAGGTTCTGGACAGATCTGTCAACCCTTGCCAAACTCAGCCTTTGCCTTGTGACTGAGGATTCTAGCTAGAGCCTGGCTTAATGCTCCTCTGGGCTGGCAAAGACTACTTGTGCTAAAGTCTGCCTGCACAGCTTGTATCAGTTAAAACCCACTCCATGTCTGCAGATGCCAGCCAGAGCTATTGGAGACAAGAGAGACCCTAATGCCACTGATGACTAAAACCTTTCACTTAAGCTCCACCAGAAATCTGAATCTCTCCACTTGGAGTTTGGTCCCTAAATGCTTGTCTTCTTATCAGTTTTGCAAAGTTTCTCAGCCTATGCTTAGGTACTAAAATGCAAAGTAATTACCTTCTTAAATCTAAAACAGGTGAGCAATAGGTGAAAGAACCAGAAAGAGAGCAAAATTATTAGCCTTACTTTTAGTACAGTTAGAATTGAGAATGCAACTTGAACAAGAGACCAAAATGGGCTTCCCACTCTTTCCCAAGTTAGATTTTTGAAGCCACCTGGGGGAGATTTGAGATTGCAAAGACACTTACCCAGCCAGTCACATGGGGTATCTCAGCAAGCTTCACACCTCAATGAGTGTAGAGTCCAAGTGCCAAAAAGAATGAGGTGAGAGGTGTTCAGCTACCTTTAATCTATTAACACCACCCAAGATAAAAAAAAAAAAAAGTATGAGCCAATGGATGTCAGGTTTCACCCTTCTCACTAAACAGTTAAATTGTGGACAGGAACCAGTGAAAAGGTTGGACAGATGGGCAAAAGGTTTCTTCCAAAAACATAAGAGAGGGCAGAAGTTCCAATTTTTTGCCAAGCAAAACGTGCAAAAAGGGAGAAGATGGTTCTTACAAACTGGAAAGCAATCAAGACTTTTTGTGTCTACAGATTTAGAGTCTCATATATTTGGCAAATTTCAAGATGATCTCTAAGATGTTTTTACCAAATCGTAGACATAGATATGGAAATCATCATCAAATTTGATGAAGTAAACAGAGGGTTTTGCTTCTACCTGATGAATGACCATGCCAGTTCTCTTGGAGCCATCGTCTTTGGCATACTCCACCTGTTTGCCTACCAGGCTGTCTATGACTTCTCCTGGCTCCCTCTCTGCGGGAGGAGAATCATTGGAATCTTGAAGGATGCGGAGGTCACCGTCTTTATAATCATCTAAGAGCTGGTACATATATAATACAGGATCTTTCTCATAGGTAATGTAAAACCATGTGTTCATGACAGGTGCCTGAGCTAAGACCATCCCCCTCCATTCATTTTTGGAACCTTCCTCTGTCTCAAAAATATGTTCCACTGCTTTGCCAACCATTATTTCTGCCAAGTGTGTATCACTGATTCTAGATGATGCAACTCTATTAGGAAGGACTTCAAGTGATGACACTCTTTCATCTCTGTGAAGTTCCAATCCATAAACACAGTCAAATCCATCATATTTGATAAGATACAGAGAGGGGTTTACAGGTACCTGATCCAGAACGGTTCCTTTCCACTGTGTTAGAGGTTCATCTCCATCTTTCCATCCGTGCTGAATTCTACAGCCCACGATGTTCCTCCGAGGCTGGGAGATGGGTCGGCTCCTATGCTTCTTGTGTGCAGCCTTCCTCTTCATCATGGTAACAGACACGCTGCCGTGGCCAGCGCCTGTCCCAGACCGCTGCCCTGCAGCTGCCTTTCCAAACGGGGTCTTCATGCCTGCGTGGAGGAGCACAGTTGCCAGGTGGACCGAGAAAGGAAATTAACAAAATCAGTGCATAACACGGAGACCTTTTTCTCCTAATCAGCGCACCCCGTACACCCACGCCCGTTTTTCCCGAAAGCTACATAGCAAAGCTGGAAATCAAGGCACCCTGGCTGAATGCCTGCAGTAACCTTCCTCCCCAGCTCAGTCTGGCTAAGCTAGAGCAAGAGATCTGCGGTTCGGTAAAATAGTAAGCATTTCCCCATTCCCCTCGCCCTGCTTCCAACACTACCCGGCCAAGAGGCGCAGATTCCCCACCGTCCCGGATTGCGGGCCTCAAGTGCCCAAATCGGACACCTCGCCGTAGCCTCAGCAGTGAGCCTATAGAGAAGGAATATCAGCGGGCTAGCAGCCCGGTGCTTGCAAAAGCTGGGAGAGGATGATCCGTAGGCAAGGAGTGTCTCTAAGAGGGCGGCGGGGCAGGCGAAGAGGACCGTGGCGGCGTCCCTTGCTCTTGGCTCCTGCGTCCTCCGCCTTGCTGTTGGCGGTGGCAGTGGCGGCGGCCGCAGCCCCTCTGCCACATCCGACTCGCTCTAGTCGCTGCCGCGCCGCAGTCTCCTCCCTCTTTTTCTAGCGCAGCTTCCGGCCAGTAGAGAGGCCTCCTCTTCCTGCCAAACACCGCGCGGCGCTCCTCCCCCACCAACCTCTACCACAGCCCTGGGCGTGGAAGGTGCTCTTAGGCTCTCGGTCCCTCAGCTTCCCCCAAATCAGAAGCTGGGGATCCCACAACCACCTCTCTCTCACTGCATAGGTTTACCTCCCCTGGCTTAGCACTCCCCACTCCCCCCACCTCACCTCAACTCTCAGCGCCCCTGCCCCATCTGCTTTCCACCCTTCCGGAATTGGCACTTTCCTTTTCCCTCCCTCCCCGCGTCCCCCCACCCGCCATTGAAGGGGATTTGTTGTAGGACAAGAGAAATGCGCTAGTGCTCAATGTTCAGGCTGCCATCTTGACCCAATCTACGTAATTTTTACTGACTTGTCATTCCCAGACTTAACTTCTTGAGGATTTCTTTTCTTTTCTCCTGATTGCAAAATAATTGCATGCACAATATTGACACTGTAAAATTCAGAAAATTGGCATGAAGAGAAAATAACTGTAAGCCGGCCTCCCATTTTCCAGGGCTCACAGTGAAATAATAACACTCAGGATTTCCTTTTCCTTTTTTCTAAGCTCTTACAAAGCTTGGATAATTTTGCATACGCACTTTCATGCCCTGCCTATTTGCATATAGAATAAACATTTGCTCAGTTTTTTTAGATATTTTCTGAGAACATGTTTTGTAGTAGCTTCATAAAATTCAGCATTAGGATTTTTCATAATTTTGCCGTTGCCTCCTATCTTCAGACGTTTAATTTTTAAATACCTATAAATTGTGCTTTCTCATGAGTTATTCTGTTCACTTGAACAGAATAACCTAGACACTAAACTTATAACTCAGAACAATTGCTATAATTAAAACAGGATTTTGTGAGATCATAAATCTGTGGAGAAAGACATTATAGAAATGATTCCATCGTTTTTATCGTTACAGCCATCCTAGTGGGTATGAAGAGGTATCTTATTGTGGTTTTATTTTGCATTTCTCTAATGACTAATGAGAATGAGCATCTTTTTGTGTGCTTGTTGGACATTTGTGTATCTTTGGAGAAATGTCTATTTCAAGTGCTTTATTCATTTTTTAATTGAATTGTTTGTAGCAGGGCTGTTAATTGTTCTTTTTAAATTCTGGATAGGAGAACCTTACCAGATATATGATTTGAAAATATTTTATCCCGTTTTGTGGGGTGTCTTTTCACTTTCTTGATAGTATTTTTGATGCACAAAAGCTTAAAACTTGGTTGTGCTTTTGGAGTCACATCTAACTAAACGTTGCCAAATCCAAGTTCATGAAAATGTACCCCTATATTTTCTTGTAAAATTTTGTTTGTTTTTAGCTCTTATATTTATGTCTTTGACTCATTTTGAGTTAATTATTACATATGGTGTGATGAAGACATGGTGTGATGAAAGGGGACCAAATTCATTCTTTTGCACATGGATATCCAGTTGTCTCAGCACCTTCTGTTGGAGAGACAATTCTTAGCTCATTTAATTGTCTTGGCATACTTGTTGAAAATCAATTTACTACAGATGTATAGGCTTATATCTGGACTCCTAATTCTATCTCATAGAATTGTATGCGAAAACCATGTTTTTTATTTATCCTTATGCAAGAGCCACATTTATTTTTTGATTACTGTAACTATGCAGTGTGTTTGAAATCAGTAAGTGTGATTTCTCTGAAAATATTATTAAGATTTTATTAGCTGCCCATGGTCCTTTTTTTTTTTTTTTTTTTTTTTTTTGAGACGGAGTCTTGCTCTGTCGCCCAGGCTAGAGTGCAGTGACACGATCTCGGCTCACTGCAGCCTCCGCCTCCTGGGTTCAAGCGATTCTCCTGCCTCAC
The DNA here is from genome assembly GCF_043159975.1 of Macaca nemestrina. NCBI lineage: Eukaryota > Metazoa > Chordata > Mammalia > Primates > Cercopithecidae > Macaca > Macaca nemestrina. The sequence continues at coordinate 103,467,341 of NC_092145.1, read as the reverse complement.
CATCCTGAGTACTGGGGTTACAGGCGTATGCCGCCATGCCCAGCTAATTTCATGGTCGCTTTCGACTCCATATGAATTTTAGGATTGTCTTTTCCTTTTCTGAACAAAAGGACCATTGGGATTTTGATAAGGGTTGCACTGACTCTGTAGATAAACTTGGGGAGTATTGTTATCTCAACAATATTGCCTTACAATCCCTGAACACAGAGTTTCCAGAGGACATAATTTCCCACGAACAGGGTTTCCTATGAACACTGGGTATCTTGGAATTTATTTAGATCTTCTTTAAATTATTTCCGCAATGTTTTGTAGTTTTGGTTAGATTTATTTCTAAGTTATTTTATTCTTTTTGATGCTATGGTAAATGGAATTATTCACTGTGATGTTGTGAAATATATATTTACTCTTTGATCTCCTTTTCTGGCATACAGCCCCTAAAACCCTTGAAGTATCCTGAGCGATAAGAGTGTCTTTTGTATGCTAATAAGATGACTGATGATTGGCAGACCCTAGATATCTTCAGGATGTGGGCTGTTCACTGGAAAGACCAGGGCATGATTAGAAGATTGGAGCAGAGAGGAGTTAAAGGTTGAATCGATCACCAATGGCCAATGATGTCTACATAATGAAGCCTCCATAAGAACCCAAAATAACAAGGTTAAGAGAGCTTTGGGATAGCTGCACACCTGGAGGTTCCTGAAGGGTGCCTCACTTGAACAGGGCATGGAAGCCTGGTGCCCCATTCCACATACCTTGCCCAATATATCTTTTCCTTCTGGGTGTTCATCTGTATCTTCTGTAATATCCTTTTCAATAGATGGGTAAATGTAAGTGAAGTGTTTCCCTGAGTTCTGTGAGCTTCTCCAGCAAATTAATTGAACGAGAACCCTGATTTATAGTTGTTCTGTTAGAAGTACAGATCATAACCTGGAACTTGTAATTGGCATCTAAAGTGCAGGGCAGTCTTGTGGGATTGAGCCCTCATGATTTTTTTTTTTTTTTTTTTTTTTTTTTTACAAACTAAACTGTCATCTCTTTATTCAATAAGATGTGTCTTTACAAGTTTAAAAAGACTGGACACCATTATTCTTTATGAATAATGCAGATAACCATTTTTAAAAACATTTTACTTCATCGGGCATGGTGGCTCACACCTGTAATCCCAGCACTTTGGGAGGCCAAGGCAGGGGCAGATCACGAGGTCAGGAGTTCAAGACCAGCGTGACGTGACCAATATGGTGAAACCCCATCTCTACTAAAAATACAAAAATTAGCCAGGCGTGGTGGCATATGCTTGTAATCCCAGCTACTTGGGAAGCTGAGGCAGGAGAATCACTTGAATCCGGGAGGCAGAGGATGCAGTGAGCCGAGATCATGCCACTGCACTCCAGCCTGGGTGACAGAGCAAGACTCCATCTCAAAGAAACAAACAAAACCACTTTACTGACTGTATTGTGACACGTTTATTAAGCATGAACCCCTATCAGTACTCCTAAACTGTAAACAATAAGGAACTAAGGCGTCAAAAGAAACACATTAGGGATCATATTAATAGACAAAAAACTTTACATTTTCTTATTGCATTTACACAACACACAATAAGCAAAACTGAATGCTTTCTAAGCAAACATTTTTGCATATACTGCCTTCTCTTTCTCTTTCTGTGACTTTATCTTTTGTTTGACTTTCAACAGTTCTGCCTGGATAGCTTTATCTTCTGGTGCTATCTCCTCTGCTTTCTTAAGATCAGCCAATGCTTGATCATATTCTTTTAATCCTTGCCATCCTTGAGTTCTGCGGTACAATGCTTTGGTATTTGATGGGTCTATTTCAAGAGCCTCCAAACAACTGTCAATTGCTCCCTGCCAATTTGACATCTTCAGTTTACAAGCACCAATATTCAGTACACAGCTTAAAGCTGTAGGTTGCAGTTTGGCTCTATCTGCTGTCTCAATAACAGCCTTTGAACTGTCCACATATCTTAAAACTTTTGCATATTTTTTAATGGCCATCTCCCAGTTCTGGGATTTGAAAAAAGTATTTCCAATATTTTTTAAGTCTTCTGTTATTAATAAAATTTTATCTACATCTTTTAAATCTATATCCGCATCCTCAGGGAAATCTGGATGACTGCCGCCAGAGCCATCTTTTGGGAATATTCCCCAATCATCTCCTTCCTTCAATTCTCCACATTCTGCAATAATGCACAATTTAGCAGGTTTTTCATCTTTCACTTCCACATTTTCCAATATCCTTGTCACTCCTATTCCTTTAACTACTTGGCCAAACACCACATGTTTCCCATCCAAATGAGGAGTTGGAACTGTTGTGATAAAAAACTGAGAACCATTTGTGTTGCAACCTGCGTTTGCCATGCTCAGTAAACCCTCCCAATCATGCTTATAATGGAAATTTTCATCTTCAAATTTTTCACCATAAATACTTTCTCCACCTGTCCCATTCTGATTTGAGAAGTCTCCACCCTGAATCATAAATTTCTTAATAATTCGATGAAAAAGGCATCCTTTGAAATGGAGAGGTTTCCCAGTCGTGGGCCAATGCCTTTTTGTCCTGTACACAGTGCACGAAAATTTTCCGCAGTTTTGGGTACAATATCTGCAAACAATTCTAAGACAATTCGACCAACTCGCTCCCCTCCGATGTCCACGTCAAAGAAGACTCGAGGGTTACTGGGGTTGGAGGGCTTGACTTGGGGGGACGGATGCGACATCTCGACTTGCACACGCATTTGGACGCAGATCCTCGTGGCCGCCCGGCAACTCAAACTCCTCCCTCATGATTTTTAAGCATTGATACTGTATCTTGTCTTAGTTCAGGCTGTTATAATAAATTACCATAGAATGAGTGGCTGAAATAATAAACATATATTTCTCACAGTTCTGGAGGCTGGAAAGTCCAAGATAAGAAGTACAGGCCAATTTGGTTCCCGGCGATAGGCCCTCTTCCTGGTTCCAAATGGCTGTCTTCTCATTGTACCCTCACATGGTGGAGAGCAGAGAGAGAGCTAGTTCTCTGGCCACCTCGTATAAAGAGCACTAATCCCATCCATAGGGGCTCTGCCCTAATGACTTAATTATATCCCAAAGGCTCCACCTTCAAATATTATCACACTGGAGATTAGGCTTTAACATATACATTTAGGGGACAGGGCCACAAACATTCAATCCATAGCATATCCTGAAATTTGACTGAATCCTTTTGTTTCAGTAGTTACTAATGGATTCCTTAGGATCATCTCTATATACAATGGTATAATCAGCAAATAAAAATAGTTTTACATTTTCCTTTCTAATATGGGTGACTTGTATTTATTTATTTTCTTGCTCAATTGCCCTGTCTAGAACCTACTGCAGTACAATGTTGAATGGAAATAGTGAGGGGGTATTCTTGTCCTCTTCTTATACTTAGGGGGAGAAGTTTCAGCCTTTGACTGTTAAATGTGAATTTAGCTCTGTTTTTTAGTCACATGTGTCTCTTATCTTGAAGAAGTTACCTTCTATTCCCAGTTTGTTGACAGGTTTATTATTATTATTATTAGAGGGTGTTGGATTTTGTCAAATGCTTTTTTGTGTCAATTGAGATAATCATTTTTTCCCTTCATCCTATTGAGGTATATTATTTTTATTAATTTTATAAGATTTTTTAATTGGAGTAAACTATACTATAACATAAAATTACCACTTTAAGAGTACAATTTAGTGGCAGTAAGTACATGCACATTGTTGTGCAATCACCATTATCCATTTTCAGAACTGTTTTGTTATCCCAAACATAAAATATGTACCCATTAAAAAAATAATTCCCTATTCCTCCCTCCCTCAGTCCCTGGTAACTTCTTTTCCTTGGTGCCTCATACAACTGAAATCATACTATATTTGTTCTTTTATGTTTATTTCATTTAGCATACTGTCTTCAAGATTCATTTATGTTATAGCATTTATCACAATTTCATTCTTTTTTAAGGCTGAGTAATATTCCACTGCACCTATATATCACATTTTGTTTTTCAATTCATCTGACAATAGACAAAATGTTGTTTCCACATTTTGGCTATGTGAATGATGATGCTATGAACATTTGTGTACAAATATTTGTTCAAATCTCTGGTTTCCTTTCATTCGAGTATATACTGAGAAGTAGAATTACTGGATAATATGATAATTTAACTTTTTGAGGAGCTGCCAAACTGTTTTTCACAGTGGCTGTACCATTTTACATTCTCATCAGCAATGCACAAGTATTCCAAATTCTCCATATCTTCATTCACAGTTTTTATGTATTTATTTTTGTAATAGTCATCATAATGAATGTACAGTGGTACCTCATTGTACTTTTGACTTGCATTTCGTTAATGATTAGTGAAATTGAGCATCTTTTTATTCTTTTATTGGCCATTTGTATCTCTGAGAAATACCTATTCAATACATTTGCCCACTTTTTCGTTGGTGCTTGTTTATTATCATTAAGTTGTAGGAATTCTTTGTATATTCTGGATATTAATTTCTCATTGGATATATAGTTCACAATTTTTGTCTCATTCTGTGAGTTGTCATTTCATTCTGTTGATGTCCCTTGATGCATTTATTTTAATTTTAATAGAGTCCAATGTATCTCCTGTTTCCATTCCTGTGCTCTTTGTGTCATAGCTGATAAATTGTTGCAAAATCCTATTTCATAATAGCTTTCTCTCATGTTTCCTTCTAACAGTTTTACAATTTTAGCTCTTATGTTTAGGTCTTTCGTTCATTTAAGACAGCATAGTGTAAGGTATATGGTGTATATGATGTAAGGTAAGGGTCCAATATCTTTCTTTTGCAAGTGTCCATGTAGTTTTCCCAGCATTGACTGTTAAAAATATTTTCTTTCCTCATTTAATAGTCATGGCATTCTTGTCAAAAATCACTTACATAAATAAGCAAGAGTCTACTTCACAGCTCTCTTTTATTCCATTGGTCTATATGTGTGTGTTTACACCAGCAGCACACTAATTTAGTGCTGTAGCTTTGTAATAAATTTGAAATCAAGAAGTGTGAATCCTCTTTGTTCTTTTTAAAGAATTTGTTTTGTTTTGTTGGTCTATTGTCTCTTGTGGTTCCATAGGAATTTTATAAAAAGTGTTTAAATTATTTTAAAAACCTTGAAACCTTATTAAGATTTTGATAGGAAATTCATTGAATCTGTAGATAGCTTTGGGTAGTATTGTCATCCTGAAAGACTTCTTTTAACATTTTTTATAGGGCAGGTGTAGTGGTAATGAACTTCCCTGACTTTTGTTTGCCCGGGAATATCTTAATTTCTCCTTCGATTTTGAAAGACATTTTTGCCAGATATTGAATTCTCAGTTGAAAGATTTTTTTTCTTCATCAGTCTATCATCCAATTGCCTTCTGATCTTTAAGATTTTTGCTGAAAAATTGGCTGAAAGTTGGAGAGAGGTGGAGCAAGATGGTGGGACAGAGCTCTCCTGTGATTGTCCCCGCACAGAAACATCAATTTGAACTATTTACAAACTAAAATATCTTCACAAGAACAAAGAAAACCAGGTGAGATGTCACAGTACCTGGTTGTAGCACAACAATAAGAATAGATGCATTGAAGAGGGTAAGAAGGATAGTTTTACATTATCCACATCATCTCTAAAAAAACTGCAGGCAGCACAGTATAAAAATATGTAACATCTGCTTGAAGGAAAGAGAGGGAAATGAGTACGGGAATTACCTAGGACCAGTTCCAGTCCCACTACAGTAAAACTCAGCACAAGACAGATCCCATGGCTGCAGACTGTAGGTCAGTACCCACAGATTGATCTTCCAGCGTTGCCATGGTGCCAGGTGGGACCCCAGATCTCCAGACTTCAGGCCTGTGAGGTGTACTTGCTCTCTGACTCACTCCAGTGCCATGACAGGTAGAGCAGACCCAGGCTTTGGGCATTCCCCAGTGCCACACTGACTGTAACGGCTCCAGGGTTTCATCATGCCCCAGAACCGTGCTCACCCAACTGGCCCTGGGCATCAATAAAACACAAGATGACCTGCCCAGAATCTCTGGACAGGCTGATAGTGGAAGGGTTTTCCAAAACAAAGCCAATCTGTGAAGACTGGAGTCAGTACCTACTTCTTCAAAAGTGAAGACATCAGGGAACAGCCACAAGGATCAAGAGCAATCAGGGAAACATGACATCATCAAAAGGACAAACAAAAATAGCAGTGACTGAAATGGAGATGTGTGAATTACCTGAAAAGGAATTCAAAATAACTGCTTTTTAAACTTAATCATGAAGAAAAACGCTTTTTAGGAGTTACATTATTCTGTGCATTATTTACAAAGTATAGCCAAGTCTATGGTAAAATGAATTTCTAATTCAAAAGAATGCTGTTATCCTTGTTTAACATTTTCCCTATAATAATTACTATTTAGAAATAATTATGGTTATATTTTCAAACTTTGTGAAAAAATTGTCCATACAAGGAAGTAATGATTACAATCTGCTAAAACTGGTCAGCATGTAAATACTTTTTTTTTTTGATTACTTTTTACTAGCAGAAATACATTTGTATTATTTTTCTTTCTTCATCCACCCTCTCCACTTCCCTTTGTGGCCTCTGATAACAACTAATCTGACCTCTATGTTCATGATATACTAAAAAAGCTAAAAAAGCACTCACATATGAGTGAGAATATGCAACAGGATTTAATTCTTTTTTATGGTGAAATCATATTCCATTATATGTATATACAACATTTTCTATTTTTTATTTAAAAATTTTTACTGATTTGAGGGTACAAGTGCAGTATTGTGTAGTGATGAAGTCTGGGCTTTTAGCCATCACTTGAATAATGTACATTATACCCGGTAGGTAATTTTTTATTCCTAACCTCTTCCCAACCTTCCACCTTTCAGAGTCTTCATTGTCTATTATTGCACCTTGTATTCATGTGCATTCATTATTTAACTCCCACTTATAAATGAGTCCATGCAGTATTTAACTTTCTGGGTTATTTCACATAAGAAAATGGCCTCCATTTTTATCCGTGTTGCTGCAAAAGACAGGATTTCATTCTTTTATGACTGAGAAGTATTCTATAGCATGTATGTATGTGTGTGTATATATATATATGTCACATTCTCTTTATCCAATTATTCATTGATGGACACTTAGGTTTACTCTATGACTTTGTGAATAGTGCTGAAATAAAGACATGAGTACAGGTAACATTTTGATATAACGATTTCTTTTCTTTTTGATATATATCCAGTAGTGGGATTGTTGTATCAAATGGTACTTCTATTTTTAGTTCTTTGAGAAATCTCCATGCATTTTTTTCCAGAGAGGTTGTTCTAATTTACATTTTCACCAACATGGAGTAAGTGTTCCTTTTCCTCAGCATCCTTGCCAACATCTGTTGTTTTTTGACTTTTTAATAATAGCCATTCTGACTGGAGTAAGATGGTATATCATTGTGGTTTTAATTTGTATTTCTTTGATGATTAGTGATGTTGAGTATTTTATTTTTTGTTTTGTTTTGTATTGTTTGTTGGCTGCTTTTATATCTTCTTTTGAAAAACATCTGTTCATGTTCTTGGCTCACTTTTTAAGGGATTATTATTATTATTTACATTACTTTCTGTGTTGCTTGAGTTCTTTGTAGATTCTGGATATTAGTCCTGGGTCAGATGGATACTTTGCAAATATTTTCTCCCATTTTTTAGGTTGTCCATTTACTCTGTTGACTGTTTCTTCTGCTGTGTAGGAGATTTTTAGTTTAACTAAGCCCCGTTTGTCTATTTTTGTTTTTGTTGCATTAGCTTTTGAGGACTTAGTCATAAATTCTTTGCCAAGGCCAATGTCCAAAAGTGCTTTCCCTAATTTGTTTCTAGGTTTTGTATGGTTTTATTTACATTTATGTCTTTAATCTGTCATGAGTTTTTTTGTTTGTTTGTTTGTTTGTTTGTTTCATTCTTCTGCATTTGGCTATTCACTTTTCTTAGCAACATTTACTAAGAATCTATTCATTGTATGTATTTGTCAACATTGTTGAAGATTAGTTGGTTATAGGTATGTGACCTTACTTCTGGGTTCTCTATTCTGTTCTATTAATTTATGTGTCTATTTTCACACCAGTACCATGCTGTCTTGGTTACTATATCCCTGTAGTATAAATTGAAGTGAGGTGATGTGATTCTTCCAGCTTTGTTCTTTTTGCTTAGGATTGCTTAGGCTGTTGGGGCTCTTTGTTTCCATATGAATTTTAGGATTGTTTATTCTAATTCTGTGAAAAAATGATGTTGATAATTTGATAGGAACTGAATTGAATCTGTACATTACTTTGGGCAGTGTGGTCATTTTAACAATATTGATTCTTCCAATTCATGAGCCTGGGATGTTTTTCCATTTGTTTGTGTCATATATGATTTCTTTCATTAGTGTTTTGTATTTCTCCTTATAAAGTTCTTTTATCTTCTTTCCTAAATGTATTCCTAGGTATTTTTGCTTTGCAGCTATTGTAAATAACATTGAGATTTAAATTTGGTTCTCAGCTTGATTGTTATTGATATATAGATTTGCTACTGATCTTCAGACTTTTTTTTTTGGAATAGTTTCAGTAGGAATGGTACCATTTCTTTGTATGTCTAATAGAATTCAACTGTGAATTCCTCTGGCCTAGGCTATTACTTTTGGGGACTTTTTTTTTTTTTTTTAAATTCCTGATCCAATCATACTGCTCATTATTGCTGTCTTAAGAATTTCTTTTTTTTTCCCTAGTTCAATCTTGGGAGGTTATATGCTTTCAGGAATTTATACATTTACTCTATGTTTACTACTTTGTGAGCATAGAGATGTTCATTCGAACCTCTGATGACCTTTTTATGTGTCTGCTGTATTAGTCATAATTTTTCCTTTTTCATTTTTGATTGTTCTTATTTGAATCTTCTTATTTCTTGGGTTAATTTAGTTAGTGGTCTCTGGATTTTATTTACCTTTTTTTTAAAAAAACAACTTTTCATTCATCTTTGGATGTTTTGGGGGTCACAATTTTATTTAGCTTTGCTCCGATCTTTGTTATTTGTTTTCTTCTGCTAGCTGTTGGCTTGATTTGTTCTTTTTTTTTTTTTTTCAGTTTCTTGAGGTACAATTTTAGAATGTTAACTTTGAGAAATGTATATGTAGATATTTTCCGCATTTTAATTGGATTAGATGGGTTTTTTTGCTGTTGAGTTGTTTGAACTTCCTGCATATTCTCATTCTTTCTTTTAACTTTATTTTAGCTTCAGGGGTACATGTGCAAGTTTGTTATGTAGGTAAATTTTGTCATAGGGGTTTAATGTACAGATTATTTCATCACCTAGGTAACAAGCATAGTACCCAATAGGTAATTATTTGATTCTTTACCTCCTTCCACCGTCTACCCTTCAGTAGGTCCTGGGGTCTGTTGTTCCCTTCTTTTTGTCTATGTATTCTCAGTGTTTAGTTCCCACTTCTAACTATGAGGATGCAGTATTTGGTTTTGTGTTCCTGAGTTAGTTTGCTTACGATAATGGCCTTCAGCTCTATTCATGTTGCTGCAAGGGACGTGATCTCATTCTTTTCTAAGGCTGCATAATATTTCATGGTATACATCTACCACATTTTCTTTTTTATTTTTATTTTTAAATTTCTGAGCATACATAGTAAGTGTATGTATTTATGGGGGTACATGAGATGTTTTGATACAGACATGCTATGTGAAATAATTACATCATGGAAAATGGATATCCATCCCCTCAAGCATTTATTCTTTGTTTTACAAACAATCTAATTATATTCTTTCTAGTGATTTTAAAATGTACAATTAAATTATCATTGACTATAGTCACCCTGTTGTGCTGCCAAATACTAGGTTGTATTCATTCTTTCCAACTATATTTTTGGTAACCATTAATAATCCTCACCTTCCCCTCAGGCCCTCAACACCATTTTCAGCCTCTGGTAACCATCCTTCTACTCTCAATTTCCATAAATTAAATTGTTTTGATGTTTACATACCACAAGTAGGTGAAAACAAGCTATGTCTTTCTTACTGTGCCTGACTTATTTCACTTAACATATGATCTCCAGTTCTATTCATATTGTTGCAAATGAATAAATCTAGTTCATTTTTATGGCTGAATAGTACTTCATTGTATATATGTACCATGTTTTTTAAAATTCATTCATCTGTTGATGAATACTTGGTTGCTTCCATATCTGAGGTATTGTGAACAATGCTCTAAAAAACATGGGAGTGCAGTTATCTCTTCCATGTATTGATTTTCTTTCTTTTGAATATACACCTAAGAGTGGGATTCCTGGATCAATTGGTAGCTCTATTTTTAGTTTTTTTGAGGAACGTTCAAAGAAACTAAAACCACATAGTGGTTGTACTTGTTTACTTACCCACCAGCAGTGTGTGAGGGTTCTATTTCTTCCACATCCTTGCAACTATTTGTTATTGCTTTTTTTTTTTTTTTTTTGGATATAAGCCATTTTAACTGGGGTGAGATGATATCTCATTGTAGTTTTTATTTGCATTTCTCTGATGACCAATGATGTTGAGCACCTTTTAATATGCCTGTTTGCCATTTGTATCTCTTCTTTTGTATGTCTATTCAAATCTTTGGCCCACTTTTTAATTGAATTATTAGAATTCTTTCTGTACAGTTGTTTGAGCTTCTTATGTATTCTGGTTATTAATCTCTTGTCAGGTAAATAGTGTGCAAGTATTTTCTCCCATTCTATGGGTTGTCTTTTCTCTTTGTTGACTGTTTTCTTTACTGTGCAGCTTTTTAACTTGATGTGATCCCATTTGTCCATTTATGCTTTCATTGCCTGTGCTTGTGGGGTATTGCTCAAGAAATTTTTGTCCAGGCCAATGTCCTGGAGATTTTTCTCAATGTTTCCTTGTAGGAATTTCATGGTTTGAGGTCTTAGATTTAAGTCTTTAATCCATTTCAATTTGATTTTGTATATAGCAACAGATGGGGGTCTAGATTCACTCTTCTCCATGTCTAGTTTTCCCAGAACCACTTATTGAAGACACTGTCTTCTCCCTAGTGTATATTCTTGACACCTTTGTTGAAAATAAGTTCACTTTAGGTGAGTGGATTTGTTTCTGGGTTTTCAATTCAGTTTCATTGGTCTGTCCGCTTTTATGCTAGTACTATGCTGTTTTGATTACTATAGCTCTGTAGTATCATTTCAAGTCAGGTAATGTGATTGCTCCAGTTTTGCTCTTTTTGCTTATGGTAGCTTTGACTCTTCTAGGTCTTTTTTGATTCCATATAAATTTTGGGATTCTTTTTTATTTCTGTGAAGAATGTCATTGGTATTTTGATAGAGATTGCATTAAATCTGTAGATTGCTTTGAGTAGTACAAACATATTAATAATATGGATTCTTCCAATTCATGAACAAAGAATATATATATATATTTACATATATATATTTATATATATTTACATATATATTTATATATATTTACATATATATATTTATATATATATTTACATATATATATATATATATATATATATATAGAAAGAGAGAGAGAGAGAGAGAGAGAGAGAGAGAGAGAGAGATGGAGTTTTGCTCTGTCACCCAGGCTGGAGTGTAGTGGCACGACCTCAGCTCTCTGAAACCTCTGCTTCATGGGTTCAAGTGATTCTCCTGCCTCAGCCTTATGAGTAGCTGAGATTACAGGTGCATGCCAGCATGTCTGGCTAATTTCTGGATTTTTCGTAGAGATGGGGTTTCGCCATGTTGGCCAGACTGATCTGGAACTCCTGACCTCAGGTGATCTACCCTCCTCAGCTTCCCAAAGTTCTGGGATTACAGGCTTGAACCACTGTGCCTGGCCAGAATATTTTTCAATATTTTGGTGTTCTCTTCAATTTCTTTCATCAGCGCTTTATAGTTTTCATTATAGATATCTCTCTCTTTGGTAAATTCCTAGGTATTTAATTTTTTGTATGGCTATTGTAAATGGGATACATTTTTTTTAAATTTCTTTTTTGGATTGCTTACTGTTGGCATACAGAAATGTTACTGAATTTTCTATGTCGATTTGTGACCTGCAACTTTAATTTAATTTTAATTTTAATTTTTTATTTACTTGTAATTTTTTTATCCCTTATATGTTTTTTGGTTTGAAGTTACTGTGAGGCTTGTCTTATAGCCCATTATTTAAACCTAATAAATACTCAACACCTTTTGCATAAACAAACAAGCAAAAAGAAAAGTAAGAAAAACTCTATGCCTCGACTTTGCCCCCCCCCCACCGCCACTTTTTGACTTTTTGTTTTTTCTATTTCCATCTTCCTGTACTATGTATTGAAAAGTTGTTGTAGTTATTATATTTACTTGATTCATCATTTAGTCTTTTTACATAGGATAAAAGTCATTTATGCAGCATAGCTACAGTGTTCTAATATTCTGAGTTTTTTTGTGTACTTATTATTAGCAGTGAATTTTGTACCTTCAGTGATCACTTATTGCTCATTAATGTCCTTTTCTTTCTGATTGAAGTACAGCCTTTAGTATTTCTTGTAGGACATGTCTAGTGTTGATTAAATCCCTCATCTTTTGTTTGTGAGGCAAAATCTTTATTTTTCTTTCATGTTTGAAGAATAATTTCACCAGATATATTATTCTAGGGTTAAAGTGTTTTTCTTTTTTTTTTTTTTAACCAGTACTTTAAATATGTCATGCCACTCTCTTTTTAAATAGATGTTGACCAGGTTGGCCTCGAACGTGTAGCCTCGCCTCCCCAAGTGCCAGGGCAACCAGCCTGAGCTACCGTGGCACCCAGTCATGCCACTCTCTCCTGGTCTGTACAGTTTCCACTGAAAAGTCTGTTGCCAGACATATTAGAGTTCCACTGTATGTTGTTTCTTTTCTTTTGCAGCTTGTAGGATTCTTTATCTTTGACCTCTGGGAGTTTGATTATTAAATGCCTTGAGGCAGTCTTTTTTGTGTTAAGTCTGCTTGGTGTTTTATAACCAACCTTCTTATACTTTGATATTGACATCTTTCTCTGGGTTTGGGAAGTTCTTTGTTATTATCGCTTTGAATACAATTTCTACCCCTATATTTTTCTCTACCTCCTCTTTAAGGCACATAATATTTTTTCTTTTTTTCCCTGATAGTGTCTTGCTCTGTCATCCAGGCTGGAGTGCAGTGGTGTGATCTCGGCTCACTGCAACCTCCACCTCCCGGGTTCAAGCGATCGTCCTGCCTCAGCCTCCCAAGTACTGGGATTACAGGCATGTGCCACCATGCCCAGCTAATTTTTGTGTTTTTAGTAATGACAGGGTTTTACCGTGTTGGCCAGGCTGGTCTCGAGCTCCTGATCTCAAGTGCTCTACCTGCCTCGGCCTCCCAAAATGCTGGGATTACAGGCGTGAGTCACCGTGCCTGGCCCAGTGATTCTTATATTTTCCCTTTTGAGGCTATCTTCTAGATTCTGTAGGCATCCTCTATTGTTTTTTATTCTTTTTTTTTTGTCTCCTCTGACTGTGTATTTTCAAATTACCTGTCTTCAAGTTCACTCTTTCTTCTAATTGAACAATTCTGCTATTAAAAGACTCTGATGCATTCTTCTATATGCGAATTACATTTTTCAGCTCCAGAATTTCTGATTAATTCTTTTAAATTATTTTAATCTTTTTGTTAAGTTAAACTGATAGAATTCTGAATTCCTTCTCTGTTATCTTGAATTTCTTTGAGTTTCCTCAATACACCTGTTTTGAATTGTCTGTCTGAAAGGTCACATATCTCCGTTTCTCCACAATTGATTCCTGTTGCCTCATTTAGTTCATTTGGTGAGGTCATGTTTCCTGATTGGTGTTAATGCTAGTACATGTTCTTGGATGTGTGGGCATTGAAAATTCAGTTATTTATTGTAGTCTTCACTGTCTGGGCTTATTGATCCCTGTCCTTTTTTGGAAGGCTTTCCAGACATTTGAAAGAACTTGGGTGTTGTGATCTACATTGTGTCTGCTTTAGGGGGCATGCCATGCCCTGTAACACTGTGATTCCTGCAGACTCATAGAGGTACCACCTTGACAATCTTGAAAAAATTCCAGGAGAATTCTCTGGATTACCAAGCAGAGACTCTTTTTTTTCTTCCTCTACTTTCTCACAAACAGAGTCTCTCTTGCTCTGTTCTGAGCCACCTATAGCTGGGAGTGAAGTGACACAAATAGCACTGTGGCCACCAGCACTATGACTGCACTGGGTAAAACCTGAAGCCAGCACAGCACTGGGTTTCACCCAAGGCCTGCTGTAACCACTCCCTGGACACTGCCTATGTTTGCCTGGGTCTCTACAATTAGCCAGGGGCAAAGCCGGCTAGTCCTGTGTCATTCCCTTCAAGGTGGTGAATTCTCCTAGGCCCTAGGTGGGTCAAGAGATGCTTTCCAGGAATCAGGAACTAGGAATAAAAACTTTAGAATTCTACCTGGTGTTCTATTGTACTGTGGCTGAGCTGGCACTCAACCTACAAGATGTAGCTCTTTCCACTCTTCCCTCCCCTTTCCAAAGGCAGAGAAGCCTCATCTGGTAGCCACTGTTACCACAGGCCATGGGGAATATTTCCAGACTACTACCAATGTTTCTTTGAGACCTGAGGCATTTTAAGTCAGCTTGTAGTGAATGCTGCCTGGCCTGGTACTCATCCTTCAGGATAGTGGGCTTGCCTCTGGCCCAAGGCAGGTCCAGAAATGCTGCCTATCATGGAATCAACCCAAATGCCCATCAATTATAGCCTTTATAAAGAAAACGTAGTCCATATACACCATGAAATACTATGCATCCATAAAAAGGAATGAGTTCATGTCCTTTTCAGGGACATGGATGAAGCTGGAAGCCATTATAATCAGCAAACTAATGCAGGAACAGAAAACCAAACACCACATGTTCTCACTCATAAGTCAGGTTGAACATTGAGAACACATGGACACAGACAGGGGAACAACACACACCAGGGCCTGTTGGGGGGGTGGTGTGAGGGGAGGGAACTTAGAGGATGGGTCAATAGGTGCAGCAAACCACCATGGCACACATATACCTATGTAACAAACCTGCACGTTCTGCACATATATCCTTTTTTTTTTTTTGGAAGAAATAATAAAAAAGAAAGAAATTCTGTCTAGGAGTCAAGTCCTGGAACTCGGGACCCCAAGAGTCCACTTGATGCTCTATTGCCCTGTTGCTGTGCTAATACCCAAGGTGCAAGACACAGTCCCCTTTAATTTGCCCTTTGTTTTTCTCAAGCAGAGTTTCCTCGAATAGCCACCACAGATGATAGTGTGCTAAGTCTCACCTGGAGTCGTCATGTCTCAGAGGCTCACCCAAGATTCTTGATGTAGTACCTGGGTATCAGTGTCAAAGGTGTTTGAACCAAAGTGACTCCATCTTGAATAGGGACTGGGTAAAATAAGGCTGAGACCTAGTGGGCTGAATTCCCAGGAGGCTAGGCATTCATAGTCACAGAATGAGATAAGAGGTTCACAGAAGATACAGGTCATAAACACCTTGCTGATAAAACAGAAAGCTGGCCAAAACCTGCCAAAACCAAGATGGCAAATGAAAGTGACATCTAGTCATCCTTATTGCTCATTACATGCAAATTATAATACATTAGCATGCCAAAAGATACTTCCACCAGCACCATGACAGTTTACCAATGCCAGAGCAACATCTGGAAGTTACCCTATATCTTCTAAAAAGGTAAAGAACCCTCAGTTAGAGGAATTGCCTATTCCTTTCTGAGAAAACTAATGAATAATTCACCCCTTGTTTAGCATATAATCAAGAAGTAACTAAGTGTACTCACTTGAGCAGCTCATGCTGCTGCTCTGCCTGTGGAGTAGCCTTTGTTTATTCCTTTACTTTCTTAAACTTGCTTTCACTTTACTCTATGGAATGGCCCTGAATTCTTTCTTGTGCAAGGTCCAAAAACCTCTCTTGTGTCTGGATCAGGATCTCTTTCTGTTAATATCACTGCTGGTTATTCAGGGCCTTAAAACTTTTCAGTTAGCAGACAATAAATGCTGCTAGAACTAGGCATTTCTCTTCAAGGCAGCAGGTTCCCTGTGTCCCAGGGTGTGTTTAGAAATATCATCCAGGAAATAAGTCCTGGAAACTGGGTTTCATGATCCATACTGGTGTCCTATCCTGCTGTGGCTGGGCTGGTAGTCAAGATGTAAGACAAAGTCCTTCACACTCTTACATCTCCCCTTCTCAAGCAGAAGAAAGGAATCTTTTGGGAGCCATGAACTGTGCAGCTTGGGGTTTGGGTAGGAGTGATGCCAGCACTCCCTTAGCAGTCCAAGCCTGTGTATCAGCAGGTCACCTAGCCCCCCCCCACCACATCAGTTCACTGATTCTGGGCCCAGTTCAGCACTGGAACTCGCCTTAGAGTTGCAGTCCTTTCGGCCTAGACTGCCTTTTAAGTTTACTTAGTCATCCAGAGTAGTTTAGCCCATGGTGATGAGGTTTGTGGAAACTCAAGTTCAGACTGCTGGTATTAGTGATTCTCTTCTAGCTAGGGCTGTTTTAAGTGCTCCCTCTGTGGGTGGACATCAGCTGAATTTGGTCTGATTTCTCTTTCTGCTCTAACAGCATAGCACGGAGTTCAGAGCTTACAATCGCTGTGTTCATTCTCCCCCAGCACCCAGAGAGACTCTCTGCACCAAATCCCCACTGCCTGTCATAGGGGAGGGTGGCATCAGCAATACAAGGCTGTTTTTGTTCTATGTTTTCAGTGCCTCTTTCACTCATACAAAGATAAAAGAAGGTAATATGAGGGCTCACCTGATTTATGGTTTTCATAAAGATATTTTTTTTTCTCTGTAAACAGTTGTTAACTTGGTGTCCTTGCAGGCAAGACAATCTGGGAGGACTTGTATTTCATCATCTTGCTCCCTATCTCCTGCATTGTCTTTATTTAGTCTATCATTGATGGGCATTTAGGTTGATTCCATAACTTTGCTATTGTGAATAGTGCTGTGAAGAACATGCATATACATGTGTCTTTAGGGTAGAATAATTTATATTCCTTTGGGTATATACTCAACAATGGGATTGCTGGGTCAAATGGTAATTCTGTTTTAAGTTCTTTGAGAAATCACTGCACTGCTTTTCACAATGGCTGAACTAATTTACATTCCCACCAGCAGTGTATAAGCATTCCCTTTTTCTCCTCAACCTCACCAGCATCTGTTATGTTTAGACATTTTAATCATAGCCTTTCTTACTGGTCTGAGATGGTATGATATTGTGGTTTTGATTTGCATCTCTCCAATGATTAGTGATGTTGAGCATTTTTTCATATGTTTTTTGAGCATGTGTATATCTTCTTTTGAAAGGTGTCTGTTCATGTCCTTTGCTCACTTTTTAATGGAGTTGTTTGCTTTTTGCTTTCTAAACTTATTTACATTTCTTATAGATGATGAAATTTAAACCTTTTTTGATACATAGTTTGTAAATATCTTCTCCTTTTCTTTACATTGCTGGTTCACTCTGTTGATAATTTCTTTTGCTATGCAGAAACTCTTTTGTTTAATTAGTTTCCATTTGTCAATTTTTGTTTTTGTTGCAATTGTTTTGCCAAGGCCTATGTCCACAGTGCTATTTCCTATATTATCTTTCAGGTTTTCATAGTTTCAGGTTGCACATTTAAGTCTTTAATCTGTCTTGAATTAGTTTTTGTATGTAGTGTAAGGAATTTGTCCAGTTTTAATCTTCTGCATATGGCTAGCCAGTTATACCATAACATTTTATTGAATAGGGAGTACTTTCCCCATTGCTTGTTTTTGTCAACTTTGCCAGAGATGAAATGGTTGCAGGTGTGTGGCATTGTTTCTATGCTCTCTATTCTGTTTCATTTGTCTATGTGTCTGTTTTTGTACCAGTAACATGCTGTTTTGGTTACTGTAGCCTTGTAGAATAGTTTGAAGTCTGGTAACTTGATACCTCTAGCTTTGCTCTTCTTAGTTGAGATTGCCTTGGATATTTGGGCTCTTTGTTGCTTCCATATGAATTTTAAAATAGTTCTTCCTAATTCTGTGAAGAATGTCATTGGTAGTTTAGTAGGAATATAAATGAATCTGTAAATTGCTTTGGGCGGTGTACTAGCATCTTCTTGCATTGTTATAAAGAAATACCTGAGACTGGTTAATTTATTAGAAAAAGTGTTTTATTTGCTCAGAGTTCTGCAGGCTGTACAGAAAACATAGCTGTATAGCCAGTACAGCATAGCTGGAAGCTTGTTGTATAGTTTGAAGTTGAATAAAATGATGCATCCAGGTCTGTTCTTTTTACTTAGAATTGCCTTAGCTATTCACAATGATTTTGGTTCCATGGGAATTTTAAAATAGTTTTCCTAATTCTGTAAAGAATGTCATTGGTAGTTTGATAGGAGTAGCTATGAATCTATAAATTACTTTGGGCAGTATGGCCATTTTAACAATATTAATTCTTTCTATCCACAAGTATGGAATATTTTTCCATTTGTTTGTGTCATTTCTGAATTCTTTGAGCAGTGTTTTAAAATTTTCATTGCACCTCCCTGCTCAGTTGTATTCTTACTGAGCACCTCCCTGCTCAGTTGTCTGCACATAGGGATAGTTAACTTTTTCTCTTATTATTTGGATGCCTTTTATTTCTTTCCCTTGCCTAATTGCTTTGGCCACAGCTTCTAGTACTATTTTGAATAGGAGTGGTGAGAGCGGGCATCCATTTCTTGTTCTGGTTTTCAACGGGAATGCTTCCAGCTTTTGTTCATTAAGTATAATGCTTATTTGTTCATTAAGTATAATGCTTGTTTGGTTTTTCATAGATGGCTATTATTATTTTAAAGTATGTTCCTTCAGTGCCCTGTTTCTTGAAGGTATTTAACATAAAGGGATTTTGAATTTTATTAAAAGTCTTTTCTGCATCTATTGAGATAATCTTGTAATTTTTGTTTTCAGTTTTGTTTATATGATGAATCTCATTTATTGATTTGCAGATGTTGAAGCAACCCTGCCTACCAGAGATTGAGTCTACACATTCATAGTGGAATAGCTTTCTGTTATGCTGTTGGATTTGGTCTGCTAGTATTTTGTTAAGCATTTTTGCATCAATGTTCTCCAAGGATATTGGCCTGAAGTGTCTTTTTAACATTTTGCCACTGCCAGGTTTTGGTATTAGAATGATGATGGCATCACAGAATAAGTCAGGAGAGAGTACCCTTTCCACAATTTTTGGAATATTTTCAGTAGGAATGGTTCCAGTTATTCTTTACATGTCTGATAGAATGTGCCTGTGAATCTCTCTGGTCTAGGGCTTTTTCTTGTTGATATCCTTTTTATTATTGATTTAATTTTGGAACTCCTTATTGGTCAGTTCAGGGATTTAAGTTCCTCCTGGTTATACTTTGAGAGGTTGTATATTTCCAGGAATTTATCCATTTCTTCTAGGTTTTTTGCTTGTGTGCATAGAGGTGTTTGTAGTGGTCTCTGAAAGTTTTTGTCTTTCTGATGGATCAGTGGTAATGCCCACTTTGTCATTTCTGATTGTGGTTATTTGTATCCTCTCTCTCTCTCTCTCTCTTTATCAGTCTAACTAGTGGCCTATCTATCTTATTAATTCTTTCAAATAACCAATTCCTGTATTTGTTGATATTTTGTTTTTCTGTGTGTGTGTGTGTGTGTGTGTGTGTGTGTGTATGTGGTCTCAATTTTTTTCAGCTGGCTCTGATTTTGGTTATTCATCATCTGCTAGCTTTGGGGTTGATTTGCCCTTATTTTCTCTAGTTCCTTTGGTGATGTTTGCTTGTTAATTTGAAATCATTCTAACTTTTTGATGTGGGCTTGTAACACTATTAGCTTCCCTCTTAACTCTGCTTTAGCTGTAGCCCAGACATTCTGGTATGTTTTATATTTGTTCTTTTTAGTTTCAAAGGATTTTTTGCTTCCTGTCTTAATTTTGTTGTTTACACAAAGGTCATTCAGGAGCATGTTGTTTGTCATGGAATTGTAGGTTTTGAGCAATTTTCTTAGCAATGATTTCTATTTTTATTGCCCTATCATCTGAGAGTGTGATCAGAATAATTTATTTAAAAAATTTTGATGAGTATTGCTTTATGGCTGATCAATATGATGTTGATATCTCCCACTATTATTGTGTGGTCATTTAAGTCTCTTTGTAGGTCTCCACAAAGTTCATGTAGTTTCCCAAACATAAACTCACTCTATGATTTTCTGGTACTTAATACCTTGTTAGATGGTCAGGTTACAAATATTTTGTTCTATTCTGTGGGTTGTCGCTTCACTTTGTTTATTGCTTCCTTGGCTGGTTAGAAGCTGTTTAGCGTGATTTAATTTTACTTTTTAATTTTTTTCTTTGGTTGCTTCTGTTTTTGAAACTCACTTTATGGTCAGGAATATGGTCTATTTTGGAGAATTTTTCATCTCAAATGACAAAACTGTATATTCTGTGTTTGTTTGATAGAGCATTCTATAAAAACTCTACAGGTCCATTTTGTCTAGAGACAAGTTTTAGTCCAGAGTTTCTTTTTTTTTTTAAATTTATTTATTATTATTATACTTTAAGTTGTAGGGTACATGTGCATAACGTGCAGGTTTGTTACATATGTATACTTGTGCCATGTTGGTGTGCTGCACCCATCAACTCGTCATTTACATCAGGTATAACTCCCAATGCAATCCCTCCCCCCTCCCCCCTCCCCATGATAGGCCCCTGTGTGTGATGTTCCCCTTCCTGAGTCCAAGTGATCTCATTGTTCAGTTCCCACCTATGAGTGAGAACATGCGGTGTTTGGATTTCTGTTCTTGTGATAGTTTGCTAAGAATGATGGTTTCCAGCTGCATCCATGTCCCTACAAAGGACACAAACTCATCCTTTTTGATGGCTGCATAGTATTCCATGGTGTATATGTGCCACATTTTCTTAATCCAATCTGTCACCGAGGGACATTTGGGTTGATTCCAAGTCTTTGCTATTGTGAATAGTGCTGCAATAAACATACGTGTGCATGTGTCTTTATAGCAGCATAATTTATAATCCTTTGGGTATATACCCAGTAATGGGATGGCTGGGTCATATGGTACATCTACTTCTAGATCCTTGAGGAATCGCCATACTGTTTTCCATAATGGTTGAACTAGTTTACAATCCCACCAACAGTGTAAAAGTGTTCCTATTTCTCCACATCCTCTCTAGCACCTGTTGTTTCCTGACTTTTGAATGATTGCCATTCTAACTGGTGTGAGATGGTATCTCATTGTGGTTTTGATTTGCATTTCTCTGATGGCCAGTGATGATGATCATTTTTTCATGTGTCTGTTGGCTGTATGAATGTCTTCTTTTGAGAAATGTCTGTTCATATCCTTTGCCCACTTTTTGATGGGGTTGTTTGTTTTTTTCTTGTAAATTTGTTTGAGTTCTTTGTAGGTTCTGGATATTAGCCCTTTGTCAGATGAGTAGATTGCAACAAATTTCTCCCATTCTGTAGGTTGCCTGTTCACTCTGATGGTAGTTTCTTTTGCTGTGCAGAAGCTCTTTAGTTTAATGAGATCCCATTTGTCAATTTTGGCTTTTGCTGCCGTTGCTTTTGGTGTTTTAGACATGAAGTCTTTGCCCATGCCTATGTCCTGAATGGTACTAACTAGGTTTTCCTCTAGGGTTTTTATGGTATTAGGTCTAACATTTAAGTCTCTAATCCATCTTGAATTAATTTTCGTATAAGGAGTAAGGAAAGGATCCAGTTTCAGCTTTCTACTTATGGCTAGCCAATTTTCCCAGCACCATTTATTAACTAGGGAATCCTTTCCCCATTTCTTGTTTCTCTCAGGTTTGTCAAAGATCAGATGGCTGTAGATGTGTGGTATTATTTCTGAGGACTCGGTTCTGTTCCATTGGTCTATATCTCTGTTTTGGTACCAGTACCATGCTGTTTTGGTTACTGTAGCCTTGTAGTATAGTTTGAAGTCAGGTAGTGTGATGCCTCCAGCTTTGTTCTTTTGACTTAGGATTGTCTTGGAGATGCGGGCTCTTTTTTGGTTCCATATGAACTTTAAAGCAGTTTTTTTCCAATTCTGTGAAGAAACTCATTGGTAGCTTGATGGGAATGGCATTGAATCTATAAATTACCTTGGGCAGTATGGTCATTTTCACGATATCGATTCTTCCAATCCATGAGCATGGTATGTTCTTCCATTTGTTTGTGTCCTCTTTGATTTCACTGAGCAGTGGTTTGTAGTTCTCCTTGAAGAGGTCCTTTACATCCCTTGTAAGTTGGATTCCTAGGTATTTTATTCTCTTTGAAGCAATTGTGAATGGAAGTTCATTCCTGATTTGGCTCTCTGTTTGTCTGTTACTGGTGTATAAGAATGCTTGTGATTTTTGCACATTCATTTTGTATCCTGAGACTTTGCTGAAGTTTCTTATCAGCTTAAGGAGATTTTGGGCTGAGACAATGGGGTTTTCTAAATATACAATCATGTCATCTGCAAACAGGGACAATTTGACTTCTCCTTTTCCTAACTGAATACCCTTGATTTCTTTGTCTTGTCTAATTGCCCTAGCCAGAACGTCCAACACTATGTTGAATAGGAGTGGTGAGAGAGGGCATCCCTGTCTTGTGCCAGTTTTCAAAGGGAATTTTTCCAGTTTTTGCCCATTCAGTATGATATTGGCTGTGGGTTTGTCATAAATAGCTCTTATGATTTTGAGGTACGTTCCATCAATACCGAATTTATTGAGCGTTTTTAGCATGAAGGGCTGTTGAATTTTGTCAAAAGCCTTTTCTGCATCTATTGAGATAATCATGTGGTTCTTGTCTTTGGTTCTGTTTATATGCTGGATTATGTTTATTGATTTGCGAATGTTGAACCAGCCTTGCATCCCAGGGATGAAGCCCACTTGATCATGATGGATAAGCTTTTTGATGTGCTGCTGAATCCGGTTTGCCAGTATTTTATTGAGGATTTTTGCATCGATGTTCATCAGGGATATTGGTCTAAAATTCTCTTTTTTTGTTGTGTCTCTGCCAGGCTTTGGTATCAGGATGATGTTGGCCTCATAAAATGAGTTAGGGAGGATTCCCTCTCGTTCTATTGATTGGAATAGTTTCAGAAGGAATGGTACCAGCTCCTCCTTGTACCTCTGGTAGAATTCAGCTGTGAATCCATCTGGTCCTGGACTTTTTTTCGTTGGTAGGCCATTAATTATTGCCTCAATTTCAGAGCCTACTATTGGTCTATTCAGGGATCCAAATTCTTCCTGGTTTAGTCTTGGAAGAGTATAAGTGTCCAGGAAATTATCCATTTCTTCTAGATTTTCTAGTTTATTTGCATAGAGGTATTTATAGTATTCTCTGACGGTAGTTTGTATTTCTGTGGGGTCGGTGGTGATATCCCCTTTATCATTTTTTATTGTGTCTATTTGATTCTTCTCTCTTTTCTTCTTTATTAGTCTTGCTAGCGGTCTGTCAATTTTGTTGATCTTTTCAAAAAACCAACTCCTGGATTCATTGATTTTTTTGGAGGGTTTTTTGTGTCTCTATCTCCTTCAGTTCTGCTCTGATCTTAGTTATTTCTTGCCTTCTGCTAGCTTTTGAATGTGTTTGCTCTTACTTCTCTAGTTCTTTTAATTGTGATGTCAGAGTGTCAATTTTAGATCTTTCCTGCTTTCTCTTGTGGGCATTTAGTGCTATAAATTTCCCTCTACACACTGCTTTAAATGTGTCCCAGAGATTCTGGTATGTTGTATCTTTGTTCTCATTTGTTTCAAAGAACATCTTTATCTCTGCCTTCATTTCGTTATGTACCCAGTAGTCATTCAGGAGCAGGTTGTTCAGTTTCCATGTAGTTGAGCGGTTTTGATTGAGTTTCTTAGTCCTGAGTTCTAGTTTGATTGCACTGTGGTCTGAGAGACAGTTTGTTATAATTTCTGTTCTTGTACATTTGCTGAGGAGTGCTTTACTTCCAACTATGTGGTCAATTTTGGAATTAGTACGATGTGGTGCTGAGAAGAATGTATATTCTGTTGATTTGGGGTGGAGAGTTCTATAGATGTCTATTAGGTCTGCTTGCTGCAGAGATGAGTTCAATTCCTGGATATCCTTGTTAACTTTCTGTCTCGTTGATCTGTCTAATTTTGACAGTGGAGTGTTGAAGTCTCCCATTATTATTGTATGGGAGTCTAAGTCTCTTCGTAAGTCTCTAAGGACTTGCTTTATGAATCTGGGTGCTCCTGTATTGGGTGCATATATATTTAGGATAGTTAGCTCTTCCTGTTAAATTGATCCCTTTACTATTATGTAATGGCCTTCTTTTTCTGTTTTGATCTTTGATGGTTTAAAGTCTGTTTTATCAGAGACTAGTATTGCAACCCCTGCTTTTTTTTCTTCTCCATTTTCTTGGTAAATCTTCCTCCATCCCTTTATTTTGAGCCTATGTATGTCTCTGCATGTGAAATGGGTCTCCTGAATAAAGCAGACTGATGGTTCTTTACTCTTTATCCAGTTTGCCAGTCTGTGTCTTTTAATTGGAGCATTTAGTCCATTTACATTTAAGGTTAAGATTGTTATGTGTGAACTTGATCCTGCCATTATGATATTAACTGGTTATTTTGCTCGTTAGTTGATGCAGTTTCTTCCTAGCCTCGATGGTCTTTACATTTTGGCATGTTTTTCAATGGCTGGTACCAGTTGTTCCTTTCCATGTTTAGTGCTTCTTTCAGGGTCTCTTGTAAGGCAGTCCTAGTGGTGACAAAATCTCTAAGCATTTGCTTGTCTGTAAAGCATTTTATTTCTCCTTCACTTATGAAACTTAGTTTGGCTGGATATGAAATTCTGGGTTTAAAATTCTTTTCTTTAAGAATGTTGAATATTGGCCCCCACTCTCTTCTGGCTTGTAGAGTTTCTGCCGAGAGATCTGCTGTTAGTCTGATGGGCTTCCCTTTGTGGGTAACCCGACCTTTCTCTCTGGCTGCCCTTAAGATTTTTTCTTTCATTTCAACTTTGGTGAATCTGGCAATTATGTGTCTTGGAGTTGCTCTTCTCGAGAAGTATCTTTGTGGCGTTCTCTATATTTCCTGGATTTGAATGTTGGCCTGCCCTACTAGGTTGGGGAAGTTCTCCTGGATGACATCCTGAAGAGTGTTTTCCAACTTGGTTCCATTTTCCCCCTCACTTTCAGGCACCCCAATCAGACGTAGATTTGGTCTTTTTATATAATCCCATACTTCTTGCAGGCTTTGTTCATTTCTTTTTCTTTTTTCTTTTGGTTTCTCTTCTCGCTTCATTTCATTCATTTGATCCTCAATCGCTGATACTCTTTCTTCCAGTTGATCGATTTGGTTACTGAAGCTTGTGTATTTGTCACGTATTTCTCGTGTCATGGTTTTCATCTCTTTCATTTCGTTTATGACCTTCTCTGCATTAATTACTCTAGCCATCAATTCTTCCACTTTTTTTTTTCAAGATTTTTAGTTTCTTTGCCCTGGGTATGTAATTCCTCCTGTAGCTCTGAGAAGTTTGATGGACTGAAGCCTTCTTCTCTCATGTCGTCAAAGTCATTCTCCTTCAGGCTTTGATCCGTTGCTGGCGATGAGCTGCGGTCCTTTGCTGGGTTAGATGCGCTCTTATTTTTTGAATTTCCAGCTTTTCTGCCCTGCTTTTTCCCCATCTTTGTGGTTTTATCTGCCTCTGGTCTTTGATGATGATGGTGATGTACTGATGGGTTTTGGTGTAGGTGTCCTTTCTGTTTGATAGTTTTCCTTCTAGTAGTCAGGACCCTCAGCTGCAGGTCTGTTGGAGATTGCTTGAGGTCCACTCCAGACCCTGTTTGCCTGGGTGTCAGCAGCAGAGGCTGCAGAAGATAGAATATTTCTGAACAGCGAGTGTACCTGTCTCATTCTTGCTTTGGAGGCTTCCTCTCAGGGGTATACTCCACCCTGTGAGCTGTGGGGTGTCAGACTGCCCCTAGTGGGGGATCTCTCCCAGTTAGGCTACTCAGGGGTCAGGGACCCACTTGAGCAGGCAGTCTGTTCCTTCTCAGATCTCAACCTTCGTGTTGGGAGATCCACTGCTCTCTTCAAAGCTGTCAGACAGAGTCGTTGGCATCTGCAGAGGTTTCTGCTGCTTTTGTTGTTGTTTATCTGTGCCCTGTCCCCAGAGGTGGAGTCTACAGAGACAGGCAGGTTTCCTTGAGCTGTTGTGAGCTCCACCCAGTTCGTGCTTCCCAGCGGGTTTGTTTACCTACTTAAGCCTCAGCAATGGTGGGCACCCCTCCCCCAGCCTCGCTGCTGCCTTGCATTTAAATCGCAGACTGCTGTGCTAGCAATGAGGGAGGCTCCGTGGGCGTGGCACCCTCCCAGCCAGGTGTGGGATATAATCTCCTGGTGTGCCTGTTTGCTAAAAGCGTAGTATTGGGGTGGGAGTTACCCAATTTTCCAGGTACTGTGTGTCTGAGTTCCCCTAGCTAGTAAAAGGGATTACCTTTCTCCTTGCGCTTCCCAGGTGAGGCGTTGCCTTGCTCTGCTGTAGCTCTCGCTGGTTGGGCTGCAGCAGCTGACCAGCACCGATTGTCTGGCACTCCCTAGTGAGATGAACCCAGTACCTCAGTTGAAAATGCAGAAATCACCGGTCTTCTGTGTTGCTCATGCTGGGAGTTGGAGACTGGAGCTGTTCCTATTCCGCCATCTTGCTCTGCCCTCTAATATAATTTTTTATTTAAAAATATTCAAATGTGCTTTGTGGCCTAATGTATGATCTAAGCTGGAGAATGTTCCATGTGCTGCTGAAAAGAATATGTCTTCTGTACCAGCTGGATGAAAAGTTTTGTAAATGTTAGTTAGACCTAATTGATCTAGTGTGTAAGTTAACTCTGCTATTTCTTTGTTGATTTTCTGTCTGGATTATTTTCCTATTACTGAGAAAAGGATGTAAAAATTCCCTATTATTATTGTCTTGCAGTTTGTCTCTGCCTTGCGATTTATTTGATATGGTTTGTGCATGTCTCCACCTAAATCTCATCTTGAATTGTAGCTCCCACAATCCCCATGTGTCATTGGAGGGACCTGGTGAGAAGTAATTGAATCATGGGGGTGGGTTTTCCCGTGCTGTTCTTGTGATAATGAATATGTTTCACGAGATCTGGTGATTTTATAAAGCACAGTTCCCTGCACATGCTCTCTCGGCTGCTGCCATGTAAGATGTGCCTTTTCCCCTCCATCGTGTTCTGCCAGGACTGTGAGGCCTTCCCAGCCATATAGAACTGTGAGTCCATTAAACCTCTTTTTCTTCATAAATTACCCAGTCTTCGGTACTTCTTCATAGCAGTATGGATATGGACTGGTACATGTTAATGTTGTCTTTCCATACATCGGAGCTCTGGAGTTGGTGTTGGTGTTACAGATACTTATACTTGTTATATTTGCTTGTTGAATTGGCCCCTTTATCATTATATAGTGACAATCTTTGTTTTTATAGTTTTGATTTATCGTCTTTTAAATCTGACTTATGTGTAGCTACTCCTTCTTTTTTCTGGTTTCCAGTTACGTGGAATATCCTTTTCTACTACTTCACTTTTAGCCTGTGTGTGTCTTTATAGGTAAAGTGAATTTCTTTAAGACAGCATATATTTAACTTTCTTTATTCACTCACCCTCTCTTTGCCTTTTAATTAAATAATTTAGACCATCTGCATTCAGCATTTCTCTTTATTTTTAATGTTTGTGGTTACATTCTAGGTGTATATATTTATGTGTTGCTTGTGATATTTTGACACAGACATGCAATGTGTAATGATCACCTCAGGGTAAGTAGAGTATCCATCACCTCAAGCATTTATCTGTTGTGTTGAAAAGATCCCAGTTATACTCCTTTAGTTATTTAAAACAGTACAATTAAATTATTTTTATTATAGTCACCTTGTGCTAGCAAACACTAATTCGTATTCATTCTTTCTATTATTTAGTACTTATTAATCATACCTAATTCCCCCACCGATCCTTTCACTACTCTTCCTAGCCTCTGGAAGCCATGCTTCTACTCTATATCTCCATCTGTTTGTGAACATTAGGTTGCTTCCAAATCTTGATTATCATTAATGGTGCTTCAATATACATAGGAGTAAGATACCTTTTCAATATCTTGATTTTCTTTCTCTCAGGTATATACATAGGAGTGGCATTGTTGGATCATATGGTAGCTCTATTTTTAGGTTTTTGAGGAACCCCCAAATTGTTCTCTGTGGTGATTGTACTAATTTACGTTCCCACTAACAGTATACAAGTGTTCTGTTTTCCCCACATTCTTGCCAGCATTTGTTATTGTATGACTTTTGGATAAAAGACATTTTAACTGGAATTAGATGATATTACATTGCAGTTTTGACTTGCATTTTTCTGATGATCAGTGATGTTGAGTACTTTTTCATATGTTTGTTTGCTGTTTGTATGCCTGTTGCTCAGGAATGTCTATTTAGGTCTTTTGCTCATTTTTAAATTGGCAAAATTTAATTTATTTATATAGTGTTGCTTCAGCTCTTTATATTCTAGTTATTAATCACTTGTCAGATGGGTAGTTTGCAAACATTTTCTTGTACTCTATGGGTTGTCTCTTCACTTTGTTGATTGTTTACATTACTGTGAGAAAGCTTTGTAACTTGATGTGATCCCAGTTGTCTATAGTATGGGAAAGAGATGGGATTCTTTGGGAGCATATGAAACTAGGATGGTGAACCTGGAAACTTCAATAATCTTGTTATTATGTTCTTTAACAACTGGTAATACAGAATCTCCAAAGAGCTCTCAGTTCTTCATGTTTCTATTTTAATGTAAACTGAAAATAAGAAAAATTTTTAGTATTCTATTTAAAGAGAGTAAACTGAAAAAGAAATACATGTATAAAAGTATTTCCAAACGTTTTAGAATAGCATTCACAGCCTTTCTCAAGCCTCAAGTTTTCCAATTTCATCTTTTGTGACTGCTTTTGCTCATTATATTATCTTATTGCTTTTGTCCTCGTCACAATTCCCAAACTACAGCATGAGTGCCTAAGCATAAAAGCTTTCTTTGAGCCAATACTGTTTATTTAAATAAAATAAGGCTATACCTCGCTAAAATAAAAAATCTAGTCTATTTTTAGACATGTCTTTTATCATGCATGTGTGAGAAAAAGAATGTTAGCCATGGGCCTTTTCTAATTTTGTTGAGCAAGTTTTACAAATCTTTATACTTTTTAGGAACACAGAGATATCAATCAAAACATTATTGCTAGGGCAAAAAAAAAAAAGTTTCAAACATGACAACAAATCAGAATTATTTGTTTCTCCTCTAAGGATACTTTTATTGAACCTGGTAACATTTTTATAAAAATTAGGCATTTATACACAATCCTTTATTCAAATTTTCTTTCAAGGACACATTCCTATTAACAGAGAATGAAATAAATTAGTAAGACTCTAGAATATTTGCACAGGACACCATGTTGTGTAGAAAAAATAAAATTGTTATTGTTACAAATGTTCTAATTGTTACACCCAACTAAATAAGCCTATTGGATTGGGTTTGTGCTGCAGATCAATTTTCTTACACAGCTGTAGGGAAAATGAGAGATCTCCTTTTTTTTTTTTTTCAGATTTTTAAATGAATTATAAATACTTACAATTTTAAAACTTGTCTACAATTTTTTTGTTAGCAAAAACAAACCAAACCCAAACAAATCATAACCTGTAAAGCTACATGTTACTGAGAATACTGGAGCCCAGGAGGAATAGAATTTTACCTATCAGTAAAATTTAAAGCATACAGCATTAATTGCCCACTATATCTATGCCTGAAATCTATCTCTCCACCCTTATTATTGTCATCTGGCAAAGCTCTATCTCTTCCTGGAATTCCACATAAAATATCGCATGCTTTTTGAAGCTTTTGAAATCTCCGCAATGAATAATTGAATCTTGTCCTAGGTACTTTTATAGATATCCCTAGTTTCATCTTACTTTAGGTTTTTCTCTTTTTAAATTATTTTCTAAAACGTTTTATAACTTATAGAAAGTTGCAAAACTAGTACAGTGAATTCTCATGGACTCTTCATTCAGCATCTCATAATACACATTTTACATAAGCATAACACAATTATGTAAACTAGGAAATTATCATCAGTACAACACTATTAACTCATTGCAGATCTTACTAGAATTTTACCCATTTTTTTTTTCACTGATGTCTTTTTTGATTCCAGGATCCAATTCAGAATACCACATTGCATTTAGTTGTCATGTCTCCTTAATCTCCTCCGATCTGTAGCAGGTCTACATTTTTTCCTTGTATTTTGTTATTTTTTATTGTATTGATGTGATTTTGACAATACAAGATTATTTGCCCAACAGTGATCTTGTATTTTCCTCAACTCTTCCATATTTTTTAACTGAAATGCTTCCTTAGGGAAGAGTGGTCCAGTTTCCCCTATTTATTTATTAAATTATTTATTCATATCAGTAAACAATAACCATGGATATTAATTTTATTCTATAAGTTATAATATTATAATTATTTTGTTACTATAATGGGTATATTTATACTGTTACTGTAATGGATAGAATTGTGTTTTTCTTAAAATATGTATTTACAGTCTCACTTCCAGTACCTGTTACTGTGATTTTATTTGAATGTAACCTTATTTGTACATAAACACTTTGAACTTGTAATTCAGTCAAGATTAGTGTGGACCCTAATTCAATAAACGGTGTCTTTATAAGAGTAGGGAAATTTAGACAAAGAGACAGGAGACACGTTGTAGAACACCATATGAGGATGGAGACAGAGATTGGAGTTCTGTGTCTGCAAGTGCCAAAAGGCCAATGATTGCTGAAAGCCACCAGAAGTTGAAAGGATCATGGAACGCGTTCTCCCCCTAGAGCCTCCAGAATTTACCAGTCTTGCTGACACATTGATTTTGGACTTCTGACCTCCAGGACTGTGAAATAACAAATTACTGTTACTTTAAGCAATCCTGTTTGTGGTATGATTTCGTGTCTTTGCTATTGTGAATAGTGCTGCAGTGAACATACGCATGCATGAGTCTTCAAAATAGAATGATTTATATTCCTTTGGGTATATACCCAGTAATGGGGTTGCTGGGTCTAATGATATTTCTGTCTTTTGGTGTTTGAGGAATCGCTACAGTGTCTTGATTGTAGTATATTTTGAAATCAGGTAGTTTGATGGCCTCCAGTTTTGTTTCTTATTTTGCTCAGAATGTCTTTGTCTATTTAGGTTCTTTTGTAGTTACATACAAATTTTAGGACTTTTTATTTCTATGAAAAGTGGTATTCATATTTTGATAGAGATTGCATTGAATCTGCAGGTTTCTTTGGGTGTATGGAGAGTTAAACAATATTAAATCTTCTTATCCAATAGCATAGGAAGTCTTTCTACTTGTTGGTGTCCTCTTTAATTTCTTTCATGGATATTTTAGTTTTTCCTGT
This sequence comes from Macaca nemestrina, assembly GCF_043159975.1. NCBI lineage: Eukaryota > Metazoa > Chordata > Mammalia > Primates > Cercopithecidae > Macaca > Macaca nemestrina. The sequence continues at coordinate 103,435,800 of NC_092145.1, read as the reverse complement.
AGAGGTATTTCACATCATTAGACAAATCTATTCTTAGGTATTTCATTTATTGTAGGTATTGTAAGTGGGATTGCCTTTTTAATTTATTTCTTAGCAGATAGTTCGTTTTCGATATATAGAAACCCTATTGATTTTTGTGTGTTGATTTTGTATTTTGAAACTTTACAGAATCCATTTAAAAGAACTAAAATGTTTTTGGTGGGGTCTTTAGGTTTTTCTAGATAAAAAACCAGATCATTAGCAAAGAAGGACAATTCAGCTTCCAATTTTTCAATTTTGATGCCTTTTATTTCTTTCTCCTGACTGACTGCTCTGGCTAGGACTTTCAGTTCTATATTGAATAGAGTTATGAAAATGGACATCTTCGTCAGTTCAGGTTTCCAGAGGAAAGGCTTTCAACTTTTCTCAATTCATTACAATGTCAGCTGTGAGTTTCTCATATATGAACTTTATTATTTTGAGTTGCTTCCATGCCTGAGTTGTTGGGAATTTTTATCATGAAGGGATGTTGAAGTTTATAAAATATTTTTAAAAATCTACCTATTGAGATGATCATATCAATTTTGTTCTTCATTTTGTTGATGTGTTGTATCATATTTATTGACTTGTGTATGTTGAAAGATTCTTACAGTCTCGTATAAATTCCACTTGATTGGTATCTATTATTTTTTTCTGTGGTGGATAGTAAACTATTTTATTTTATTTTATTTTATTTTAATTTCAACTTTTGTTGTACATATAGAAGGTACATATGCAGGTTTGTTAAATGGGCTTATTGCATGATGCTGAGGTTTGGGTATGGATCACGTAATCCAGGTAGTGTGAGTAGTACTTGACAGATAATATTTCAACCCATTCCTACTCCTTTCACCTTCCAGTAGTCTCCAGTGTCTATTGTTCCCATATTTTTGTCCATATGGGCACAATATTAGCTTCCACTTATAAATGAGATAATGTAGTACTTGATTTTCTGTTCAAGCACGAATTTACTTAGGATTATGGCCTGCAGTTCCATCCATGTTGCTTTAAAGGACAGTATCTCTTTCTTTTTTATAGCTGTATAGTATTCCAGGTTGTATATGTACCATATTTTAACAATCCAATCTATAATTAATGGCCAAGTAGCTTATTTTCATGTCTTTGCTACTATGAGTAGAATAGCAATGGACATGCAAATGCATGTTTCTTTTTGGTAGAATAATTTATTTTAATTTAAGTATATACCCAATAATGAGATGGCTGAGTCAAATGGTAGCTCTGTTTTAAGTTCTTTGACAAGCCTCCAAACTACTTTCCACAATGGCTGGGCTAATTTACATTCACCACAACAGTGTATAAGCATTTTCTTTTCTCTGCAGACTTGTGAACATCGGTTTGTTTTTGACTTTTTAGTAATAGCCATTTTGACTGGTGTGAGATGGTGTCTTGTTGTGGTTTTGCATTGCATTTCTCTAATGATTAGTAACATTGAGCATTTTCTATTTTTTCAATGTGTAAGTTCAAGGGTACATGTGCAAGTTTGTTATACAGGTTTGTTATATGTCTGATTGGTTGATTTTAGAGTATGTACCATATGGAGATCAGAAGAATGTATATTCTGTTGTTTTGTGGTGGAGTGTTCTGTAGATATCTGTTAGGTCCATTTGGTCAAGTGTTGAGTTCAGGCCCTAAATATTTTTGTTAGTTTTCTGCCTCAGTGATCTGTCAGTGAGATGTTGAAGACTCCCACTCTTATTGTGTGGTTATCTAAATATCTTTGTAGGTCTCCAATAACTTGCTTTATGAATCCAGGTGCTCATGTGTTGGGTGAATATATACTTAGGTTAGTTAGGTCTTCTTGTTGAATTGAGCCCTTTACCATTATGTAATACTGTTCATTGTCTTTTTTGATCTTTGTTGGTTTAAAATATGTTTTATCTGAAATTAGACTAGCAACCCCTACTTATTTCTGTTTTCTGTTTGCTTGGTATGTTTTTCTCCATCTCTTTATTTTGAGCCTATGACTGTCATTGCATGAGATGGGTCTCTTGAAAACAGCATGCTGTTGGGTCTTGCTTCTTTATCCAGCTTACCACTCAGCCTTTTAACTGTGGGAAGTTAGGCCATTTACATTCAAAGTTAGTTTTGGTATGTGCAGATTTAACATGTTGTTAGCTGGTTATTATGCAGACTTTGTGGTGTAGCTGCATTACAGTGTCACTGGTCTACGTACTTAAGTGTGTTTTCATAATGGCCAGTAATTGTCTTTCTTTTTCATATTTAGCACTCTCTTCTGGACCTCTTATAAGGCAAGTCTGCTGGTAACAAAATCCCTTAGCATTTGCTTGTCCGAAAAGATGTTATTTCTACTTCACTTCTGAAGCTGAATTTGGATGGATATGAAATTCTTGGTTGGAAAGCCTTTTCTTTAAGAATGCTGAATATAGGCTCGCATTCTCTTCTGGCTTCTAGGGTTTATGTTGAAAGATCTGATATTAACCTGGTGTGGTTCCTTTGTAGGTGACCTGCCTCTTCTTTCCAGTTGCATTTAATATTTTTTCTTTCATTTTGACACAATAATCTGATGAGTTTCTTGGAGATGATTTTCTTCTGTATTATTTCACTGGGTTTTCTGCACTTCCTGAATTTGAATGTTGGTCTCTCTAGCAAGGTTGGGAAAATTTTTCATAGATGATATCCTGAGATATGTTTTTCTTTTTTTTCTTTTTTTTTTTTTTTGAGATGGAGTCTCGCTCTGTCGCCCAGGCTGGAGTGCAGTGGCCGGATCTCAGCTCACTGCAAGCTCCGCCTCCCGGGTTTGCACCATTCTCCTGCCTCAGCCTCCCGAGTAGCTGGGACTACAGGCGCCCGCCACCTCGCCCAGCTAGTTTTTTGTATTTTTTTAGTAGACACGGGGTTTCACCGTGTTAGCCAGGATGGTCTCGATCTCCTGACCTCGTGATCCGCCCATCTCGGCCTCCCAAAGTGCTGGGATTACAGGCTTGAGCCACCGCGCCCGGCCGAGATATGTTTTTCAAGTTGCTTGCTTTATCTCCTTGTCTTTCAGGAATGCCAATAGATTTGGTCTCTTTGCATAATCCCATACTTCTTGGAGGTTTTGTTCATTGTTAATTATTCTTTTTAAAATTTTTGTCTGACTGAGATGTTTCAAAGAGCATCTGGAATTCTTTTCACAGTTTGGTTGATTCTGCTGTTAATATTTGCAATTGTGTTATAAAATTATTGAAATAAGTTGTTCAGATCTATCAACTCAGTTTGGTTATTTCTTAAAATGGCCACTTTGTCTTTCATCTGCCGTATTACTTTATTGTGTTTCTTACAATCCTTGGATTGAATTTCAACTTACTCCTGAATGTTGATCTTCATTCTTATTCATATTCTGAATTTTATTTCTGTCATTGCATCCATTTCACCGTAATTAAGAATCATTGCTGGGAATGTAGTGCAGTTGTTAATTAGATCGTATTTGTCCATTTTTGTTTGTTGTGCAATTGCTTTGGTGTCTCTATCATGAAATCTTTGCCGAAGCCTAAGTTCAGAATGGTATTTCCCAGGATTTCTTTAAGGAATTTTACAGTTTTGGGTTTTATATTTTAGTCTTTAATCCATCTTGAGTTGATTTTTGTATATTGTGTAAGGAGGGTGTCCAGTTCAATCTTCTGTTTATGGCTAGCTAGTTATCCCAGCACCATTTATTAAATAAGGAGGTCTTTACCCATTGCTTTTTTTTTCCCCCATTGTTGAAGATCACATCGTTTTAGGTATGCAGCTCTATTTCCGGTCTCTCTATTCTGTTCCGTTGGTCTATGTGTCTATTTTGGTACCATTCCCATGCTGTTTTTCTTGCTGTAGCCTTCTAGCATCAAAGAATACGCTAAACAGCTCTATGCAAGTAAACTAGGAAATCTAGAAGAAATGGGCCAGGCATGGTGGCTTACACTTGTAATCTTAGCATTTTGGGAGGCCTAGGTGAGCGGATCACCAGAGGTCAGGAGTTCAACACCAGCATGGCCAACAGGGTAATACCCCATCTCTACTAAAAATACAAGAAATTAACCACGTGTGGTGGTGTGTTCTTGTAATCCCAGCCACTCAGGAGGCTGAGACAGGAGAATTGCTTGAACCTGGGAGGTGGAGGTTGCAATGAGTTGAGACACTGTTGGTGAAGAACATCAGGAAAAATAGCTAATGCATACTGGGCCTAATTTTTAGGTGAAAGGCTGCTGAATTTTGTCAAAGGCCTTTTCCTGCATCTATTGAAATAATCATGTGGTTTTTGTCTTTGATTCTGTTTATATGCAGGATTACATTTATTGATTTGCATATGTTGAACCAGCCTTGCATCCTGGGGATGAAGCCCACTTGATCATTGTGGATAAGCTTTTTAATGCGCTGCTGGATTCGGTGTGCCAGTATTTTCTTCTTCTTTTTTTTTTTTTTTATTATACTTTAAGTTCTAGGGTACAAGTGCATAACGTGCAGGTTTGTTACATATGTATACTTGTGCCATGTTGCTGTGCTGCACCCATCAACTCGTCAGCACCCATCAACTCGTCATTTACAACAGGTATAACTCCCAATGCAATCTCTCCCCCATCCCTCCTCCCTGTGATAGGCCCCGGTGTGTGATGTTCCCCTTCCCGAGTCCAAGTGATCTCATTGTTCAGTTCCCAAATATGAGTGAGAACATGCGGTGTTTGGTTTTCTGTTCTTGCGACAGTTTGCTGAGAATGATGGTTTCCAGCTTCATCCATGTCCCTACAAAGCACACAAACTCATCCTTTTTTATGGCTGCATAGTATTCCATGGTGTATATGTGCCACATTTTCTTAATCCAGTCTGTCACTGATGGACATTTGGGTTGATTCCAAGTCTTTGCTATTGGGAATAGTGCCATAATAAACATACATGTGCATGTGTCTTTGTAGCAGCATGATTTATAATCCTTTGGGTATATACCCAGTAATGGGATGGCTGGGTCATATGGTACTTCTAGATCTAGATCCTTGAGGAATCGCCATACTGTTTTCCATAATGGTTGAACTAGTTTACAATCCCACCAACAGTGTAAAAGTGTTCCTATTTCTCCACATCCTCTCCAGCACCTGTTGTTTCCTGACTTTTGAATGATAGCCATTCTAACTGGTGTGAGATGGTATCTCATTGTGGTTTTGATTTGCATTTTTCTGATGGCCAGCGATGATGAGCATTTTTTCATGTGTCTGTTGGCTGTATGAATGTCTTCTTTTGAGAAATGTCTATTCATATCTTTTGCCCACTTTTTGATGGGGTTGTTTGTTTTTTTCTTGTAAATTTGTTTGAGTTCTTTGTAGGTTCTGGATATTAGCCCTTTGTCAGATGAGTAGATTGCAACAAATTTCTCCCATTCTGTAGGTTGCCTGTTCACTCTGATGGTAGTTTCTTTTGCTGTGCAGAAGCTCTTTAGTTTAATGAGATCCCATTTGTCAATTTGGGCTTTTGTTGCCGTTGCTTTTGGTGTTTTAGACATGAAGTGCTTGCCAACGCCTATGTCCTGAATGGTTTTACCTAGGTTTTCTTCTAGGTTTTTTATGATATTAGGTCTAACATTTAAGTCTCTAACCCATCTTGAATTAATATTTTCGTATAAGGAGTAAGGAAAGGATCCAGTTTCGGCTTTCTACTTATGGCTAGCCAATTTTCCTAGCACCATTTATTAAATAGGGAATCCTTTCCCCATTTCTTGTTTTTCTCAGGTTTATCAAAGATCAGATGGCTGTAGATGTGTGGTATTATTTCTGAGGACTCTGTTTTGTTCCATTGGTCTATATCTCTGTTTCGGTACCAGTACCATGCTGTTTTGGTTACTGTAGCCTTGTAGTATAGTTTGAAGTCAGGTAGTGTGATGCCTCCAGCTTTGTTCTTTTGACTTAGGATTGTCTTGGAGATGCTGGCTCTTTTTTGGTTCCATACGAGCTTTAAGCAGTTTTTTCCAATTCTGTGAAGAAACTCATTGGTTGCTTGATGGGGATGGCATTGAATCTATAAATTACCTTGGGCAGTATGGTCATTTTCACGATATTGATTCTTCCAATCCATGAGCATGGTATGTTCTTCCATTTGTTTATGTCCTCTTTGATTTCACTGAGCAGTGGTTTGTAGTTCTCCTTGAAGAGGTCCTTTACATCCCTTGTAAGTTGGATTCCTAGGTATTTTATTCTCTTTGAAGCAATTGTGAATGGAAGTTCATTCCTGATTTGGCTCTCTGTTTGTCTGTTACTGGTGTATACGAATGCTTGTGATTTTTGCACATTAATTTTGTGTCCTGAGACTTTGCTGAAGTTTCTTATCAGCTTAAGGAGATTTTGGGCTGAGACAATGGGGTTTTCTAAATATACAATGATGTCAACTGCAAACAGGGACAATCTGACTTCTTCTTTTCCTGACTGAATACCCTTAATTTCTTTCTTTCTTTCTCTTGCCTGATAGCCCTAGCCAGAATTTCCAACACTATGTTGAATAGGAGTGGTGAGAGAGGGCATCCCTGTCTTGTGTCAGTTTTCAAAGGGAATTTTTTCAGTTTTTGCCCATTCAGGATGATATTGGCTGTGGGTTTGTCATAAATAGCTCTTATGATTTTGAGATATGTTCCATCAATACCAAATTTATTGAGAGTTTTTAGCATGAAGGGCTGTTGAATTTAGTCAAAGGCCTTTTCTGCATCTATTGAGATAATCATGTAGTTTTTGTCTTTGGTTCTGTTTATATGCTGGATTATGTTTATTGATTTGCGAATGTTGAACCAGCCTTGCATCCCAGGGATGAAGCCCACTTGATCATGGTGGATAAGCTTTTTGATGTGCTGCTGGATCCTGTTTGCCAGTATTTTCTTGAGGATTTTTGCATCGATGTTCATCAGGGATATTGGTCTAAAATTCTCTTTTTATGTTGTATCTCTGTCAGGCTTTGGTATCAGGATGATGTTGGCCTCATAAAATGAGTTAGGGAGGATTCCCTCTTTTTCTGTTGATTGGAATAGTTTCAGAAGAAATGGTACGAACTCCTTCTTTTACCTCTGGTAGAATTCAGCCATGAGTCCTTCTGGTCCTGGACTGTTTTTGGTTGGTAGGCTATTAATTTTTGCCTCAATTTCAGAGCCTGCTATTGGTCTATTCAGGGATTCAAGTTCTTCCTGGTTTAGTCTTGAGAGAGTGTAAATGTCCAGGAAATTATCCGTTTCTTCTAGATTTTCTAGTTTATTTGCATAGAGGTGTTTATAGTATTCTCTGATGGTAGTTTGTATTTCTGTGGGGTCGGTGGTGATATCCCCTTTATCATTTTTTATTGCGTCTATTTGATTCTTCTCTCTTTTCTTCTTTATTAGTCTTGCTAGCGGTCTATCAATTTTGTTGATCTTTTCAAAAAGCCAACTCCTGGATTCATTGATTTTTTGGAGGGTGTTTTGTGTTAATAGCCTACCAACAAAAAAAAGTCCAGGACCAGATGGATTCACAGCTGAATTCTACCAGAGGTACAAGGAGGAGCTGGTACCATTCCTTCTGAAACTATTCCAATCAATAGAAAAAGAGGGAATCCTCCCTAACTCATTTTATGAGGCCAACATCATCCTGATACCAAAGCCTGACAGAGATACAACATAAAAAGAGAATTTTAGACCAATATCCCTGATGAACATCGATGCAAAAATCCTCAAGAAAATACTGGCAAACAGGATCCAGCAGCACATCAAAAAGCTTATCCACCATGATCAAGTGGGCTTCATCCCTGGGATGCAAGGCTGGTTCAACATTCGCAAATCAATAAACATAATCCAGTTCTGCTCTGATCTTAGTTATTCCTTGCCTTCTGCTAGCTTTTGAATGTGTTTGCTCTTGCTTCAGTAGTTCTTGTAATTGTGATGTTAGGGTATCAATTTTAGACCTTTCCTGCTTTCTCTGGTGGGCATTTAGTGCTATAAATTTCCCTCTACACACTGCTTTAAATGTGTCCCAGAGATTCTGGTATGTTGTGTCTTTGTTCTCATTGGTTTCAAAGACATCTTTATTTCTGCCTTCATTTCTTTATGTACCCAGTAGTCATTCAGGAGCAGGTTGTTCAGTTTCCATGTAGTTGAGCGGTTTTGATTGAGTTTCTTGGTCCTGAGTTCTAGTTTAATTGCGCTGTGGTCTGAGAAACAGTTTGTTATAATTTCTGTTCTTGTACATTTGCTGAGAAGTGCTTTACTTCCAACTATGTGGTCAATTTTGGAATAAGTGTGATGTGGTGCTGAGAAGAATGTATATTCTGTTGATATGGGGTGGAGAGTTCTATAGATGTCTATTAGGTCCACTTGGTGCAGAGTTGAGTTCAAGTCCTGGATATCCCTGTTAACTTTCTGTCTCGTTGATCTGTCTAATTTTGACAGTGGGGTGTTGAAGTCTCCCATTATTTTATGGTAGTCTAAGTCTCTTTGTAAGTCTCTAAGGACTTGCTTTATGAATCTGGGTGCTCCTGTATTGGGTACATACATATTTAGGATAGTTATTTCTTCCTGATGAATTGTTCCCTTTACCATTATGTAATGGCCTTCTTTGTCTCTTTTGATCTTTGATGGTTTAAAGTCTGTTTTATCAGAGACTAGGATTGCAACCCCTGCTTTTTTTTTTTGTTTGTTTTCTGTTTGCTTAGTAGATCTTCCTCCATTGCTTTATTTTGAGCCTATGTGTGTCTCTGCATGTGAGATGGGTCTCCTGAATACAGCAAACTGATGGGTCTTGACTCTTTATCCAGTTTGCCAGCCTGTGTCTTTTAATTGGACCATTTAGTCCATTTACATTTAAGGTTAATATTATTATGTGTGAACTTGATCCTGTCATTATGATATTAGCTGGTTATTTTGCTCGCTAGTTGATGCAGTTTCTTCCCAGCATCAATGGACTTTATATTTTGACATGTTTTTGCAATGGCTGGTACAGGTTGTTCCTTTCCATGTTTAGTGCTTCCTTCAGCATCTCTTGTAGGGCAGCCCTGGTGGTGACAACATCTGTAAGCATTTGCTTGTCTGTAAAGGATTTTATTTCTCCTTCACTGATGAAACTTAGTTTGACTGGATATGAAATTCTGGGTTGAAAATTCTTTTCTTTAATAATGTTGAATATTGGCCCCCCACTCTCTTCTGGCTTGGAGAGTTTCTGCTGAGAGGTCTGCTGTTAGACTGATGAGCTTCCCTTTGTGTGTTACCCGACCTTTCTATCTGGCTGCCTTTAACATTTTTTCCTTCATTTCAACTTTGGTGAATCTGACATTTATGTGTCTTGGAGTTGCTCTTCTTGAGGAGTATCTTTGTAGCATTCTCTGTATTTCCTGAATTTGAATATTGGCCTGCCTTACTAGGTTGGGGAAGTTCTCCTGCCTGATATGCTACAGAATGTTTTCTATCTTGGTACCATTTTCCCCATCACTTTCAGGCACACCAATCAGACGTAGATTTGGTCTTTTCACATAATCCCATATTTCTTAGAGGCTTTGTTCTTTTTATTCTTTTTTTCTCTACACTTCTTTTCTCACTTCATTTCATTCATTTGATCTTCAATTGCTGATACTCTTTCTTCCAGTTGATCGAGTCAGTTACTGAAGCTTATGCATTTGTCACGTAGTTCTCGTGTCATGGTTTTCATCTCTATCGGTTCTTTTATGGTCTTCTCTGCATTGGTTATTCTAGTTAGCCATTCATCCATTCTTTTTTCAAGATTTTTAGTTTCTTTGCGCTGTTTATGTAGTTGCTCCTTTAGCTCTGAGAAGTTTGATCAACTTAAGCCTTCTTCTCTCAACTCGTCAAAGTCATTCTCTGTTCAGCTTTGTTCCATTGCTGGCGATGAGCTGCATTCCTTTGGAGGGGCAGATACACTCTGATTTTTTGAATTTCCAGCTTTTCTGCACTGCTTTTCCCCCATCTTTGTGGTTTTATCTGCCTTTGGTCTTTGAAGATAGTGACATACTAATGGGGTTTTGGTGTGGGTGTCCTTTCTGTTTGTTAGTTTTCCTTCTAACAGTCAGGACCCTCAGCTACAGGGCTGTTGGAGTTTGCTTGAGGTCCACTCTAGACCCTGTTTGCCTGGGTATCAGCAGCAGAGGCTGCAGAAGATAGAATATTGCTGAACAGCGAGTGTTGCTATCTGATTCTTGCTCCGGAAGCTTCATCTCTGGGGTGAACCCCACCATATGAGGTGTGAGGTGTCGGTGTGCCGCTAGTGGGGGTTGTCTCCCAGTTAGGCTACTCAGGGGTCAGGGACCCACTTGAGCAGGCAGTCTGTCCGTTCTCAGATCTCAACCTCCGTGCTGGGAGATCCACTGCTCTCTTCAAAGCTGTCAGACAGGGGCATTTACCTTTGCCGAAGTTTCTGCTGCTTTTTGTTTAGCTATGCCCTGTCCCCAGATGTGGAGTCTACAGAGGCTGGCTGGCCTCCTTGAGCTGTGGTGGGCTCCACCCAATTCGAGCTTCCTGGTGGCTTTGTTTACCTACTTAAGCCTCAGCAATGGTGGGCACCCCTCCCCCAGCCTCGCTGCTGCCTTGCAGTTAGATCTCAGACTGCTGTGCTAGCAATGAGGGAGGCTCTGTGGACGTGGGACCCTCCAGGCCAGGTGTGGGATATAATCTCTTGGTGTGCCGTTTGCTAAGACCCATTGAAGCACAGTATTAGGGTGGGAGTTACCCCATTTTCCAGGTGTTATGTATCTCAATTTCCTTTGGCTAGGAAAAGGAATTCCCTTCCCCCTTGTGCTTCCCAGGTGAGGCATTCTTCCCTGCCTCGCCCTGCTTCAGCTCTCACTGGTTGGACTGCACCCACTGACCAGCATCATCTGTCTGACACGCCCCAGTGAGATGATCCTGGTACCTCAGTTGAAAATGCAGAAATCACCTGTCTTCTCTCTTGCCTGGGCTGGGAGCTGGAGCCTGGAGCTGTTCCTATTTGGCCATCTTGGGTGCCACCCTCTCTGTCTTTTAATTGGGGCAGTTAGCCCATTCACACTTAAAGAACCCAATCTTTCTCTTTGGCTGCCCTCAACATTTTCTTGTTGTTTTCAAGCTTGGTAAATCTGATGATTATGTGTCTTCACATTGCTCTTCTTGAAGATTATCTTAGTGGTGTTTTCTGTATTTCCTGAATTTGAATGTTGGCCTGTCTTGCTAGGTTATGGAAGTTCTCCTCGATAATATCCTGAAGAGTGTTTTCCAACTTGGTTCCATTCTCCCCATCACTTTCAGGTACACCAGTCAACTGTAGGTTTATGTAGTCCCATATTTCTTGGAGGCTTTGTTTGTTTCTTTTTGTTCTTTTTTCTTGAATCTTGTCTTCATGCTTTATTTCATTAAGTTGATTTTCAATCTCTGATATCCTTTCTTCCACTTGTTTGATTCAGCTATTGATACTTCTGTATGCTTCATGAAGTTCTCTTGCTGTATTTTTCAGCCCCATGAGGTCATTTATGTTCTTCTTTAAACTGGTTATTCTAGTTAGCAGTTCCTTTAAGTTTTTATCAAGGTTCTTAGCTTACTTGCATTGAGTTAGAATATGCTTCTTTAGCTCAGAGGAGTTTGTTTTTACCCACCTTCTGAAGCCTACTTATGTGAATCCTTTAAACTCTTTCTTTGTCCAGTTTTGTTCCCTTGATGGTGAGAAGTCGTGATTTTTTTGGAGGAAAAGAGACATTCTGGTTTTTGTAGTTTTCAGCAGTTTTTCACTGGTTTTTACTCATCTTTGTGTATTTATCTACCTTTAATCTTTTATGTTGGTGACCTTTGGATTGGGTTTTTGTGTGGTCATCTTTTTTGTTGATGTTGATGTTGTTGCTTCTTGTTTGTTAGTTTTCTTTCTAATAGTCAGGCCCCTCTTCTGGAGCTATTCTGGAGTTTGCTGGAGGTTCGCCCCAGACCCTGTTTGCCTGAGTATCACCAGCAGAGGCTGCAGAACAGCAAAGATTGCTGCCTGCTCCTTCCTCTGGAATCTTTGTCCCAGAGGGGAACCCACCAGATGCCAGCTGGAGTTCTCTTGTATGAGGTGTCTGTTGACCCCTGCCTAGAGGTGTCTCCCAGTCAGGTGGCACAGGGGTCAGGGACCCACTTGAGGAGGCACTCTGTCCCTTAGCAGAGCTTCAGTGCTGTGCTGGGAGATCTGCTGCTCTCTTCAGAGCAGGTAGGCTGGAACATTTAAGGGTGCTAAAGCTTTTCCCACAGTTGCCCCTTCCCCCAGGTGCTCTGTCCCAGGCAGATGGGAGTTTTATCTATAAATGCCTTACTGGGGGCTGGGTGCGGTGGCTCATGCCTGTAATCCCAGCTCTTTGGAAGGTTGAGTCTGGTAGATCACGTGCAGTTGGGAGTTCAAGACCAGCCTGACCAACATGGAGAAACCCCGTGTCTACTAAAAAAAGAAAAAATAAATAAAAAAATAAAAAATTTTGCCAGACGTGCTGGTGCAGGGCTGTAGTCCTAGCTAATTGGGAGGCTGAGGAAGGAGAATCACTTTAACCTGGGAGGCAGAGGTTGAGATGAGCTGAGATCATACTATTGCACTCCAGCCTGGGCAGCAAGAGTGAAACTTCATCTCAAACAAAAACAAAAACAAAAAAACTCTGACTGGGGCTGCTGCATCTCTTTTAGAGATGCCCTGCTCAGAGAGGAGGAATCTGGAGAGGGAGTCTGCCTAAAGTGGCTTTGAAGTACTGAGGTGGTCTCCACCAAGTCTAGACTTCCTGGAGCCATTGTTTACACTGTGTGGGGAAATCCGCCCTCTCAAGCCTCAATAATGGCTGACGCCCCTCTCCCCACCAAGCTCAAGCATCCCAGGTTGACTTCAGACTGCTGTGCTGGCAACTAGAATTTCAAGCCAGTGGATCTTAGCTTGCTGGGCTCCGTGGGAGTGGGATTCACTGAGCTAGACCACTTGGCTCCCTGGCTTCAGCTCTCTTTTCAGTGGAATGAACGGTTCTGTCTCACTGGTGTTCCAGCCGCCACAGGCATATGAAAAAAAAAAAAGAAAGAAAACACTTCTGCAGCTAGTTCAGTGTCTGCCCAAAGGACCATCCAGTTTTGAGCTTGAAACCTAGGGGCCTCGTGGTGTAGGCACCTGAAGGAATCTCCTTCTCTGTGGGTTGCGAAGACTGTGGGAAAAGTGCAGTATCTGAGCCAGATAGCACCATCCGTCTTGGCACAGTTCCTCATGGCTTCCCTTGGCTAGGGGAGAGAGTCCCCCAACCCTTTGCATTTCCTCCGTGAGGTGATGCCCCACCCTGTTTCTGCTCATCCTCTGTGGGATGCACCTACTGTCTAACCAGTCCCAATTACATGAGCCAGGTACCTCAGTTGGAAATGCAGAAATCGCCCATCTTCTTCACTGATCTTGCTGGAGCTGCAGACTGGAGCTGTTTTATTTGGCCTTCTTGCCAGCCCATTAAAGCTCTCTTAAATAGCCATTACATTAATGGAAAAAAAATTCAGTAGCAACAGATAACTTGAAAATGATTAACTTAAGAATATATGTCATAATATGGGATAGCACATAAAAGATGCTAAGTATCTTTTAGTTGTAAGTCATAGACATTTCAACTAAAATTTCTGTAAGAAAAGTGGTAATTTATTAGTTTCTACATGTGAAAATACAAGGTGCTTGTCTGACTTCAAGTGTGGCTGGTTTATGGCTTAACAAGGAATAAGAATATTACACTTATCTCACTCTCATTCTATTTATGGCCTTTACCTTTTCTGTAATTACTTTTTCAGGCAAGTGTTCTCCCTGTACTTGTAAGTTAATCCTAGAAGTTTCTTTGGAGACATTCAATAAATGATAAAAGTCTTCAACATTATAAAGAAGTGCAGGATGTGATGTTGCTTAGAGTTGAGATTATGGCAGTGACTAGTTTTGGGAATCAAAATGGGCATAGTATCTCCACTAATCAGGGAAATACAACTGAAAATAAGAAAATATGCCTTTTTTTTTTTTTTTTTTTTGAGACAGAGTCTCGCTGTGTCACCCTGGCTGAGTGCAGTGGCGCCATCTCGTCTCACTGCAATCTCCGCCTCCTGGGTTCAAGTGATTCTCATGCTTCAGCCTCCCAAGTAGCTGGGACTACAGGGGCCCACCACCATGCCTGGCTAATTTTTGTATTTTTAGTAAAGACGGAGTTTCACCATGTTGGCCAGGCTGGTCTTGAACTCCTGACCTCAGGTGATCCACCTGCCTCAACCTCACAAAGTGCTGGGATTACAGGCTTGAGTCACTATGCCAGGTGAAAATATGCTATTAAACTAAGTGATAATAAGATAAATAAAAAAGTTTGAGGAAAAAGAATCCTGGAAGAATTGTGCACTGTTTGCTGTACAATTGATTTTAAGTCCTCTGACTAAAAAAGTTTTCTTTTCTGCATTTAAGTGGAAGTGGCACAGTCACTGACAACCTTCCCCCACTGTAAAAGTATCTGGAAACCATGGTTAATAAATATTGGATTTGTTTCATAAAGCAAGACAGACAAGGACAAATTCCATCAGGAGACTAATATTCAAGAAAGTCCTTGGTGTTACATGAAAATGATTTGTAAAACAATATACATGGATATGTCTTCAATAAAATTAAAATATTTAAATTATGTTTAAAAATGATTTACTGCTTTAATTTATTTTTCCAAGTTACTGACTTTACGTCCTGATTTCTGGATAAGATTTCTACTTTATTATTATTTTGATAGGAAGCGATGAGTAACCCAAAGTCCAGATGCAATAGAAAACACCATAAATATGAATAATTTGAAACTCCTTTAATTAGTTATTTTCTACCAAGAAATAAAAATGCCACAGTGTAATTTTTCTCCCTTTATGGAGATTAAAGCATCAATAAATTAAAGTTCAAATTCTTCTCTTCTGAATCTTCTCAGCTTTCAGCTGTGAATCTTAGAAACTTCCCAAAGAAACTTAAAGTTTTAAAGCATTGCATTCAGTGATATGTTGGTAATGTTTTATAACTAGCTCTTGGAGGTGGAAGGAATGATTGAGTGAAGTTTTGATTTGTGGCATTTGCTGATTTTTGTGATATAATTACTACCATTATGACCGATTTCCAGTTACTAATGTGAAGTGACTAAATGCAGAGATAGGAAACGATGGGCATAATCAACTCTATCTCAAGTCAGTGCAAGTTAGGTCCAACCATTGCTGATTTTCTCCCATAATAATAAGTGTGAAAGTAAAGAGTTCCTGGCATTGATTTGGCAGATCCAGCATTTCAATTCCAAGGTCATAGAGGCCTTGCATTTGAGACACAGCATTTGAGAAGGCATAAGAGCACATGCCAGCTATTCTGGTATTACTATTCAATGATTTCTATTTACATCCTATTTCTGTTTACATATGTTTGGTCCAAACTCTGTTATAAGGTTATATCTAGCCATCTTTGGCTAGAGATCTACCCATCAATCTAGTCTATTGATGGATAATAGACTCTTTAAGCTGAATAGATACAAATAGAAAAAAAATAGGTTTGTTAAGGAATGTTAAAATGGCTATTACATAAGCAATTAGCAATGTCTGGAAAAGAAAACCAAGTGATTTCCTGTCAAATAGCTCTAGATTCAATTTACACACAAAAATATAGACATCCTCCCTCACATTGACTAGTTGTATCATAGGCAAATTATTAATATTTTATCTCTTTGATCTCATTTTCTAATGCTGTTATAAAATATAAGGGGCCAAAAATGTTTTGCTCTCTTTCTTTTTTGTTATTTTTCTTTTGCCATATGGCTTCATTTAAAAGTAGGTAAAAATTTTCAGAGTGGAAATGACTTTAATTATGCTTCATTGTTTTGAGAAGGCCACCAAAATGATACCTTAGTCTCAAAAATAATTAGTGAGCTTTCTTGGGAGAAAGCTAGGCCTTGCTAAAATAATCCAAAGATGAATAATTTAGTCAGAAATATAAAACAGCAATTTAAAAATTACTATGAAGTGTTTCAAACACATAGAAAATTATAGAGAATAATATGATGAATATATACATCCTCTAGTTAACATTGCTAAATCCTAAACATGTGAAATTTTGTTCGTATTTTCTAGTTTTAAAAAGGAAGATGACATAATTTAAGCTATTACAAGTTAAGTGTCCTTTGTATCCTTCTCCAGTGCTTCTCCACTTTGCCCTTCTCTAGAGGTAACCATTTTCCAGAATGTGATAATTTTTCATTTCCCTGCACATATTATGCTTTTAATATAAGTTTATGTCTACAAAAGATTGTATCATGTTGAATGTTTTCAAAACTTTTATTAATGTTAGTGTTCTGCATTTTCCCAAAGGGTCCTATTATAGAGTCATCAGCCATAGAGACTTATATATCAAAAGGGTTATGTATTATATATTTCAAAATTGCTAAAGTGTAGATTTTAAATGTTTTTACAATAGTAGGTATGTGATGTAATAGATTTGTTAATTGGCTTGATTTAATTATTCCACAAAGTAAACATACATGAAAAAATCATATTTTACTCCAAAAATATATAAAACTATTATTTGTCAATTAAAATAAAATAATTATACTAAAAATAGCGTCATTATGATTGTGGGGCCCCAAAGGTAGAATGCATGACACAGCTTTCTTAACAGTTTTTATCACAGACTGTTTTTTTCAGTCAAACTAAAAATATACTGGCTTGTGAGTATATAATATAAAGGACAAAGCAGAATGCCCAAGAAATCAGAAACTGTTTCCAGTATCCAAAGGGTCCAGTTAGGTGTTAGGCTTCCTTTTTAGTTACAGATGCTCAAGTGAAAACAATTTTTCTTTATTTACCTGAGGATTATTTGGCAAGCAGCCTGCTAAATTTTGTTGGAGATTTACAGTCACTCCTTCTGGGGGATGTGTGATAATACCACAGACAACACTATTGAGATTGAGGCTTCTGATTGCTAACCATCAGGATATCATGTAGTGGAAGTTTTGAAAAGCCGAGTGTAGAAACACTTGCACTAAATTCTAAACTATCCAATTCTGGCAAATGGCAGTGGTGTGTAGTTAACCCTAGAGTACTACAAACATATATTTGAGGTTTCATCACATAAATTTGAACAAATTTTGATTCTCCATTGCTAGTTGATGGGAAAGAAGTTGGCAATGTTCAAAACAGTGTATCATGTGCCATCGGTTTATGTAATTAATCCAGTTAGTAATGATATCTGTAAGAGTTAGAACTGCAGGAGAAATACGAAAATTTATTTGACAATAATCTTCTGTAAGTCTTCAGTTCACCTTAGACTTTTGTACATGGTGGTTCTATATAGAGATATTGTATCGCTTACTAACTGTGCCTCCTTTAAGTCATTAATCAGGACTGTGATTTTCTTTTTTTCTTCCCCGGAAGGGACAGAGAGGCTTGTGGGAGAGCAATTTTTGTGTCCTACTAACACTTCTCTACATGTGGCTGCACCACATTTGGCACTTTGTGGCAGAAAAATACAAGCATCAGTTCCTAGTATATATTCAGATGTAGAAGTAACATTAATAGTGTAGAAAATTGGCCCAAAAAGTTTCACTCACAAGGTCATATTAGCTTCCTTTCCCTATCGTAAACCCAGCACAAACCCCAGTAACTGATTCTAGGTGCCACTTCTTTCCATAGGTCCAGGTAGACTAGTGACTTGGGCAACCATTTTCAAAAGGTCCCCCAAAATTTAATTTTCTCATTTGCCAAAATTCCCCACCCTATTCGCACAGGTGTATAATGGCCTGTGATCCTCACTGGGGACAGAAAGTCCTCAGCCCTCATCCTGTAACTCACTTCCCCAATTATTCCCCATTAATGGGGGGAGTCCATTTATTGCATAGTTGATTATACAAAATGATTTGTACATTTATCACCAGTTCTCATAAATTATCATTAAATTCCATTCATTGGCTGGTAAGGTCCTCATTATTTCTCTTACAGAAAGCCATGTCTGTTAGCATCCCAGGCTTATTGCTATAATTATAAAAAAAAACTGTGAAGATTATGAGATTTTTACCTTACTTGTAAGCTAACAAGGTAATCTGTCACAGGTTTTTGAGGGTTCTGGTAGAAGGCATGAGACTTTTGGGTCAGAGACAAAGGATTGGTTATTATTCATAGCAATAGTAAGAGCCTGAATATAAGCATTTTTACCTTAGATTCCTAAGCCCCACTTCCCACCGTGCTATACAAAATGACCATTTGACTCCTATATACATAGTACTATACATTACAGGAGTAAAACTGAGGAAATTCAATTATTTATAATGTGCAGTAGCTATGTCTTCCCTTTACTCTTGAAAAAGACATTCTGTTTATCATACTAGAGTAAGCATTATCTCCCTTTGCTTCAGAGGGAAGCACTTTGTTTTCCAAAGGCTCTATGCAAACATGTTTTTACTTCAGAGAGAGACACTATCTCTTTCTTTCAAAGCTGTCTGCTATTCAAGCATGTTGTAAAAGATAGCCTAAAACAAAGGGTAGAAAGTGATTTACTTGCATGAAAAGCACATATGGAACTTTCCTTCCAACTCATGCGCCACATAATGATGCCTTGGTCAATGACAAACCATGTATATAATGGTATTCCCATAAGATTATAATGGAAGTGAAAAATCACTATCAGCTACTGACATTGTACCAACATTATAAAATAAAAATTGTAGCATACTTTATTTTTAATGAATTTAGCATAGCCTAAGTGTACAGTGCCTATAAAGTCTACAGTAATATACAATAATTCCCTAAGTCTTCACATTCACTTACCACTCACTCACTGAATCACCTAGAGCAACTTTCAGCCCTGTAAGTGCCATTCATGACAAGTGCCCTATACAGGTGTAACATTTTTGATCTTTTATATTGTACTTTTACTGTACCTTTTCCGGGTTTACATTTGTTAAGATACACAAGCACTTACCATTGCATTCCAACTGCCTGCAGTGTTCAGCACAGTAACATGCTGTACAGGTTTGTAGCCTAGGAACAATAGGCTATACCATATAGCTCAGTCGTGTAGTAAGGTATACCACCTGGGTTTGTCTAAGTGCACTCTATCATTCCCACACCATTATGAAATTTCATAACAATGCATTTCCCAGAAAGTAGCCTCAGTGGTAAGTGACACATGACTGTATAAAATTGCTGGTGATATGCCATCTTCAAACTAACTAGATAATAGCAAATCTTGCTCCAACTTAAATTCCCACCAACATTGTATAGATTCTCTTATTTGTTTAACTGATCAACACGTTTTCAAATTTCATACAAGCTTGATCTGATATATACATGATGATCTAATGTGTATGAAAGCATATGCCATTTTAGTTTCCATGTTTCTGATTACTGGTGAAAATCATAAAGTCAAAAAATACTCGGGGGCGGAGCAAGATGGCCAAATAGGAACAGCTCCAGTCTCCAACTCCCAGCGTGAGTGACACAGAAGCCCGGTGATTTCTGCATTTTCAACTGAGGAACTGGGTTCATCTCACTAGGAAGTGCCAGATAATCGGTGCTAGTCAGCTGCTGCAGTCCCACCAGTGAGAGCAGAAGCAGGGCGAGGCATTGCCTCACCTGGGAAGCACAAGGGGAAAGGGAATCCCTTTTCCTAGCCAGGGGAACTGAGACACACAACACCTGGAAAATCGGGTAACTCCCACCCCAATACTGCGCTTTAAGCAAACAGGCAGACCTGGAGATTATATCCCACACCTGGCTGGGAGGGTCCCACGCCCACGGAGCCTCCCTCATTGCTAGCACAGCAGTCTGCGATCTAACTGCAAGGCAGCAGCGAGGCTGGGGGAGGGGCACCCGCCATTGCTGAGGCTTAAGTAGGTAAACAAAGCCGCTGGGAAGCTCAAAGTGGGGGGAGCTCACAGCAGCTCAAGGAAACCTGCCTGCCTCTGTAGACTCCACCTCTGGGGACAGGGCACAGTAAACAACAACCAAAGCCAAAAGCAGCAGAAACCTCTGCAGATGCAAACGACTCTGTCTGACAGCTTTGAAGAGAGCAGTAGATCTCCCAACACAGAGGTTGAGATCTGAGAAGGGACAGACTGCCTGCTCAAGTGGGTCCCTGACCCCTGAGTAGCCTAACTGGGAGACATCCCCCACGAGGGGCAGTCTGACACCCCACACCTCACAGGGTGGAGAACACCCCTGAGAGGAAGCCTCCAAAGCAAGAATGAGACAGGTACACTCTCTGTTCAGCAATATTCTATCTTCTGCAGCCTCTGCTGCTGATACCCAGGCAAACAGGGTCTGGAGTGGACCTCAAGCAATCTCCAACAGACCTACAGCTGAGGGTCCTGACTGTTAGAAGGAAAACTATCAAACAGGAAGGACACCTACATCAAAACCTCATCAGTACGTCACCATCATCATCAAAGACCAGAGGCAGATAAAACCACAAAGATGGGGAAAAAGCAGGGCAGAAAAGCTGGAAATTCAAAAAATAAGAGCACATCTCCCCCGGCAAAGGAGCGCAGCTCATCGCCAGCAATGGATCAAAGCTGGATGGAGAATGACTTTGACGAGATGAGAGAAGAAGGCTTCAGTCCATCAAACTTCTCAGAGCTCAAGTAGGAATTACGTACTCAGTGCAAAGAAACTAAAAATCTTGAAAAAAAAGTGGAAGAATTGATGGCTAGAGTAATTATTGCAGAGAAGTTCATAAACGAAATGAAAGAGATGAAAACCATGACACGAGAAATACGTGACAAATGCACAAGCGTCAGTAACCAACTCGATCAACTGGAAGAAAGAGTATCAGCGATTGAGGATCAAATGAACCAAATGAAGCGAGAAGAGAAACCAAAAGAAAAAAGAAGAAAAAGAAATGAACAAAGCCTGCCAGAAGTATGGGATTATGTAAAAAGACCAAATCTACGTCTGATTGGGGTGCCTGAAAGTGAGGGGGAAAATGGAACCAAGTTGGAAAACACTCTTCAGGATGTCATCCAGGAGAACTTCCCCAACCTAGTAGGGCAGGCCAACATTCAAATCCAGGAAATATAGAGAATGCCACAAAGATACTCCTCGAGAAGAGCAACTCCAAGACAAATAATTGCCAGATTCACCAAAGTTGAAATGAAGGAAAAACTGTTAAGGGCAGCCAGAGAGAAAGGTCAGGTTACCCACAAAGGGAAGCCCATCAGACTAACAGCAGATCTCTTGGCAGAAACTCTACAAGCCAGAAGAGAGTGGGGCCAATATTCAACATTCATTTTTTTTTTTAATTAATTTATTATTATTATACTTTAAGTTGTAGGGTACATGTGCATAACGTGCAGGTTTGTTACATATGTATACTTGTGCCATGTTGGTGTGCTGCACCCATCAACTCGTCATTTACATCAGGTATAATTTCCAATGCAATCCCTCCCCCCTCCCCCCTCCCCATGATAGGCCCCGTTGTGTGATGTTCCGCTTCCTGAGTCCAAGTGATCTCATTGTTCAGTTCCTACCTATGAGTGAGAACATGCGGTGTTTGGTTTTCTGTTCTTGTGATAGTTCGCTAAGAATGATGGTTTCCAGCTGCATCCATGTCCCTACAAAGGACACAAACTCATCCTTTTTTATGGCTGCATAGTATTCCATGGTGTATATGTGCCACATTTTCTTAATCCAGTCTGTCACTGATGGACATTTGGGTTGATTCCAAGTCTTTGCTATTATGAATAGTGCTGCAATAAACATACGAGTGCATGTGTCTTTATAGCAGCATAATTTATAATCAATTGGGTATATACCCAGTAATGGGATGGCTGGGTCATATGGTACATCTAGTTCTAGATCCTTGAGGAATCGCCATACTGTTTTCCATAATGGTTGAACTAGTTTACAGTCCCACCAACAGTGTAAAAGTGTTCCTATTTCTCCACATCCTCTCCAGCACCTGTTGTTTCCTGACTTTTTAATGATGGCCATTCTAACTCATGTGAGATGGTATCTCATTGTGGTTTTGATTTGCATTTCTCTGATGGCCAGTGATGATGAGCATTTTTTCATGTGTCTGTTGGCTGTATGAATGTCTTCTTTTGAGAACTGTCTGTTCATATCCTTTGCCTACTTTTTGAAGGGGTTGTCTGTTTTTTTCTTGTAAATTTGTTTGAGTTCTTTGTAGGTTCTGGATATTAGGCCTTTGTCAGACGAGTAGTTTGCAAAAATTTTCTCCCATTCTGTAGGTTGCCTGTTCACTCTGATGGTAGTTTCTTTTGCTGTGCAGAAGCTCTTTAGTTTAATGAGATCCCATTTGTCAATTTTGGCTTTTGCTGCCGTTGCTTTTGGTGTTTTAGACATGAAGTCTTTGCCCATGCCTATGTCCTGAATGCTATTACCTAGGTTTTCCTCTAGGATTTTTATGATATTAGGTCTAACATTTAAGTCTCTAATCCATCTTGAATTAATTTTCGTATAAGGAGTAAGGAAAGGATCCAGTTTCAGTTTTCTACTTATGGCTAGCCAATTTTCCTAGCACCATTTATTAAATAGGGAATCCTTTCCCTACTTCTTGTTTCTCTCAGGTTTGTCAAAGATCAGATGGCTGTAGATGTGTGGTATTACTTCTGAGGACTCTGTTCTGTTCCATTGGTCTATATCTCTGTTTTGGTACCAGTACCATGCTGTTTTGGTTACTGTAGCCTTGTTGTATAGTTTGAAGTCAGGTAGCGTGATGCCTCCAGCTTTGTTCTTTTGACTTAGGATTGTGTTGGAGATGCGGGCTCTTTTTTGGTTCCATATGAACTTTAAAGCAGTTTTTTCCAATTCTGTGAAGAAACTCGTTGGTAGCTTGATGGGGATGGCATTGAATCTATAAATTACTTTGGGCAGTATGGCCATTTTCACCATATTGATTCTTCCTATCCATGAGAATGGTATGTTCTTCCATTTGTTTGTGTCCTCTTTTATTTCACTGAGCAGTGGTTTGTAGTTCTCCTTGAAGAGGTCCTTTACATCCCTTGTAAGTTGGATTCCTAGGTATTTTATTCTCTTTGAAGCAATTGTGAATGGAAGTTCATTCCTGATTTGGCTCTCTGTTTGTCTGTTACTGGTGTATACGAATACTTGTGATTTTTGCACATTAATTTTGTATCCTGAGACTTTGCTGAAGTTGCTTATCAGCTTAAAGAGATTTTGGGCTGAGACAATGGGGTTTTATAAATATACAATGATGTCATCTGCAAACAGGGACAATTTGACTTCTTCTTTTTCTAACTGAATACCCTTGATTTCTTTCTCTTGCCTGATTGCCCTAGCCAGAACTTCCAACACTATGTTGAATAGGAGTGGTGAGAGAGGGCATCCCTGTCTTGTGCCAGGTTTCAAAGGGAATTTTTCCAATTTTTGCCCATTCAGTAGGATATTGGCTGTGGGTTTGTCATAAATAGCTCTTATTATTTTGAGGTACGTTCCATCAATACCAAATTTATTGAGCGTTTTTAGCATGAAGGGCTGTTGAATTTTGTCAAAAGCCTTTTCTGCATCTATTGAGATAATCATGTGGTTTTTGTCTTTGGTTCTGTTTATATGCTGGATTATGTTTATTGATTTGTGAATGTTGAACCAGCCTTGCATCCCAGGGATGAAGCCCACTTGATCATGGTGGATAAGCTTTTTCATGTGTTGCTGAATCCGGTTTGCCAGTATTTTATTGAGGATTTTTGCATAGATGTTCATCAGGGATATTGGTCTAAAATTCTCTATTTTTGTTGTATCTCTGCCAGGCTTTGGTATCAGGATGATGTTGGCCTCATAAAATGAGTTAGGGAGGATTCCCTCTTTTTCTATTGATTGGAATAGTTTCAGAAGGAATGGTACCAACTCCTCCTTGTACCTCTGGTAGAATTCAGCTGTGAATCCATATGGTCCTGGACTTTTTTTGGTTGGTAGGCTATTAATTATTGCCTCAATTTCAGAGCCTGCTATTGGTCTATTCAGGGATTCAACTTCTTCCTGGTTTAGTCTTGGAAGAGTGTAAGTGTCTAGGAAATTATCCATTTCTTCTAGATTTTCAGTTTATTTGCGTAGAGGTGTTTATAGTATTCTCTGATGGTAGTTTGTATTTCTGTGGGGTCGGTGGTGATATCCCCTTTATCATTTTTAATTGCGTCGATTTGATTCTTCTCTCTTTTCTTCTTTATTAGTCTTGCTAGTGGTCTGTCAATTTTGTTGATCTTTTCAAAAACCAACTCCTGGATTCATTGATTTTTTGGAGTGTATTTTGTGTCTCTATCTCCTTCAGTTCTGCTCTGATCTTAGTTATTTCTAGCCTTCTGATAGCTTTCGAATGTGTTTGCTCTTGCTTCTCTAGTTCTTTTAATTGCGATGTTAGAGTGTCAATTTCAGATCTTTCCTGCTTTCTCTTGTGGGCATTTAGTGCTATAAATTTCCCTCTACACACTGCTTTAAATGTGTCCCAGAGATTCTGGTATGTTGTATCTTTGTTCTCATTGGTTTCAAAGAACATCTTTATTTCTGCCTTCATTTCGTTATGTACCCAGTAGTCATTCAGGAGCAGGTTGTTCAGTTTCCATGTAGTTGAGCGGTTTTGATTGAGTTTCTTAGTCCTGAGTTCTAGTTTGATTGCACTGTGGTCTGAGAGACAGTTTGTTATAATTTCTGTTCTTGTACATTTGCTGAGGAGTGCTTTACTTCCAATTACGTGGTCGATTTTGGAGTAAGTACGATGTGGTGCTGAGAAGAATGTATATTCTGTTGATTTGGGGTGGAGAGTTCTATAGATGTCTATTAGGTCTGCTTGCTGCAGAGATTTGTTCAATTCCTGGATATCCTTGTTAACTTTCTGTCTCGTTGATCTGTCTAATGTTGACAGTGGAGTGTTGAAGTCTCCCCTTATTATTGTATGGGAGTCTAAGTCTCTTTGTAAGTCTCTAAGGACTTGCTTTATGAATGTGGGTGCTCCTGTATTGGGTGCATATATATTTAGGAGAGTTAGCTCTTCCTGTTGAATTGATCCCTTTACCATTATGTAATGGCCTTCTTTGTCTCTTTTGATGTTTGATGGTTTAAAGTCTGTTTTATCAGAGACTAGTATTGCAACCCCCACTTTTTTTTGTTTTCCATTTGCTTGGTAAATCTTCCTCCATCCCTTTATTTTGAGCCTATGTATGTCTCTGCGTGTGAGATGGGTCTCCTGAATACAGCAGAATGATGGGTCTTGACTCTTTTTTTTTTTTTTTTATTAATTATTATTATTATACTTTAAGTTGTAGGGTACATGTGCATAACGTGCAGGTTTGTTACATATGTATACTTGTGCCATGTTGGTGTGCTGCACCCATCAACTCGTCATTTACATCAGGTATAACTCCCAATGCAATCCCTCCCCCCTCCCCCCTCCCCCCTCCCCCCTCCCCATGATAGGCCCCGGTGTGTGATGTTCCCCTTCCTGAGTCCGAGTGATCTCGTTGTTCAGTTCCCACCTATGAGTGAGAACATGCGGTGTTTGGTTTTCTGTTCTTGTGATAGTTTGCTAAGAATGATGGTTTCCAGCTGCATCCATGTCCCTACAAAGGACACAAACTCATCCTTTTTGATGGCTGCATAGTATTCCATGGTGTATATGTGCCACATTTTCTTAATCCAATCTGTCACTGATGGACATTTGGGGTGATTCCAAGTCTTTGCTATTGTGAATAGTGCCGCAATAAACATACATGTGCATGTGTCTTTATAGCAGCATAATTTATAATCCTTTGGGTATATACCCAGTAATGGGATGGCTGGGTCATATGGTACATCTAGTTCTAGATCCTTGAGGAATCGCCATACTGTTTTCCATAATGGTTGAACTAGTTTACAATCCCACCAACAGTGTAAAAGTGTTCCTATTTCTCCACATCCTCTCCAGCACCTGTTGTTTCCTGACTTTTGAATGATCGCCATTCTAACTGGTGTGAGATGGTATCTCATTGTGGTTTTGATTTGCATTTCTCTGATGGCCAGTGATGATGAGCATTTTTTCATGTGTCTGTTGGCTGTATGAATGTCTTCTTTTCAGAAATGTCTGTTCATATCCTTTGCCCACTTTTTGATGAGTTGTTTTTTTCTTGTAAATTTGTTGGAGTTCTTTGTAGGTTCTGGATATTAGCCCTTTGTCAGATGAGTAGATTGCAACAATTTTCTCCCATTCTGTAGGTTGCCTGTTCACTCTGATGGTAGTTTCTTTTGCTGTGCAGAAGCTCTTTAGTTTAATGAGATCCCATTTGTCAATTTTGGCTTTTGCTGCCGTTGCTTTTGGTGTTTTAGACATGAAGTCTTTGCCCATGCCTATATCCTGAATGGTACTACCTAGGTTTTCCTCTAGGATTTTTATGGTATTAGGTCTAACATTTAAGTCTCTAATCCATCTTGAATTAATTTTCGTATAAGGAGTAAGGAAAGGATCCAGTTTCAGCTTTCTACTTACGGCTAGCCAATTTTCCCAGCACCATTTATTAAATAGGGAATCCTTTCCCCATTTCTTGTTTCTCTCAGGTTTGTCAAAGATCAGATGGCTGTAGATGTGTGGTATTATTTCTGAGGACTCTGTTCTGTTCCATTGGTCTATATCTCTGTTTTGGTACCAGTACCATGCTGTTTTGGTTACTGTAGCCTTGTAGTATAGTTTGAAGTCAGGTAGCGTGATGCCTCCAGCTTTGTTCTTTTGACTTAGGATTGTCTTGGAGATGCGGGCTCTTTTTTGGATCCATATGAACTTTAAAGCAGTTTTTTCCAATTCTGTGAAGAAACTCGTTGGTAGCTTGATGGGGATGGCATTGAATCTATAAATAACCTTGGGTAGTATGGCCATTTTCACGATATTGATTCTTCCTATCCATGAGCATGGTATGTTCTTCCATTTGTTTGTGTCCTCTTTGATTTCACTGAGCAGTGGTTTGTAGTTCTCCTTGAAGAGGTCCTTTACATCCCTTGTAAGTTGGATTCCTAGGTATTTTATTCTCTTTGAAGCAATTGTGAATGGAAGTTCATTCCTGATTTGGCTCTCTGTTTGTCTGTTACTGGTGTATAAGAATGCTTGTGATTTTTGCACATTAATTTTGTATCCTGAGATTTTGCTGAAATTGCTTATCAGCTTAAGGAGATTTTGGGCTGAGACAATGGGGTTTTCTAAATATACAATCATGTCATCTGCAAACAGGGACAATTTGACTTCTTCTTTTCCTAACTGAATACCCTTGATTTCTTTCTCTTGCCTAATTGCCCTAGCCAGAACTTCCAACACTATGTTGAATAGGAGTGGTGAGAGAGGGCGTCCCTGTCTTGTGCCAGTTTTCAAAGGGAATTTTTCCAGTTTTTGCCCAGTCAGTATGATATTGGCTGTGGGTTTGTCATAAATAGCTCTTATTATTTTGAGGTACGTTCCATCAATACCGAATTTATTGAGAGTTTTTAGCATGAAGGGCTGTTGAATTTTGTCAAAAGCCTTTTCTGCATCTATTGAGATAATCATGTGGTTCTTGTCTTTGGTTCTGTTTATATGCTGGATTATGTTTATTGATTTGCGAATGTTGAACCAGCCTTGCATCCCAGGGATGAAGCCCACTTGATCATGGTGGATAAGCTTTTTGATGTGTTGCTGAACCCGGTTTGCCAGTATTTTATTAAGGATTTTTGCATCGATGTTCATCAGGGATATTGGTCTAAAATTCTCTTTTTTTGTTGTGTCTCTGCCAGGCTTTGGTATCAGAATGATGTTGGCCTCATAAAATGAGTTAGGGAGGATTCCCTCTTTTTCTATTGATTGGAATAGTTTCAGAAGGAATGGTACCAACTCCTCCTTGTACCTCTGGTAGAATTCAGCTGTGAATCCATCTGGTCCTGGACTTTTTTTGGTTGGTAGGCTATTAATTATTGCCTTAATTTCAGAGCCTACTATTGGTCTATTCAGGGATTCAACTTCTTCCTGGTTTAGTCTTGGAAGAGTGTAAGTGTCCAGGAAATTATCCATTTCTTCTAGATTTTCAGTTTATTTGCGTAGAGGTGTTTATAGTATTCTCTGATGGTAGTTTGTATTTGTGTGGGGTCGGTGGTGATATCCCCTTTATCATTTTTAATTGCGTAAATTTGATTCTTCTCTCTTTTCTTCTTTATTAGCCTGGGTAGTGGTCTGTCAATTTTGTTGATCTTTTCAAAAAACCAACTCCTAGATTCATTGATTTTTTGGAGAGTTTTTTGTGTCTCTATCTCCTTCAGTTCTGCTCTGATCTTAGTTATTTCTAGACTTCTGATAGCTTTCGAATGTGTTTGCTCTTGCTTCTATAACTCTTTTAATTGTGATGTTAGAGTGTCAATTTTAGATCTTTCCTGCTTTCTCTTGTGGGCATTTAGTGCTATAAATTTCCCTCTACACACTGCTTTAAATGTGTCCCAGAGATTCTGGTATGTTGTATCTTTGTTCTCATTGGTTTCAAAGAACATCTTTATTTCTGCCTTCATTTCGTTATGTACCCAGTAGTCATTCAGGAGCAGGTTGTTCAGTTTCCATGTAGTTGAGCAGTTTTGATTGAGTTTCTTAGTCCTGAGTTCTAGTTTGATTGCACTGTGGTCTGAGAGACAGTTTGTTATAATTTCTGTTCTTGTACATTTGCTGAGGAGTGCTTTACTTCCAATTACGTGGTCAATTTTGGAGTAAGTACGATGTGGTGCTGAGAAGAATGTATATTCTGTTGATTTGGGGTGGAGAGTTCTGTAGATGTCTATTAGGTCTGCTTGCTGCAGAGATGAGTTCAATTCCTGGATATCCTTGTTAACTTTCTGTCTCGTTGATCTGTCTAATGTTGACAGTGGAGTGTTGAAGTCTCCCATTATTATTGTATGGGAGTCTAAGTCTCTTTGTAAGTCTCTTAGGACTTGCTTTATGAATCTGGGTGCTCCTGTATTGGGTGCATATATATTTAGGATAGTTAGCTCTTCCTGTTGAATTGATCCCTTTACCATTATGTAATGGCCTTCTTTGTCTCTTTTGATGTTTGATGGTTTAAAGTCTGTTTTATCAGAGACTAGTATTGCAACCCCCGCTTTTTTTTGTTCTCCATTTGCTTGGTAAATCTTCCTCCATCCCTTTATTTTGAGCCTATGTATGTCTCTGCGTGTGAGATGGGTCTCCTGAATACAGCAGACTGATGGGTCTTGACTCTTTATCCAGTTTGCCAGCCTGTGTCTTTTAATTGGAGCATTTAGTCCATTTACATTTAAGGTTAAGATTGTTATGTGTGAACTTGATCCTGCCATTATGATATTAACTGGTTATTTTGCTCGTTAGTTGATGCAGTTTCTTCCTAGCCTCGATGGTCTTTACATTTTGGCATGTTTTTGCAATGGCTGGTACCGGTTGTTCCTTTCCATGTTTAGTGCTTCCTTCAGGATCTCTTGTAAGGCAGGCCTAGTGGTGACAAAATCTCTAAGCATTTGCTTATCTGTAAAGGATTTTATTTCTCCTTCACTTATGAAACTTAGTTTGGCTGGATATGAAATTCTGGGTTTAAAATTCTTTTCTTTAAGAATGTTGAATATTGGCCCCCACTCTCTTCTGGCTTGTAGAGTTTCTGCCGAGAGATCTGCTGTTAGTCTGATGGGCTTCCCTTTGTGGGTAACCCGACCTTTCTCTCTGGCTGCCCTTAAGATTTTTTCCTTCATTTCAACTTTGGTGAATCTGGCAATTATGTGTCTTGGAGTTGCTCTTCTCGAGGAGTATCTTTGTGGCGTTCTCTGTATTTCCTGGATTTGAATGTTGGCCTGCCCTACTAGGTTGGGGAAGTTCTCCTGGATGATATCCTGAAGAGTGTTTTCCAACTTGGTTCCATTTTCCCCCTCACTTTCAGGCACCCCAATCAGACGTAGATTTGGTCTTTTTACATAATCCCATACTTCTTGCAGGCTTTGTTCATTTCTTTTTCTTCTTTTTTCTTTTGGTTTCTCTTCTCGCTTCATTTCATTCATTTGATCCTCAATCGCTGATACTCTTTCTTCCAGTTGATCGAGTCGGTTACTGAAGCTTGTGCATTTGTCACGTATTTCTCGTGTCATGGTTTTCATCTCTTTCATTTCGTTTAGGACCTTCTCTGCATTAATTACTCTAGCCATCAATTCTTCCACTTTTTTTTCAAGATTTTTAGTTTCTTTGCGCTGGGTACGTAATTCCTCCTTTAGCTCTGAGAAATTTGATGGACTGAAGCCTTCTTCTCTCATCTCGTCAAAGTCATTCTCCGTCCAGCTTTGATCCGTTGCTGGCGATGAGCTGTGCTCCTTTGCCGGGGGAGATGCGCTCTTATTTTTTGAATTTCCAGCTTTTCTGCCCTGCTTTTTCCCCATCTTTGTGGTTTTATCTGCCTCTGGTCTTTGATGCTGGTGATGTACTGATGGGGTTTTGGTGTAGGTGTCCTTCCTGTTTGATAGTTTTCCTTCTAACAGTCAGGACCCTCAGCTGTAGGTCTGTTGGAGATTGCTTGAGGTCCACTCCAGACCCTGTTTGCCTGGGTATCAGCAGCCGAGGCTGCAGAAGATAGAATATTTCTGAACAGCGATTGTACCTGTCTGATTCTTGCTTTGGAAGCTTCCTCTCAGGGATGTACTCCACCCTGTGAGGTGTGGGGTATCAGACTGCCCCTAGTGGGGGATGTCTCCCAGTTAGGCTGCTCAGGGGTCAGGGACCCACTTGAGCAGGCAGTCTGTCCCTTCTCAGATCTCAACCTCCGTGTTGGGAGATCCACTGCTCTCTTCAAAACTGTCAGACAGAGTCGTTTGCGTCTGCAGAGTTTTCTGCTGCTTTTGTTGTTGTATAGTTGTGCCCTGTCCCCAGAGGTGGAGTCTGCAGAGACAGGCAGGTTTCCTTGAGCTGCTGTGAGCTCCACCCAGTTCGAGCTTCCCAGCGGCAATGTTTACCTACTTAAGCCTCGGCAATGGCGGGCGCCCCTCCCCCAGCCTCGCTGCTGCCTTGCCGGTAGATCACAGACTGCTGTGCTAGCAATGAGGGAGGCTCCGTGGGTGTGGGACCCTCCCGGCCAGGCGTGGGATATGATCTCCTGGTGCGCCTGTTTGCTTAAAGCGCAGTATTGGGTTGGGAGTTACCCGATTTTCCAGGTGTTGTGTGTCTCAGTTCCCCTGGCTAGGAAAAGGGATTCCCTTCCCCCTTTGGCTTCCCAGGTGAGGCAATGCCTCGCCCTGCTTCAGCCCTCGCTGGTCGGGCTGCAGCAGCTGACCAGCACCGATCGTCCGGCACTCCCCAGTGAGATGAACCCAGTACCTCAGTTGAAAATGCAGAAATCACCGGTCGTCTGTGTCGCTCGCGCTGGGAGTTGGAGACTGGAGCTGTTCCTATTCGGCCATCTTGCTCCGCCCCCGGTCTTGACTCTTTATCCAGTTTGCCAGCCTGTGTCTTTTAATTGGAGCATTTAGTCCATTTACATTTAAGGTTAAGATTGTTATGTGTGAACTTGATCCTGCCATTATGATATTAACTGGTTATTTTGCTCGTTTGTTGATGCAGTTTCTTCCTAGCCTCGATGGTCTTTACATTTTGGCATGTTTTTGCAATGGCTGGTACCGGTTGTTCCTTTCCATGTTTAGTGCTTCCTTCAGGGTCTCTTGTAAGGCAGGCCTAGTGGTGACAAAATCTCTAAGCATTTGCTTATCTGTAAAGGATTTTATTTCTCCTTCACTTATGAAACTTAGTTTGGCTGGATATGAAATTCTGGGTTTAAAATTCTTTTCTTTAAGAATGTTGAATATTGGCCCCCACTCTCTTCTGGCTTGTAGAGTTTCTGCCGAGAAATCTGCTGTTAGTCTGATGGGCTTCCCTTTGTGGGTAACCCGACCTTTCTCTCTGGCTGCCCTTAAGATTTTTTCCTTCATTTCAACTTTGGTGAATCTGGCAATTATGTGTCTTGGAGTTGCTCTTCTCGAGGAGTGTCTTTGTGGCGTTCTCTGTATTTCCTGGGTTTGAA
Organism: Macaca nemestrina; assembly: GCF_043159975.1. Taxonomy (NCBI): domain Eukaryota; kingdom Metazoa; phylum Chordata; class Mammalia; order Primates; family Cercopithecidae; genus Macaca; species Macaca nemestrina. The sequence continues at coordinate 103,403,832 of NC_092145.1, read as the reverse complement.
TGTTGGCCTGCCCTACTAGGTTGGGGAAGTTCTCCTGGATGACATCCTGAAGAGTGTTTTCCAACTTGGTTCCATTTTCCCCCTCACTTTCAGGCACCCCAGTCAGACGTAGATTTGGTCTTTTTACATAATCCCATACTTCTTGCAGGCTTTCTTCATTTCTTTTTCTTCTTTTTTCTTTTGGTTTCTCTTCTCGCTTCATTTCATTCATTTGATCCTCAATCGCAGATACTCTTTCTTCCAGTTGATCGAGTCGGTTACTGAAGCTTGTGCATTTGTCACATATTTCTCGTGTCATGGTTTTCATCTCTTTCATTTCGTTTATGACCTTCTCTGCATTAATTACTCTAGCCATCAATTCTTCCACTTTTTTTTCAAGATTTTTAGTTTCTTTGCGCTGGGTACGTAATTCCTCCTTTAGCTCTGAGAAATTTGATGGACTGAAGCCTTCTTCTCTTATCTCGTCAAAGTCATTCTCCGTCCAGCTTTGATCCGTTGCTGGCGATGAGCTGTGTTCCTTTGCCGGGGGAGATGCGCTCTTATTTTTTGAATTTCCAGCTTTTCTGCCCTGCTTTTTCCCCATCTTTGTGGTTTTATCTGCCTCTGGTCTTTGATGATGGTGATGTACTGATGGGGTTTTGGTGTAGGTGTCCTTCCTGTTTGATAGTTTTCCTTCTAACAGTCAGGACCCTCAGCTGTAGGTCTGTTGGAGATTGCTTGAGGTCCACTCCAGATCCTGTTTGCCTGGGTATCAGCAGCAGAGGCTGCAGAAGATAGAATATTTCTGAACAGCGAGTGTACCTGTCTGATTCTTGCTTTGGAAGCTTCCTCTCAGTGGTGTACTCCACCCTGTGAGGTGTGGGGTGTCAGACTGCCCCTCGTGGGGGATGTCTCCCAGTTAGGCTACTCAGGGGTCAGGGACCCACTTGAGCAGGCAGTCTGTCCCTTTTCAGATCTCAACCTCCGTGTTGGGAGATCCACTGCTCTCTTCAAAGCTGTCAGACAGAGTCGTTTGCGTCTTCAGAGGTTTCGGCTGTGTTTGTTATTGCCCTGTCCCCAGAGGTGGAGTCTACAGAGACAGGCAGGTTTCCTTGAGCTGCTGTGAGCTCCACCCACTTCGAGCTTCCCAGCAGCTTTGTTTACCTACTTAAGCCTCAGCAATGGCGGGCGCCCCTCCCCCAGCCTCGCTGCTGCCTTGCCGGTAGATCACAGACTGCTGTGCTAGCAATGAGGGAGGCTCCATGGGTGTGGGACCCTCCCGGCCAGGTGTGGGATATGATCTCCTGGTGTGCCTGTTTGCTTAAAGCGCAGTATTGGGGTGGGAGTTACCCGATTTTCCAGGTGTTGTGTGTCTCAGTTCCCCTGGCTAGGAAAAGGGATTCCCTTCCCCCTTGCACTTCCCAGGTGAGGCAATGCCTCGCGCTGCTTCAGCTCTCGCTGGTCGGGCTGCAGCAGCTGACCAGCACCGGTCATCCGGCACTCCCCAGTGAGATGAACCCAGTACCTCAGTTGAAAATGCAGAAATCACCGGTCTTCTGTGTCACTCGCGCTGGGAGTTGGAGACTGGAGCTGTTCCTATTCGGCCATCTTTCTCCGCCCCTTGTGCCACATTTTCTTAATCCAGTCTGTCACTGATGGACATTTGGATTGATTTTGAAGTCTTTGCTATTGTGAATAGTGCCGCAATAAACATACGTGTGCATGTGTCTTTATAGCAGCATGATTTATAATCCTTTGGGTATATACCCAGTAATGGGATGGCTGGGTCATATGGTACATCTAGTTCTAGATCCTTGAGGAATCGCCATACTGTTTTCCATAATGGTTGAACTAGTTTACAATCCCACCAACAGTGTAAAAGTGTTCCTATTTCTCCACATCCTCTCCAGCACCTGTTGTTTCCTGACTTTTTAATGATGGCCGTTCTAACTGGTGTGAGATGGTATCTCATTGTGGTTTTGATTTGCATTTCTCTGATGGCCAGTGATGATGAGCATTTTTTCATGTGTCTGTTGGCTGTATGAATGTCCTCTTTTGAGAAATGTCTGTTCATATCCTTTGCCCACTTTTGGATGGGGTTGTTTGTTTTTTTCTTACAAATTTGTTTGAGTTCTTTGTAGGTTCTTGATATTAGCCCTTTGTCAGATGAGTAGATTCCAAAAATTTTCTCCCATTCTGTAGGTTGCCTGTTCACTGTGATGGTAGTTTATTTTGCTGGGCAGAAGCTCTTTAGTTTCATTAGATCCCATTTGTCCCTTTGGGCTTTTTTTGCCATTGCTTTTGGAGTTTTAGACATGAAGTCCTTGCCCATGCCTGTGTCCTGAATGATATTACCTAGGTTTTCTTCTAGGATTTTTATGGTATTAGGTCTAACATTTAAGTCTCTAATCCATCTTGAATTAATTTTCGTATAAGGAGTAAGGAAAGGATCCAGTTTCGGCTTTCTACTTATGGCTAGCCAATTATCACATCACCATTTATGAAATAGGGAATCCTTTCCTCATTTCTTGTTTTTCTCAGGTTTATCAAAGAACAGATGGCTGTAGATGTGTGGTATTATTTCTGAGGACTCTGTTCTGTTCCATTGGTCTATATCTCTGTTTCGGTACCAGTACCATGCTGTTTTGGTTACTGTAGCCTTGTAGTATAGTTTGAAGTCAGGTAGCGTGATGTCTCCAGCTTTGTTCTTTTGACTTAGGATTGTGTTGGAGATGCGGGCTCTTTTTTGGTTCCATATGAACTTTAAAGCAGTTTTTTCCAATTCTGTGAAAAAACTCCTTGGTAGCTTGATGGGGATGGCATTGAATCTATAAATTACCTTGGGCAGTATGGCCATTTTCACGATATTGATTCTTCCTGTCCTTGAGCATGGTATGTTCTTCCATTTGTTTATGTCCTCTTTTATTTCACTGAGCAGTGGTTTGTAGTTCTCCTTGAAGAGGTCCTTTACATCCCTTGTAAGTTGGATTCCTAGGTATTATTCTCTTTGAAGCAATTGTGAATGGAAGTTCACTCATTATTTGTCTCTCTGTTTGTTTGTTACTGGTGTATAAGAATGCTTGTGGTTTTTGCACATTCATTTTGTGTCCTGAGACTTTGCTGAAGTTTCTTATCAGCTTAAGGAGATTTTGGGCTGAGACAATGGGGTTTTCTAAATATACAATGATGTCATCTGCAAACAGGGACTCTTTGACTTCTTCTTTTCCTAACTGAATACACTTGATTTCTTTCTCTTGCCTGATTGCCCTAGCCAGAACTTCCAACACTATGTTGAATAGGAGTGGTGAGAGAGGGCATCCCTGTCTTGTGCCAGTTTTCAAAGGGAATTTTTCCAGTTTTTGCCCAGTCAGTATGATATTGGCTGTGGATTTGTCTTAAATAGCTCTTATGATTTTGAGATACGTTCCATCAATACCGAATTTATTGAGAGTTTTTAGCATGAAGGGCTGTTGAATTTTGTCAAAAGCCTTTTCTGCATCTATTGAGATAATCATGTGATTCTTGTCTTTGGTTCTGTTTATATGCTGGATTATGTTTATTGATTTGCATATGTTGAACCAGCCTTGCATCCCAGGGATGAAACCCACTTGATCATGGTGGATAAGCTTTTTGATGTGCTGCTGGATGTGTTTTGCCAGTATTTTATTGAGGATTTTTGCATCGCTGTTCATCAGGGATATTGGTCTAAAATTCTCTTTTTTTGTTGTGTCTCTGCCAGGCTTTGGTATCAAGATGATGTTGGCCTCATAAAATGAGTTAGGAAGTATTCCTTCTTTTTCTATTGATTGGAATAGTTTCAGAAGGAATGGTACCAGCTCCTCCTTTTACTTCTGGTAGAATTCAGCTGTGAATCCATCTGGTCCTGGACTTTTTTTGGTTGGTAGGCTATTAAATATTACCTCAATTTCAGAGCCTGCTATTGGTCTATTCAGGGATTCAACTTCTTTCTGGTTTAGTCTTGGGAGAGTGCAAGTGTCCAGGAAATTATCCATTTCTTCTAGATTTTCTAGTTTATTTGCATAGAGGTGTTTATAGTATTCTCTGATGGTAGTTTGTATTTCTGTGGGGTCGGTGGTGATATCCCCTTTATCATTTTTTATTGCATCTATTTAATTCTTCTCTCTTTTCTTCTTTATTAGTCCTGCTAGCGGTCTATCAATTTTGTTGATCTTTTCAAAAAACCAACTCCTGGATTCATTGATTTTTTGCAGGGTTTTTTTGTCTCTATCCCCTTCAGTTCTGCTCTGATCTTAGTTATTTCTTGCCTTCTGCTGGCTTTCGAATGTGTTTGCTCTTGCTTCTCTAGTTCTTTTAATTGTGATGTTAGAGTGTCAATTTTAGATCTTTCCTGCTGTCTCTTGTGGGCATTTAGTGCTATAAATTTCCCTCTACACACTGCTTTAAATGTGTCCCAGAGATTCTGGTATGTTGTATCTTTGTTCTCATTGGTTTCAAAGAACATCTTTATTTCTGCCTTCATTTCGTTATGTACCCAGTAGTCATTCAGGAGCAGGTTGTTCAGTTTCCATGTAGTTGAGCGGTTTTGATTGAGTTTCTTAGTCCTGAGTTCTAGTTTGATTGCACTGTGGTCTGAGAGACAGTTTGTTATAATTTCTGTTCTTGTACATTTGCTGAGGAGTGCTTTACTTCCAATTACGTGGTCAATTTTGGAATAAGTATGATGTGGTGCTGAGAAGAATGTATATTCTGTTGATTTGGGGTGGAGAGTTCTATAGATGTCTATTAGGTCTGCTTGCTACAGAGATGAGTTCAATTCCTGGATATCCTTGTTAACTTTCTGTCTCGTTGATCTGTCTAATGTTGACAGTGGAGTGTTGAAGTCTCCCATTTTTATTGTATGGGAGTCTAAGTCTCTTTGTAAGTCTCTAAGGACTTGCTTTATGAATCTGGTTGCTTCTGTATTGTAACCCCATCTTTCATTTTTTTTTTGTATCCTATGAATCTTTATATTTTTGTAAATACCAATAATAATTTATTGGAGTGTGCAGATTTTTAGGGTACAAAAAATGAATGATATTTATAGTTAAAAGTGGATATTATGTATTTTATATCTCATGCGTATTATCAAATGTACATTATGAAGAATAATTCCTTCATACTGTGAGAAAAAAAAAGATTAGTTCTTTTTCATGGCCCGCACCTGAGATTTCTGGGACGTGGCTCTGCATCTTTATGATTTAGAATTTGTTTTTCTAACTAGATAAGTACACTCTTAAGGATATTCAAGAAAATGTTTTGTTTTTATCTTAATAGTTACATTGTCAGCAAGCCTGAAATAGAAGTCCAGATTTGTCATAATCCTCCTTGCTTGAACTTTATTTTCAACATAAATTTTATTACATTTTAGTTAATTTTCTACAGCTTTCCTTTTTTATTTAATATTTTGTTTTTAAAATTTTCTTTATATTTTATCTCCAACACTCCTCGTTACCTTTTAAATCTGTTGCCAAAAAGTCTATTTCAGAGTACACATGAGACATTTTTGGCATCCATGGAACTATATATATATATATATATATATATAAAATTTCTGATATTAAAAAAAAGGAACAATATATTTAAACTTCCATTTTGCTGTTGATTGCCATTTTGGCTTATTACAATATTTCATTTTCACAAACAATGCTGCAATGAATGTCTTTGTGTACTTGTACCAGAGTTTCTGTAAGTACATCCTAGAAGAAGAAAGAATTTCTTGTAGTACAAGCACTTCAAATTTCTTAAATGCTGCCAAATTGCTATGTTGATTGGCTGTACCACTCCGTTTTTTCTACTTCCCTTTGCAACAGAAATTCTTCAAATAGTTGCCTATTTCATTGTCTTCAATTACATTCATCACATTGTTTCAAAAACCTACTCCATTCTGATTTCCCTGCCTGCTTCTCCCAAACCCCATGAAAATTGCTACTGTTCAGGTCATCAGCGATCTCCAATGATCATTCAATACGATCATCTGTGATCTTCAGTGATCATTTATTAATCTCCATCTTTATATATCATCAGCCCTTGATCAATCCTGTTTTCTGTGGAAAAACTCTCTAGGTTTTCTTGGTAACTCACTGGCCACTTTTTAGTCTTTTCTTTTATTGGTTCCTCTTTATCTCTTCAATCTCTTAATGCCCCAGGGCTTGGTCTGTAGACTGCTTTTCTATCTACACTGTCTCCCTTGGCGACTTCATATAGGCTTATAGCTTTAAATGTCATCTGTAAGTTGAAAGGTCTAGTGTGTCTAGTCTGACCTCACTTTTTACTCCAGACTTGTAAACCCAGCTACCTACTTGACATCTTCCATGTGGACATCTAACGGACTCAAGATATTCGAATTGAGATCTTGATATTGCCTGTAAGACTTGTTCCACTGCACACCTACCTCCCCATCTCAGTAGATGGCAACTTCTTCTTTCTGTTTGCTAAGGCTATACATGTGATATCATTATTTCTCAGTTCATATCTAATTTTTCACTAAATTATGTTGGCTCTACCTTCAAAATGTATCTAAAGTCTGGCCATTTTTTCATAACTTCTACTGCTACCACCCTGATTTGAGCCATCTTTATTCCATAGCTCATTTATTGCAATGGCTTCTTTACTAGACTGCTTTTGCTCTTGTTCCTTTATTGTCTGTTCTTAAACAGCACTCAAAAACTACAATGGCTTCCCATTTCACTCAGAGGGAAATAAAATATTCAAAAGTAGCCTACAAGATAGTGTATGATCAATCCCACCTGACTTTACTCTCTTATCTTTTACAATTCCATCTTCTACTACTCTCACTCATAACATGGAACCATATAAAATTTCTGTATTCATAGGTCAAAAATGGTCAAAAATCAGCAATTCTAAGTGTTTGGTTCGTCCTAACAGCGGACTGTGCTTCTTCTACAGTGACATCATTACTGTCCTTTGAGCAAGCGAAATGTCGCTCACCTCAGAGCCTTTGGACTTGTATTAATTCTATATTAAAAATTATTTTTTCACTATCTTCAGGTCTCTGCTCCTTATCTTCACAAATTGGGCTATCTTAAGGACCTTAACATTCCAATCATCTCTATGTTGCTCAACTCTTCCCCATACTATTTGTATTAGTCAGTGTATAATTACTTCTGTTACAAACACCATACACATCTTAGTGGCTTGACATACAAAAAATTATTTCTCACACATAAAACAGTTAAATGTAGGTGTTCCTGATCATTAGGCAGCTTTCCTATAATTGGTAATTCAGAAAAGACAGTATCTGTCTTCCATATAGTCAAAGATTGATCATTTTCTGTGACTTCATAGTCCTCTGCCAGATCCTGTCTATCCAGCTGGCCAACAATTGAAGAGAGCAAGAGTGAGAGAGAGAAAAAGAGACAGAGAGGAAGTTGTCTAGAGCAGCAATGTCTAATAGCAACATTAAGATGAGTAATATATATAATTTAAAATGTATCAATTGTCACATTTTAAAAAGGCAAAAAGAAACAGGTAATATTAATTTTAAGAATATATTGTATTTAACTCAATAAGCCCAAACTACTATAATTTAAACATTCAATCAATATCAGATTATTAATGATGTAAAGTTATTTTTTATCACAAGATCTTCAAAATCTAGTATGTGTTTTACACTTACAGCACATCTCAATTTGTAACAACCATCTTTTAAGTGATCAATAGCCGTATGTAGTGACTACTATATTGGGCAGTATAGCTTTGTCATTTTATGAGATAGGCCTGTACATGACACCTGTCATTTCTGCCAAAATTCCATCTGGCCAAAAATAAGACACAAAAGTCCCAACCCAATGACAGGAGATCTAAGAAATTCAATTTAGCTAAATGCTCAAGGAAAGGAGGAAAAAAATCAATACTAGTAAGTATAACTATCTTTGCCACATTTTTAGTAATTTTAGTAAAATACTGGATCCTTTACAGTTCTTTGGGTAGTTTCCCTTTCTTTACCTTCCACTTACTTGTTCAAACATCCGTTAATATCAGTATGTGCTCATGGATGTTTACTTAATTCTATTGGTATTAATCTGATAACATATGTTTATTTTATTTCTCAATTGTCCCCATTGTTGATCATTGAGATCATGATCAGGTTTGTTCCTGTGTCCTTTTTTTTTGAGATGAAGTCTTGCTCTGTCACCCAGGCTGGACTGCAGTGGCATGATCTCGACTCACTGCAACCTCTGCCTCCTGGGTTGAAGCCATTCTCGTGACTCAGCCTCCCCAGTAGTTGGGGTTACAGGTGTGCACCACACCACCACCCAGCTAATTTTTGTATTTTTAGTAGAGCCGGGGTTTCAGTATATTTACCAGGTTGGTCTTGAACTCGTGACCTCGTGATCTGCCCGGCCCGGCCTCCCAAAGTGCTGGGATTACAGGCATGAGCCACCACGCCTGGCCGGTTCCTGTGTCCTTTTGACCACAGTGTTCATCCTATTATTCTTCATTTGCTTATTTTTCACTTCTTTCTCCAGCAGTGAGAAACCTGGTTCTATAATGGGAACAATATATTTACTTACTTGTTAAAGCCTTGGATATGTAATTTGGTTTCAGACTTGCTAACTCATACCAGTGTGAGAAACAAATTAACTAACTTGAATAGTGTTAGTGTACAGTTCTTTCTATCTCTAGCCTCACAGTATTCAGATACTTGTTTCTAAATTCATTTAGTTACAAAGTTACTTTGCTTCCTCAAACCTTTTGGTGTACTTATAGCATTCACTTGTAATATAGTTAGATTCCTATGTCTGTATCTTTGGTCTCCTGATACTCTGAATGATTTTTTTTTTTAGTTTGCATATAGCAAAATTTACTCTCTTTGTTGTACAATTCTATGGATTTGACAAATGCATGAAGTCGTATGTCCACAAACATAGTACCACACAGAACAGTTACATCACTCTGAAAATTCCTTTGTGTTGCTCTTCTGTAATCAACACCTCCTTCTATCCCCAACCACTGGCAACCACTCATCTGTTTTATTTCTGTATAGTTTTACTTTTTACCAGAATTTCATTGTAAATGGATCATACATTATGTACTACTAGGGGTCTGGCTTCTTTCATTTAATAAATTTAAGGTTCATTCATGATGTCATGTGAATCAATAATTTATTTCTGTTTATTTCTGAGTAGAATCTCAGTTTGTTTGTTTGTTTGTTTTTTGAGACGTAGTCTTGCTTTGTCGCCAAGCTAGAGTGCAGTAGTGTGATCTCGGCTCACTGCAACCTCCACCTCCCAGATTCAAGTGATTCTCCTGCTTCAGCCTCCTGAGTAGCTGGAACTACAAGTGCGCACCACCATGCCCAGCTAATTTTTGTATTTTTAGTAGAGAGGACCTTTCACTATGTTGGCCAGGATGGTCTCCATCTCTTGACCTGGTGATCCACCCACCTTGACTTCCCAAAATGCTGGGATTACAGGCATGGCTCACTACGCCTGGCCTCCAGTTTGTTTTTTTATTTACATGTTGGCAGATATTTGAGTTGTTTTTAGTTAGTGACAGGAATAAAATTGACACTTGAGTGCAAGGTTTTTTGTGAACATGTTTTCAGTTTACTTGGGTAAATATATATGAGTGGGATTGTTGGATTCTATGGTGAGTATACATTTATATTTATATGAAATGGATAAACTGTTTTTCAAAATTGCTTTATCATTTTATATTTCTACCAGCAATACCTGAAAGTTCTATTTGCTCTTCATTCTATTCAGCATTTGGAATATTGAGAATTTCTTTTTTTCTTTTCTTTCTTTCTTTCTTCTTCTTCTTCTTTTTTTTTTTTTTGAGACTGAGTTTTGCTCTTGTTGCCCAGGCTGGAGTGCAACGGCATAATCTCAGCTCACCGCAACCTCCGACTCAAGAGTTCAAGCGATTCTCCTGTCTCAGCCTCCTAAGTAGCTGGGATTACAGGCATGTGCACAATGCCCAGCTACTTTTGTATTTTTAGTACAGATGGGGTTTTTCCATGTTGGTCAGGCTGGTCTCGAACTCCCGACCTCAGGTGATACGCTAGCCTTGGCCTCCCAAAGTGTTGGGTTTACAGGCATGAGTCCATCTGAGAATTTCTTATTTTAGCCATGCTCACAGGTTTACAGTAGTATCTCATGTTGGTCTTAATTTATATTTCTCTAATGATTAATGATGTTGAGGACACCTTTACAAGCTTATTTCTCATCTGTATATTTTCTTTGGTAAAATGTCTCTTTCAAATATTTGTCCTTAAAAAAACTGGATTTGTGTTTCTTATTGTTGAGTTTTGAGTTTTTATGTATGTGATTTGCAAATATTTTCACTCTGTGACCTGTCCTTTCAGTTTCTTAACAGTGTTTTTCACAGAGCAAGTGTTAAATTGTGATGAAGTGCAATTAAAGGTTTTAATACATTGTACTTTGGGGCTTAAATTTTTTTTATTTCAATAGTTTGGTGGCAGGGTACAGGTGTTTCTTGGCTACATAGATAAGTTCTCCGGTGGAGATTGCTGAGATTTTAGTGCACCCATCACCCGAGCAGTGTACACTGTACCCAATATGTAGTCTTTTATCCCTCATCCCTCTTCCAACTTCCCCACTCCCAAGCCCTCAATAGCATTTTATCTTTTTTTAAAAAATTTATTTATTATTATTATACTTTAAGTTGTAGGGTACATGTGCATAACGTGCAGGTTTGTTACATATGTATACTTGTGCCATGTTGGTGTGCTGCACCCATCAACTCATCGTTTACATCAGGTATAACTCCCAATGCAATCCATCCCCCCTCTCCCCTCCCCATGATAGGCCCCTGTGTGTGATGTTCCCCTTCCTGAGTCCAGGTGATCTCATTGTTCAGTTCCCACCTATGAGTGAGAACATGCGGTGTTTGGTTTTCTGTTCTTGTGATAGTTTGCTAAGAATGATGGTTTCCAGCTGCATCCATGTCCCTACAAAGGACGCAAACTCATCCTTTTTGATGGCTGCATAGTATTCCATGGTGTATATGTGCCACATTTTCTTAATCCAATCTGTCACTGATGGACATTTGGGTTGATTCCAAGTCTTTGCTATTGTGAATAGTGCTGCAATAAACATACGTGTGCATGTGTCTTTATAGCAGCATAATTTATAATCCTTTGGGTATATACCCAGTAATGGGATGGCTGGGACATATGGTACATCTAGTTCTAGATCCTTGAGGAATCGCCATACTGTTTTCCATAATGGTTGAACTAGTTTACAATCCCACCAACAGTGTAAAAGTGTTCCTATTTCTCCACATCCTCTCCAGCACCTGTTGTTTCCTGACTTTTTACTGATGGCCATTCTAACTGGTGTGAGATGGTATCTCATTGTGGTTTTGATTTGCATTTCTCTGATGGCCAGTGATGATGAGCATTTTTTCATGTGTCTGTTGGCTGTATGAATGTCTTCTTTTGAGAAATGTCTGCTCATATCCTTTGCCCACTTTTTGATGGGGTTGTTTGTTTTTTTCTTGTAAATTTGTTGGAGTTCTTTGTAGGTTCTGGATATTAGCCCTTTGTCAGATGAGTAGATTGCAAAAATTTTCTCCCATTCTGTAGGTTGCCTGTTCACTCTGATGGTAGTTTCTTTTGCTGTGCAGAAGCTCTTTAATGTAATGAGATCCCATTTGTCAATTTTGGCTTTTGCTGCCGTTGCTTTTGGTGTTTTAGACATGAAGTCTTTGCCCATGCCTATGTCCTGAATGGTACTAACTAGGTTTTCCTCTATGATTTTTATGGAATTAGGTCTAACATTTAAGTCTCTAATCCATCTTGAATTAATTTTCGTATAAGGAGTAAGGAAAGGATCCAGTTTCAGCTTTCTACTTATGGCTAGCCAATTTTCCCAGCACCATTCATTCAATAGGGAATCCTTTCCCCATTTCTTGTTTCTCTCAGGTTTGTCAAAGATCAGATGGCTGTAGATGTGTGGTATTATTTCTGAGGACTCTGTTCTGTTCCATTGGTCTATATCTCTGTTTTGGTACCAGTAACATGCTGTTTTGGTTACTGTAGCCTTGTAGTATAGTTTGAAGTCAGGTAGCGTGATGCCTCCAGCTTTGTTCTTTTGACTTAGGATTGTCTTGGAGATGCGGGCTCTTTTTTGGTTCCATATGAACTTTAAAGCAGTTTTTTCCAATTCTGTGAAGAAACTCATTGGTAGCTTGATGGGGATGGCATTGAATCTATAAATTACCTTGGGCAGTATGGCCATTTTCACGATATTGATTCTTCCTATCCATGAGCATGGTATGTTCTTCCATTTGTTTGTGTCCTCTTTGATTTCACTGAGCAGTGGTTTGTAGTTCTCCTTGAAGAGGTCCTTTACATCCCTTGTAAGTTGGATTCCTAGGTATTTTATTCTCTTTGAAGCAATTGTGAATGGAAGTTCATTCCTGATTTGGCTCTCTGTTTGTCTGTTACTGGTGTATAAGAATGCTTGTGATTTTTGCACATTCATTTTGTATCCTGAGATTTTGCTGAAGTTTCTTATCAGCTTAAGGAGATTTTGGGCTGAGACAATGGGGTTTTCTAAATATACAATCATGTCATCTGCAAACAGGGTCAGTTTGACTTCTTCTTTTTCTAACTGAATACCCTTGATTTCTTTCTCTTGCCTGATTGCCCTAGCCAGAACTTCCAACACTATGTTGAATAGGAGTGGTGAGAGAGGGCATCCCTGTCTTGTGCCAGTTTTCAAAGGGAATTTTTCCAGTTTTTGCCCATTCAGTATGATATTGGCTGTGGGTTTGTCATAAATAGCTCTTATTATTTTGAGGTACGTTCCATCAATACCGAATTTATTGAGCGTTTTTAGCATGAAGGGCTGTTGAATTTTGTCAAAAGCCTTTTCTGCATCTATTGAGATAATCATGTGGTTCTTGTCTTTGGTTCTGTTTATATGCTGGATTATGTTTATTGATTTGCGAATGTTGAACCAGCCTTGCATCCCAGGGATGAAGCCCACTTGATCATGGTGGATAAGCTTTTTGATGTGTTGCTGAATCCGGTTTGCCAGTATTTTATTGAGGATTTTTGCATCGATGTTCATCAGGGATATTGGTCTAAAGTTCTCTTTTTTTGTTGTGTCTCTGCCAGGCTTTGGTATCAGGATGATGTTGGCCTCATAAAATGAGTTAGGGAGGATTCCCTCTCGTTCTATTGATTGGAATAGTTTCAGAAGGAATGGTACCAACTCCTCCTTGTACCTCTGGTAGAATTCAGCTGTGAATCCATCTGGTCCTGGACTTCTTTTGGTTGGTAGTCTATTAATTATTGCCTCAATTTCAGAGCCTGCTATTGGTCTATTCAGGGATTCAACTTCTTCCTGGTTTAGTCTTGGAAGAGTGTAAGTGTCCAGGAAATTATCCATTTCTTCTAGATTTTCCAGTTTATTTGCATAGAGGTGTTTATAGTATTATCTGATGGTAGTTTGTATTTCTGTGGGGTCGGTGGTGATATCCCCTTTATCATTTTTAATTGCGTCGATTTGATTCTTCTCTCTTTTCTTCTTTATTAGTCTTGCTAGCGGTCTGTCAATTTTGTTGATCTTTTCAAAAAACCAACTCCTGGATTCATTGATTTTTTGGAGGGTTTTTTGTGTCTCTATCTCCTTCAGTTCTGCTCTGATCTTAGTTATTTCTAGACTTCTGATAGCTTTCGAATGTGTTTGCTCTTGCTTCTCTAGTTCTTTTAATTGTGATGTTAGAGTGTCAATTTTAGATCTTTCCTGCTTTCTCTTGTGGGCATTTAGTGCTATAAATTTCCCTCTACACACTGCTTTAAATGTGTCCCAGAGATTCTGGTATGTTGTATCTTTGTTCTCATTGGTTTCAAAGAACATCTTTATTTCTGCCTTCATTTCGTTATGTACCCAGTAGTCATTCAGGAGCAGGTTGTTCAGTTTCCATGTAGTTGAGCGGTTTTGATTGAGTTTCTTAGTCCTGAGTTCTAGTTTGATTGCACTGTGGTCTGAGAGACAGTTTGTTATAATTTCTGTTCTTGTACATTTGCTGAGGAGTGCTTTACTTCCAATTACGTGGTCGATTTTGGAGTAAGTACGATGTGGTGCTGAGAAGAATGTATATTCTGTTGATTTGGGGTGGAGAGTTCTATAGATGTCTATTAGGTCTGCTTGCTGCAGAGATGAGTTCAATTCCTGGATATCCTTGTTAACTTTCTGTCTCGTTGATCTGTCTAATGTTGACAGTGGAGTGTTGAAGTCTCCCATTATTATTGTATGGGAGTCTAAGTCTCTTTGTAAGTCTCTAAGGACTTGCTTTATGAATGTGGGTGCTCCTGTATTGGGTGCATATATATTTAGGAGAGTTAGCTCTTCCTGTTGAATTGATCCCTTTACCATTATGTAATGGCCTTCTTTGTCTCTTTTGATGTTTGATGGTTTAAAGTCTGTTTTATCAGAGACTAGTATTGCAACCCTCACTTTTTTTTGTTTTCCATTTGCTTGGTAAATCTTCCTCCATCCCTTTATTTTGAGCCTATGTATGTCTCTGCGTGTGAGATGGGTCTCCTGAATACAGCAGACTGATGGGTCTTGACTCTTTATCCAGTTTGCCAGCCTGTGTCTTTTAATTGGAGCATTTAGTCCATTTACATTTAAGGTTAAGATTGTTATGTGTGAACTTGATCCTGCCATTATGATATTAACTGGTTATTTTGCTCGTTAGTTGATGCAGTTTCTTCCTAGCCTCGATGGTCTTTACATTTTGGCATGTTTTTGCAATGGCTGGTACCGGTTGTTCCTTTCCATGTTTAGTGCTTCCTTCAGGGTCTCTTGTAAGGCAGGCCTAGTGGTGACAAAATCTCTAAGCATTTGCTTATCTGTAAAGGATTTTATTTCTCCTTCACTTATGAAACTTAGTTTGGCTGGATATGAAATTCTGGGTTTAAAATTCTTTTCTTTAAGAATGTTGAATATTGGCCCCCACTCTCTTCTGGCTTGTAGAGTTTCTGCTGAGAGATCTGCTGTTAGTCTGATGGGCTTCCCTTTGTGGGTAACCCGACCTTTCTCTCTGGCTGCCCTTAAGACTTTTTCCTTCATTTCAACTTTGGTGAATCTGGCAATTATATGTCTTGGAGTTGCTCTTCTCGAGGAGTATCTTTGTGGCGTTCTCTGTATTTCCTGGATTTGAATGTTGGCCTGCCCTACTAGGTTGGGGAAGTTCTCCTGGATGATATCCTGAAGAGTGTTTTCCAACCTGGTTCCATTTTCCCCCTCACTTTCAGGCACCCCAATCAGACGTAGATTTGGTCTTTTTACATCATCCCATACTTCTTGCAGGCTTTGTTCATTTCTTTTTCTTCTTTTTTCTTTTGGTTTCTCTTCTCGCTTCATTTCATTCATTTGATCCTCAATCGCAGATACTCTTTCTTCCAGTTGATCGAGTCGGTTACTGAAGCTTGTGCATTTGTCACATATTTCTCGTGTCATGGTTTTCATCTCTTTCATTTCGTTTATGACGTTCTCTGCATTAATTACTCTAGCCATCAATTCTTCCACTTTTTTTTTCAAGATTTTTAGTTTCTTTGCGCTGGGTACGTAATTCCTCCTTTAGCTCTGAGAAATTTGATGGACTGAAGCCTTCTTCTCTCATCTCGTCTAAGTCATTCTCTGTCCAGCTTTGATCCGTTGCTGGCGATGAGCTGCGCTCCTTTGCCGGGTAGATGCGCTCTTATTTTTTGAATTTCCAGCTTTTCTGCCCTGCTTTTTCCCCATCTTTGTGGTTTTATCTGCCTCTGGTCTTTGATGCTGGTGATGTACTGATGGGGTTTTGGTGTAGGTGTCCTTCCTGTTTGATAGTTTTCCTTCTAACAGTCAGTACCCTCAGCTGTAGGTCTGTTGGAGATTGCTTGAGGTCCACTCCAGACCCTGTTTGCCTGGGTATCAGCAGCAGAGCCTGCAGAAGGTAGAATATTTCTGAACAGCGAGTGTACCTGTCTGATTCTTGCTTTGGAAGCTTCCTCTCAGGGGTGTACTCCACCCTGTGAGGTGTGGTGTGTCAGACTGCCCCTAGTGGGGGATGTCTCCCAGTTAGGCTACTCAGGGGTCAGGGACCCACTTGAGCAGGGAGTCTGTCCCTTCTCAGATCTCAGCCTCCGTGTTGGGAGATCCACTGCTCTCTTCAAAGCTGTCAGACAGAGTCCTTTACGTCTGCAGAGGTTTCGGCTGTGTTTGTTATTGCCCTGTCCCCAGAGGTGGAGTCTACAGAGACAGGCAGGTTTCCTTGAGCTGCTGTGAGCTCCACCCAGTTCGAGCTTCCCAGCAGCTTTGTTTACCTACTTAAGCCTCAGCAATGGCGGGCGCCCCTCCCCCAGCCTCGCTGCTGCCTTGCCGGTAGATCACAGACTGCTGTGCTAGCAATGAGGGAGGCTCTGTGGGTGTGGGACCCTCCCGGCCAGGTGTGGGATATGATCTCCTGGTGTGCCTGTTTGCTTAAAGCGCAGTATTGGGGTGGGAGTTACCCGATTTTCCAGGTGTTGTGTGTCTCAGTTCCCCTGGCTAGGAAAAGGGATTCCCTTCCCCCTTGCGCTTCCCAGGTGAGGCAATGCCTCGCCCTGCTTCAGCTCTCGCTGGTCGGGCTGCAGCAGCTGACAAGCACCGATTGTCCGGCACTCCCCAGTGAGATGAACCCAGTACCTCAGTTGAAAATGCAGAAATCACCGGTCTTCTGTGTCGCTCACGCTGGGAGTTGGAGACTGGAGCTGTTCCTATTCTGCATTTTATCATTTTTGTGCCTTTATGTCCTCATAGCTTTTATGCCATTGCATCCTCATAGCTCCCACTTATATGTGAGTACATACAATATTTGCTTTTCCATTCTTGAGTTACTTAAGAATAAAGTCCTCCAGCTCCATCCAAGTTGTGGAAAAGACATTATTTTGTTCTTTTTATGGCTGAATAGTATTCTATGGTGTATACATAACACATTTTCTTTATCCACTGATTGGCTCATGGGCACTTACATTGGTTTCATATTTTTTAAAATTATACTTTATATTCTAGGGTACATGTGCACAAGGTGCAGGTTTGTTACATATGTATACATGTGCCACGTTGGTGTGCTGCACCTATTAACTCATCATTTACATTAGGTATATCTCCTAATGCTATCCCTCCTCCCTCCCCCCCCCACAATAGCCCCCGGTGTGTGATGTTCCCCTTCCTGTGTCCAGTGATCTCGTAGTTCAATTCCCACCTATGAGTGAGAACATGCGGAGTTTGGTTTTCTCTTCTTGGAACAGTTTGCTGAGAATGATGGTTTCCAGCTGCATCTATGTCCCTACAAAGGACACCAACTCATCCTTTTTCATGACTGCATAGTATTCCATGGTGCATATGTGCCACATTTTCTTAATCTAGTCTGTCACTGATGGACATTTGGGTTGATTCCAAGGCTTTGCTATTGTGAATACTGCCACAATAAACATACGTGTGCATGTGTCTTTATAGCAGCGTGATTTATAATCCCTTGGGTATATCCCTAGTAGTGAGATGGCTGGGTCAAATGGTATTTCTAGTTCTAGATCCTTGAGGAATTGCCACACTGTTTTCCACAATGGTTGAACTAGTTTACAGTCCCATCAACAGTGTAAAAGTGTTCCTATTTCTCCACATCCTCTCTAGCACCTGTTGTTTCCTGACTTTTGAATGATTGCCATTCTAACTGGTGTGAGATGGTATCTCATTGTGGTTTTGATTTGCATTTCTCTGATGGCCAGTGATGATGATCATTTTTTCATGTGTCTATTGGCTGCATATATGTCTTCTTTTGAGAAGTGTCTGTTCATATCCTTTGCCCACTTTTGGATGGGGTTGTTTGTTTTTTTCTTGTAAATTTGTTTATGTTTTTTGTAAGTTCTGGATATTAGCGCTTTGTCAGATGAGTAGATTGCAAAAATTTTCTCCCATTCTGTAGGTTGCCTGTTCACTCTGATGGTAGTTTATTTTACTGTGTAGAGCTCTTTAGTTTCATTAGATCCCATTTGTCAATTTGGGCTTTTGTTGCCATTGCTTTTGGTGTTTTAGACATGAAGTTTTTGCCCATGCCTATGACCTGAATGGTATTGCCTAGGTTTTCTTCGAGGATTTTTATGGTTTTAGGTCTAACATTTAAGTCTCTAATCCATCTTGAATTAATTTTTGTATAAGGAGTAAGGAAGGGATCCAGTTTCAACTTTCTACTTATGGCTAGCCAGTTTTCACAGCACCATTTATTAAATAGGGAACCCTTTCCTCATTTTTTGTTTTTGTCAGGTTTGTCAAAGATCAGATGGTTGTGGATGTGTGGTATTATTTCTGAGGGCTCTGTTCTATTCCATTGGTCTTCCATCTCTGTTTTGGTACCAGTACCATGCTGTTTTGGTGACTGCAGCCTGGTAGTATAGTTTGAAATCAGGTAGTGTGAGGTCTCCAGCTTTGTTCTTTTAGCTTAGGACTCTCTTGATAATACAGTCTCTTTTTTGGTTCCATATGAACTTTAAAGTAGTTTTTTCCAATTCTGTGAAGAAAGTCATTGGTAGCTTAATGGGGATGGCATTGAATCTATAAATTACCTTGGGCAGTATGGCCATTTTCACAATATTGATTCTTCATATCCATGAGCATGGTATGTTCTTCCATTTGTTCGTGTCCTTTTTTATTTCATTGAGCAGTGGTTTGTAGTTCTCCTTGAAGACGTCCTTCACATCCCTTGAAAGTTGGATTCCTAGGTATTTTATTCTCTTTGAAGCAATTGTGAATGGGAGGTCACTCATGATTTGGCTCTCTGTTTATCTGTTATTGGTGTATAAGAATGCTTGTGATGTTTGCACATTGATTTTGTATCCTGAGACTTTGCTGAAGTTGCTTATCAGCTTAAGATTTTGGGCTGAGACAATGGGGTTTTCTAAATATAGAATCATGTCATCTGCAAACAGGGACAATTTGACTTCTTCTTTTCCTAATTGAATACCCTATATTTCTTTCTCTTGCCTGATTGCCCTGGCCAGAACTTCCAACACTATGTTGAATAGGAGTGGTGAGAGAGGGCATCCCTGTCTTGTGCCAGTTTTCAAAGGGAATTTTTCCAGTTTTTGCCCATTCAGTATGATATTGGCTCTGGGTTTGTCATAAATAGCTCTTATGATTTTGAGATACATTCCATCAATACCGAATTTATTGAGAATTTTTTTTCCAGTCATATTTAACCTTTATTTATTTATTTATTTATTTATTTATTTATTTATTTTTTATTATTATTATTATACTTTAAGTTCTAGGGTACATGTGCATAACGTGCAGGTTTATTACATATGTATACTTGTGCCATGTTGCTGTGCTGCACCCATCAAGTCGTCAGCACCCATCAACTCGTCATAACCAATAATCTCTAGGACTATGGTGCAATGAAACTAGAAATCAAGACTAAGAAGGAAACTCAAAAGCATATCATTCATAATTGCCAGATTCACCAAAGTTGAAATGAAGGAAAAAATCTTAAGGGCAGCCAGACTCTACAAGCCAGAAGAGAGTGGCGGCCAATATTCAACATTCTTTTTTTTTTTTTTTTTTTTTTTTTTATAATTTAAGTTCAAGGGTACATGTGCATAACGTGAAGGTTTGTTATGTATGTATACTTGTGCCGTGTTGCTGTGCTGCACCCATCAACTCGTCAGCACCCATCAACTCGTCATTTACATCAGGTATAACTCCCAATGCAATCCCTCCCCCTCCCCCCTCCCCATGATAGGCCCTGGTGCAAATCAAAACCACAATGAGATACCATCTCACACCAGTTAGAATGGTGATCATTTAAAAGTCAGGAAACAACAGGTGCTGGAGAGGATGTAGAGATATAGGAACACTTTTACACTGTTGGTGGGATTGTAAACTAGTTCAACCATTATGGAAAATAGTATGGCGATTCCTCAAGGATCTAGTACTAGATGTACCATATGACCCAGCCATCCCATTACTGGGTATATACCCAAAGGATTATAAATCATGCTGCTATTGATAATTTTTAACATTAAGGGCTGTTGAATTTTGTCAAAGGCCTTTTCTGCATCTATTGAGATAATCATGTGTTTTGTGTCTTTCGTTCTGTTTACATGCTGAAATATGTTTATTGATTTGTGCATGTTGAACCAGCCTTGCATTACAGGGATGAAGCCCACTTGATCATGGTGGATAAGCTTTTTGATGTGCTGCTGGATTCAGTTTGCCAGTATTTTGGTGATGATTTTTGCACCAATATTCATCAGAGATATTAGTCTAAAATTCTCTTTTTTTTGTTGTTGTGTCTCTGTCATGCTTTGGTGTCATGATGATATTGGCCTCATAAAATGAGTTAGGGAGGATTCCCTCTTTTTCTATAGATTGGAATAGTTTGAGAAGGAATGGTACCAACTCCTCCTTGTACCTCTGGTAGAATTCAGCTGTGAATCCGTCTGGTCCTGGACTTTTTTTTTGGTAGGTAGGCTATTAATTATTGCCTCAATTTCAGAGCCTGCTATTGGTCTGCTCAGGGATTCAACTTCTTCCTGGTTTCATCTTGGGAGAGTGTATATGTCCAGGAATTTATCCATTTCTTTTAGGTTTTCTATAAAAATAGGTCCCATATTTTTACAGTTGTGAATTTTGCTGCTATGAACATGCATATGTATGTGTCTTTTTCACATAATGATTTCCTTTTCATTTGGGTAAATATCCAGTAGTGACATTGCTGAATCCAGTTGTAGTTCTACATCAGTTCTTTAATGACTCTCCATACTGTGTTCCATGGTGGTTGTACTTATTTACATTCCCATCAGTAGTGTGAAAGTGTTCCCTTTTCACCACATCCATGCCAACATGTATTGTTTTATGACTTTTTAATTATGGCCATTCTTGCAGGCATAATATAGTATATCATTGTGGTTTTAATTTTCATTTCCCTAATGATTAGTGATATTGAGAATTTTTATCACGTTTGTTGGCTCTTTGAATATCTCCTATTGAGAAATGTCTACTCACGTCCTTTGCTCACTTTTTTATGGGATTTTTAATTTTTAATTCATTTTTATTTTTATATTACTGATTTGAGTTCCTTGTAGATTCTGAATACCAGTCCTTTGCCAGATGCATAATTTGCAAATATTTTCTCCTACTCTGTGGGTTGTCTGTTTGTTGATTATTTCTTTTGGTGTGCAGAAGTTTCTTAGTTTAATTTGTTCCCATTTATTTATTTATTTTTTTGTGCTGCATTTGCTTTTGGAATCTTAGTCATGAATTATTTGCCTAAGTCAATGTCCAGAAGACTTTTTTTTTTTTTTTTTGGATTTTTATAGTTTCAGGTCTCAGATTTAAGTCTATGATCCATCTTGAGTTGATTTTTATATGAAGTGAGAGATGGGGAACTGGTTTCATTCTTCTGACTTGCCAGTTCTCCCAGCACCATTTATTGAACAGGATGTTCTTTTCCCCATTTATATTTTTGTATGCTTTGTGAAAGATCAGTTGGCTGTACATATATTGCTTTACTTCTTGGTTCTCTATTCTGTTCCATTGTTCCAGTAGTCTGTGTGCTTTTCTTTTCTTTCTTTTTTTTTTTTTTTTTGAAGTCTCACTCTCTCACCCAGGTTGGAGTGCAATGGTGTGATCTTGGCTGACTGCAACCTCTGCCTCCTGGGTTCAAGCCATTCTCTTGCCTCAGCCTCCCAAGTAGCTGGGACTACAGGTTCAAGCCATTCTCCTGCCTCAGCCTCCCAAGTAGCTAGGACTATAGGTATGTTCCACCATGCCTGGCTAATTTTTGCATTTTTAGTAGAGACTGGGTTTCACCTTGTTGGCCAGGGCAGTCTCGAACTCCTGACCTCAAGTGATCTGCCTACCTCGGCCTCCCAGAGTGCTGGGATTACATGCATGAGCCACCATGCCGGCCTATATGCCTACTTTTATGTCAGTAGCATTCTGTTTTCATAACCAACTGTAGCCTTGTAGTATACTTTGAAGTTGAGTAATGTGATGCCTTCAAATTTGTTCATTTTGCTTAGTATCATTTTTGCTATGCAGACTTTTTTTGTTCCATATGAATTTTAGAATTGTTTTTTCTAGTTCTGTGAAGAATGATAATGGCATTTTTTAGAAATTGCATTGAATCTGTAGATTGCTTTGGGCAGTATGGTTATTTTTACAATATTGATCATTCCCATCCATGAGCATGAGATGTGTTTCCATTAGTTTGTATCACCTGTGATTTCTTTCAGCAGTGTTTTGTATTTTTCCTTGTAAAGATTTTTCACTTCCTTGGTTAAGTATATTCCTAAGAATTTGATTGATTGACTGATTGATTGCAGCTGTTGTAAAAGGAGTTGTGTTCTTTGATTTGATTCTCAGCTTGGTCATTGTTGGTGTTTAGGAATGCTACTCTTTTGTGTACATTGATTTTTGAATTTATGTTCATCATAACTTTTTGGCAAACCAAGACATATTTTCTCCAGTGTTTTTCTCTATGTGTTTCTGAGTTTTAAATTTAGATCTATGACCCGTTCTTATTTTCTTAAGGTATGAGAAATATGTTGAGGTTCATTTATTGCATATAATTGTCTAGTTATTTCAGCACAAATTTTAAAAGACTATCATTTCTTCATGGAATTGCCTCTGTTCCTTTGTCACTAATCAGTCTGTTGTATTTGTTTACATCTATTTTAACCTGTTCTATAAGGTTCCATTGAAATATTTGTCTATATTTTCATTAAAACCTCAACCTCTTGATCACTAAACTTTAGAGTAAGTTTAGAAATCAGATAATTTAAGTTTTCTAAAGATTTTTTATAGGATTGTTTGGCTTCTAATTATTTTGCCTTTTCATGTACATTTTATTTATGAAACAACGTAATTATAGGGATGGACAACAGATTGGTGGTTGCCGGCGGTTAGTGATGATGGGGAGGAATGGATGTGGCTATGAAGGGATAACATCAGTGTGTCTTGTGATGATGGCACAGTTATTATTATTTTGGAACAGTTTCATGGAGATATAATTCACATACAGAGTTGAGTACACCTTGACTGTAGTGATGATTACACAAAGCTACATGTGATAAAATTACATAGAGCCATGCACACATATGCAAATAAGTGCATGTAAGATCAGTAAAAAAAATACATTTTAGAATCAGTTTATTGATATCTACAAATACTTGATGATATCTTGTCAAATATGTAAATTAAATTTGGAAGAATTTACTCCTCAACACTATTATTATTCTAATCCATGATCACAGTTTAATTTTCCATTTATTTAGGTCTTTGATTTCCTTCATCAGTGTTTTATATTTTCTGCATACAGGTTCTGCACATATTTTCTTATACTTATTTACAAGTGCTGTATTTTAAAGAGAGGGATCTGGCAAGATGGCCAAATAGGAACAGCTCCTGTTTGTAGCTCTCAGTGAGAGCAATGTAGAAGGTGGGTGATTTCTGCATTTCCAAGTAAGGTACCCAATTCATCTCATTGGGACTGGTTAGACAGTGGGTGCAACCAATGGAGGGCAACCAGAAGCGGGGTGGGGCATCACCTCATCCAGGAAGTGCAAGGGGCTGGGGAACTCCCTCTCCTAGCCATGGGAAGCTGTGAGGGACTGTGCCCTGAGGGACGGAGCTATCTGGCCCAGATAGTATGCTTTTACCATAATTTTTGCAACCCGCACACCAGGAGATTCCCTCAGGTGCCTACACAACCAGGGCCCTGGGTTTCAAGCAGAAAACTGGGTTGCCAGTTGGGCAGACACCGAGCTAGCTGAAGGAGTTTGTTTTCATACCACAGTGACACCTGGAACCGCAATGAGACAGAACAGTTCACTCCCCTGGAAAGAGGGCTGAAGCCAAGAAGCCAAGTGGTCTTGATCAGTGGATCTCACCCCCATGGAGACCAGCAAGCTAAGATCAACTGGCTTGAAATTCTCGCTGGTGGCACAGCAGTTTGAAGTTGACCTGGGGTGCTCAAGCTTGGTGGGGGGAGGGGTGTCCACCATTACTGAGGCTTGAGTAGGTGGTTTCCCCTCACAGTGTAAAGAAAACTGCCTGGAAGTATGGACTGGGCAGAACCTACCTCAGTGCAGCAAAGCCACTATAGCCTGACTGCCTCTCTAGTTTCCCCCTCTCTGGGCAGGGCATCTCTGAAAGAAAAGCAGCAGCCCCAGTCAGGGGCCTATAGATAAAACACACATCTCCCTGGGACAAAGCAGCTAGGGGAAGGGGTGGCTGTGGGCACAGATTCAGCAGACTTAAATGTTCTTGCCTGCCAGCTCTGAAGACAGCAGTGGATCTCCCAGCACAGTACTCAAATTCTGCTAAGGGATAGACTGCCTCCTCAAGTGGGCCTATGACCCCTGTGCCTCCATACTGGGTGACACCTCCCAGCAGGGGTCAGTAGACACCTCATACAGGAGAGCTTAAGTTGGCATCTGGTGGATGCCCCTCTGGAATGGGGCTTCCAGAGGAACAAGCAGGCAGAAAACTTTGCTCTTCTGCAGCCTCTGCTGATGATACCCAGGCAAACAGGGTCTGGAGTGGAACTCCAGAAAAGTCCAGTAGACCTGCAGGAGATAGGCCAGACTGTTAGAAGGAAAATTAAAAACCAGAAAGCAATAGCATCAACATCAATAAAAAGGACGCCTATGCAGAAACCCCATCCGAAAGTCATCATCATCAAACATCAAAGGTAGATAAATCCATGAAGATGAAAAACCAGTGCAAAAGGCTAAAATTTTTTAAAACCAAAATGCATCTTCTCTGCCCAAGGATCACAGCTCCTCACCAGCAAGAGAAAAAACCTAGACAAAGAATGAGTTTGACAAATTGACAGAAGTAGACTTCAGAAGGTGGGTAATAACAAACTTCTCCAAGCTATAGGAGCATGTTCTAACCCAATGCAAGGAAGCTAAGGACCTTGACAAAAGGTTACAGAAACTGCTAACTACAATACCCAGTTCAGAAAAGAACATAAATGACTTGATAGAGCTGAAAAACAAAGCACAAGAACTTAGGGAAGCATACACAAGTACCAATAGCCAAATCAGTCAAGCAGAAGAAAGAATATCAGATATTGAAGATCAACTTAATAAAATAAAGCATTAAGACAAGATTAGGGAAAAAAGAATAAAAAGGAATGAATAAAGACTCCAAGAAATATGGAAATATGTGAAAAGACCAAACCTATGATTGATTGGTGTACCTGAAAGTGACAGGGAGAATGGAACCAAGTTTGAAAATACACTTCAGGATATTATCCAGTATTGGGGGAACCAGCCCCCGATAGTCAATGTAGGTTCTTTCTATTTTCTCTAAGTGTTAGCTGGTCTGAGAAATAAAGGGAAAGAGTACAAAAGAGAGAAATTTTAAAGCTGGGTGTCCAGGGAGACATCACATGTCAGCAGGTTCTGTGATGCCCCCTGAGCCATAAAACCAGCAAGTTTTTATTAGCAATTTTCAAAGGGGAGGGAGTGTACGAATAGGGTGTGGGTCACAGATATCACATGCTACAAGGGCAACAAAAGATCACAAGGCAGAAGGTCAGGGTGACATCACAAGTTCAGGGTAAAACTAGAATCACTAATGAACTTTCATGCCTTGCTGTGCATGCATTGTCATTGATAAACATCTTAACAGGGCTCAAGAGAAGAGAACCGGTCTGACTAGAATTTGCCAGGCTGGAATTTCCTAATCCTAGCAAGCCTGGGGACGCTGCAGGAGGCCAGGGTGTGTTTCATCAGTTATCTGCAGCTGCATAAGGCAGACACCCCCAGAGCGGCCATTTTAGAGGCTACCTCCTGGGAATGCATTCAGGAGCACTAAACATGGAAAGAAACAACCGGTACCAGCCATTGCAAAAACATGCCAAAATGTAAAGACCATTTAGGCTAGGAAGAAACTGCATCAACTAACGAGCAAAATAACCAGTTAATATCATAATGGCAGAATCAAGTTCACACATAAGAATATTAACTTTAAATGTAAATGGACTAAATGCTCCAATTAAAAGACACAGACTGGCAAACTGGATAAAGAGTCAAGACCCATCAGTCTGCTGTATTCAGGAGACCCATCTCACACGCAGAGACATACATAGGCTCAAAATAAAGGGATGGAGGAAGATTTACCAAGCAAATGGAGAACAAAAAAAAAAAGCAGGGGTTGCAATCCTAGTCTCTGATAAAACAGACTTTAAACCATCAAAGAACAAAAGAGACAAAGAAGACCATTACATAATGGTAAAGGGATCAATTCAACAGGAAGCGCTAACTATCCTAAATATATATGCACCCAATACAGGAGCACCCAGATTCATAAAGCAAGTCCTTAGAGACTTACAAAGAGACTTAGACTACTGGGTACATAATGAAATGAAGGCAGAAATAAAGATGTTCTTTGAAACCAATGAGAACAAAGATACAACATACCAGAATCTCTGGGACACATTTAAAGCAGTGTGTAGAGGGAAATTTATAGCACTAAATGCCCACAAGAGAAAGCTGGAAAGATCTAAAATTGACACTCTCACATCACAATTAAAAGAACTAGAGAAGCAAGAGCAAACACATTCAAAAGCTAGCAGAAGGCAAGAAATAACTAAGATCAGACAGAACTGAAGGAGATAGAGACACAAAAAACCCTCCAAAAAATCAATGAATCCAGGAGTTGGTTTTTTGAAAAGATCAACAAAATTGACAGACCGCTAGCAAAGACTAATAAAGAAGAAAAGAGAGAAGAATCAAATCGACGCAATTAAAAATGATAAAGGGGATATCACCACCGACCCCACAGAAATACAAACTAACATCAGAGAATACTATAAACACCTCTATGCAAATAAACTAGAAAATCTAGAAGAAATGGATAATTTCCTGGACACTTACACTTTTCCAAGACGAAACTAGGAAGAAGTTGAATCCCTGAATAGACCAATAGCAGGCTCTGAAATTGAGGCAATAATTAATAGCCTACCAATGAAAAAAAGTCCAGGACCAGATGGATTCACAGCTGAATTCTACCAGAGGTACAAGGAGGAGTTGGTACCATTCCTTCTGAAACTATTCCAATCAATAGAAAAAGAGGGAATCCTCCCTAACTCATTTTATGAGGCCAACATCATCCTGATACCAAAGCCTGGCAGAGACACAACAAAAAAAGAGAATTTAGGCCAATATCCCTGATGAACATCGATGCAAAAATCCTCAATAAAATACTGGCAAACCGGATACAGCAGCACGTCAAAAAGCTTATCCATCATGATCAAGTTGGCTTCATCCCTGTGATGCAAGGCTGGTTCAACATTCACAAATCAATAAACATAATCCAGCATATAAACAGAACCAAAGACAAGAACCACATGATTATCTCAATAGATGCAGAAAAGGCTTTTGACAAAATTCAACAGCCCTTCATGCTAAAAACGCTCAATAAATTCGGTATTGATGGAACATACCTCAAAATAATAAGAGCTATTTATGACAAACCCACAGCCAATATCATCCTGAATGGGCAAAAACTGGAAAAATTCCCTTTGAAAACCGGCACAAGACAGGGATGCCCTCTCTCACCACTCCTATTCAACATAGTGTTGGAAGTTCTGGCTAGGGCAATCAGGCAAGAGAAAGAAATCAAGGGTATTCAGTTAGGAAAAGAAGAAGTCAAATTGTCCCTGTTTGCAGATGACATGATTGTATATTTAGAAAACCCCATTGTCTCAGCCCAAAATCTCTTTAAGCTGATAAGCAACTTCAGCAAAGTCTCAGGATACAAAATTAATGTGCAAAAATCACGAGCATTCTTATACACCAGTAACAGACAAACAGAGAGCCAAATCAGGAATGAACTTCCATTCACAATTGCTTCAAAGAGAATAAAATACCTAGGAATCCAACTTTCAAGGGATGTAAAGGACCTCTTCAAGGAGAACTACAAACCACTGCTCAGTGAAATAAAAGAGGACACAAACAAATGGAAGAACATACCATGTTCATGGATAGGAAGAATCAATATCGTGAAAATGGCCATACTGCCCAAGGTAATTTATAGATTCAATGCCATCCCCATCAAGCTACCAATGAGTTTCTTCACAGAATTGGAAAAAAAACTGCTTTAAAGTTCATATGGAACCAAAAAAGAGCCCGCATCTCCAAGACAATCCTAAGTCAAAAGAACAAAGCTGGAGGCATCACGCTACCTGACTTCAAACTATACTACAAGGCTACAGTAAGCAAAACAGCGTGGTACTGCTACCAAAACAGAGATATAGACCAATGGAACAGAACAGAGTCCTCAGAAATAATACCACACATCTACAGCCATCTGATCTTTGACAAACCTGAGAGAAACAAGAAATGGGGAAAGGATTCCCTATTGAATAAATGGTGCTGGGAAAATTGGCTAGCCATAAGTAGAAAGCTGAAACTGGATCCTTTCCTTACTCCTTATACGAAAATTAATTCAAGATGGATTAGAGACTTAAATGTTAGACCTAATACCATGAAAATCCTAGAGGAAAACCTAGGTAGTATCATTCAGGACATAGGCATGGGCAAAGACTTCATGTCGAAAACACCAAAAGCAACGGCAGCAAAAGCCAAAATTGACAAATGGGATCTCATTAAACTAAAGAGCTTCTGCACAGCAAGAGAAACTACCATCAAAGTGAACAGGCAGCCTACAGAATGGGAGAAAATTTTTGCCATCTACTCATCTGACAAAGGGCTAATATCCAGAACCTACAAAGAACTCAAACAAATTTACAAGAAAAAAACAAACAACCCCATCCAAAAGTGGGCAAAGGATATGAACAGACATTTCTCAAAAGAAGACATTCATACAGCCAACAGACACATGAAAAAATGCTCATCATCACTGGCCATCAGAGAAATGCAAATCAAAACCACAATGAGATATCATCTCACATCAGTTAGAATGGTGATCATTAAAAAGTCAGGAGACAATAGGTGCTGGAGAGGATGTGGAGAAATAGGAACACTTTTACACTGTTGGTTCGACTGTAAACTAGTTCAACCATTATGGAAAACAGTATGGCGATTCCTCAAGGATCTAGAACTAGATGTACCATATGACCCAGCCATCCCATTACTGGGTATATACCCAAAGGATTATAAATCATGCTGCTATAAAGACACATGCACACGTATGTTTATAGCGGCACTATTCACAATAGCAAAGACTTGGAATCAACCCAAATGTCCATCAGTGACAGACTGGATTAAGAAAATGTGGCACATATACACCGTGGAATACGATGCAGCCATAAAAAAGGATGACTTTGTGTCCTTTGTAGGGACATGGATGCAGGTGGAAACCATCATTCTCAGCAAACTATCACAAGAACAGAAAACGAAACACCGCATGTTCTCACTCATAGGTGGGAACTGAACAATGAGATCACTTGGACTCAGGAAGGAGAACATCACACACCGTGGCCTATCATGGGGAGGGGGAAGGCGGGAGGGATTGCATTGGGAGTTATACCCAATGACGAGTGTAAATGACGAGTTGATGGGTGCTGATGAGTTGATGGGTGCACCACACCAACATGGCACAAGTATACATATGTAACACACCTGCACGTTATGCACATGTGCCCTAGAACTTAAAGTATAATAATGATAATAAATAAATTAAAAAAATAAAAATAAATAAATAAAAGAAAATCAAAAAAAGCAGTGCCAAAATCACAAATATGCAATAATAATAGACAAACAGAGCCAAATCATGAGTGAACTCCCATTCACAATTGCTACAAAGAGAATAAAATATCTAGAAATACAACTTACAAGAAATGTGAAAGACCTCTTCAAGAAGAAGTAGAAACCCCACCTCAAAGAAATATGAGAGGACACACAAAAAATGGGAAAGCATTCCATGCTCATTCATAGAAAGAATCAATATCATGAAAATGACAGTACTGCTCAAAATAATTTATAGATTCGATGCTCTTATCATCAAGCTATGATTGACTTTCTTCACAGAATTAGAAAAAAAAAACTACTTAAAATTTCACATGGAACCAAAAAACGGCCTATATCGTCAAGACAATCCTAAGCAAAAAGAACAAAGCTGTAGGCATCATGTTACTTGACTTCAAACTATACTACAAGACTACAGTAACCAAAACAGCATGGACTGGTACCAAAAGAGATATATAGACCAATGGATCAGAACAGAGGCCACAGAAATAACACCACACATCTACAATCATCTGATCTTTGACAAACCTGACAGAAACAAGCAATGGGGAAAGGATTCCCTATTTAATAAATGGTGTTGGGAAAACTAGCTAGCCACATGCAGAAAACAGAAACTGGACCCCTTCCTTACACCTTTACAAAAATTAACTCAAGATGGGTTGGAAACTTAAATGTAAGACCTAATGCCATAAAAATCCTAGAAGGAAACATAGGTAATACCATTCAGGACATAGGCATGTGCAAAATCTTCATTACAAAAACACCAAAAGCAATAGCAATGAACACCAAAATTGACAAATGGGATCTAATTAAACTAAAGAGCTTCTGCACAGCAAAAGAAACTATCATCAGAATGAACAGCCAACCTACAAAATGGGAGAAAATTTTGTAATCTATCCATCTGACAAAGGGCTAATATCCAGAATCTATGAAGAACTTAAAGTTCCAAAAACAAAAGAAAACCAAACAAAAACTAAAAAAGCATCAAAAAGTGGGTGAAGGATACGAACATACACTTCTCAAAAAAATACATTTATGTGGCCAATAAACATATGAAAAAAATCTTATCATCACTGTTCATTAGAGAAATGCAAAACAAAACCACAATAAGATACCATCTCATGCCAGTTAGAATGATGATCATTAAAAAGTGAAGAAACAACATGCTGGAGAGGATGTGGAGAAATAGGAATTCTTTTACACTGTTGTGGGAGTGTCTTCAACCATTGTGGGAGACAGTGTGGAGGTTCCTCAAGGATCTAGAACCAGAGATACCATTTGACCCAGCAATCCCATTACTGGGTATATACCCAAAGTAATGATTATAAATCATTCTACTACAAAGACACATGTACACGTATGTTTATTGCAGCTCTATTTACAGTAGCAAACACTTGGAATCAAGCCAAATGCCAATCAATGATAAACTGGATAAAGAAAATGTGGCACATATACACCTTGATATGCTCTGCAGCCATAAAAATTAACGAGTTCATGTTTTTTGCAGGGACATGTATGAAGTTGGAAACCATCCTTCTCAACAAACTAACATAGGAACAGAAAACAAAACACTGCAGGTTGTCACTCGTAAATGGGAGTTGAACACATGGAGACAGTTGACCACATAAAGACAGGGAGGGGAATATCACACCCTGGGGACTGTCAGTGGGTGGGGGGCAAGGGGAGGGATAGCATTAGGAGAGATATCTAATATAGATGACTGGTTGATGGTGCAGCAAACCAACATGGCACATATATATGTGCACATATATTATTGCACATATATATGTGGCACGTATATTATTATACTTTAAGTTCTGAGATACATGTGCAGAACATGCAGGTTTGTTACGTGCAGAACGTTCTGCACATGTATCCCAGAACTTAAAGTATAATAATAGTAATAATGAGAATTTAAACAGACATAGGTAGGCTTTTTAAGATAGTTTTTTCAAAAGTATTTCTGGTGGTTTTTTGGCTAAGGTATTCTTTAAGATTGTTACCTTATAAAAGAAATTTTGCAAAATTTTATTTTTTGAAGAATAGACATTGTACTTTTAGTCTATTAATGGGACTTCAACTTGATTTATATATTAATTGGTAAAAAGAAATATGTTAACAGTCTCTGAACATAAAGTATCTTTTAACAAAAAAGAAACACTTTTGATAAAATTCAACATTCTCTTTTCTTAAAAACCCTAAAAAACTAGTCATCAAAAGAAAATACCACAACACAATAAAAACCATCTATGACAAACCCACAGCCAACATCATAGTGAATGGCAAATGCTGAAAGTATTCCACTTGATAACTGAAACAAGATAAAGACACTCACCTTCACCACTGCAGTTCAGCATAGTTCTGGAAGTCCTAGCCAGAGCAATTAGGCAAGAGAAATAAACAAAATGCATCCAAACAGTAACAGAGAGAGTCAAGCGATCTCTCTTAGGAGACGATTTGATGCTATACCCAGAAAACTTTATAGTCTCTTTCCAACAACCTCTAGATATGATAAACAACTTCAATACTAGACAAAGTTTCAGCATAAAAAATTAATGTACAAAAATCTGTAGCATTCCTATACACGAACAATGTCCTAGTTGAGAGCGAAATCAAGAATGCAATCCCATTTATAATGGCCAAAATAATAAAATACCTAGAAATACAGCTAACCAGGAAGGTAAAATATTTCTACAATGAGAATCATGAAGCTCTGCAGAAATAGATCAGAGATGACACAAATAAATGGACAACATAGACATCAAGTATCGATATTGATGAGCAGTCATACTGCCCAAGCAATTTAAAGATTTAATGTTATTCCTATCAAACTACAATGACGTTTAACATAGAATTAGAAAGCAAACTCTTCTAAAATTTATATGAAATAAAAAAAAAAACCCAGCCTAAATTGCCAAAGTATTTCTAAGGAAAAGAACAAAGCTGAAGGCATCACAGTATCTGACATGAAACTACAATTCAAAATTACAGTTACCAAAATAGAATAGTATTGGTACAAAGACAAACAACAACAACAACAACAACAAAAAAAAACAATGAAACTGGTTAGAGAACCCAGAAATAAAGCTGTACACCTACAACCACTTAATCTTCAACAAAATTGACAAAATAAGCAATAGGTAAAGGACCCCCTGTTTAACAAATGATAGGTAACTAGGCATATGCAAAAGATTCAGGATGGATCATTTTCTTTCACTACATACAAAAATCAACTCAAAGTGGATTAAAGATGTAAATGTAAAACTTAAAAGTATAAAAACTCTAGAAGAAAACCTAGAAAACACTATTCTGTACATTGGCCTCACTTAAAATTTTATGACAAAGAATTCAAAAGCAATTGCAGCAAAACCAAAAATGAGCAACTGAGACTTTATTAAACTAAAGTGCTTCTGCACAGTAAAATAAACTATCAACAGAGTAAACAGACAACCAACAAAATGAGAGAATATTTATGAATTATGCATCTGACAGAGGACTAATATCCAGAATCTATAGGTAACATAAGTCAATAAGGAAAAACAAACCACCCCATTAAACATGGGCAAAAGATTTGAATGGAGACTTCTTAAAAGAAGACATACATGTGGCCAACAAATATATGAAAAAATGCTCAACATCACCAATTGTTAGAGAAATGTAAATCAAATCAAAATGAGATACCATCTTAGTCTGGTCAGATTGACTACTATTATAAAGTAAAAAAAATTACAGATGCTGACAAGGTTGTGGAGGAAAATGAATGCTTGGCTGAGCCTGGTGCCTCATGCCTGTAATCCAAGCACTTTGGGAGGCTGAAGTGGGCAAATCATTTGAACCAAGGCATTTGAGACCAGTTTGGGAAAGATGGTGAAATTTCATCTCTACAAAAAAAATACAAAAGTTAGACAGGCATGGTGGCACACAGCTGTATTCCAAGCTACTCTGGAGGCAGAGATGGGAAGATTGCTTGAGCCTGGGAGGCAGAGGTGGCAGTAAGCTGAGATCTTGCCACTGTACTCCAGCCTGGGCAACAGAGCTAGACTGTGTCTTTAAAAAAATGATAAAAGGAAAGAAAATTCTTACACACTGCTGGTGGGAATGTAAATTAGTTCAACCAGTGTGGAAAGCAATTTAGTAATTTCTCAAACAACTTAAAACCATACTGCTATTCTACTCAGTAATCCTATTACGGAGTATACAAATAATCCTACCATATATACAAATCCTATTCCCAGTGTACAAATAATTCTACCATAAAGGCATACGCATTTGTATGTTCATCATAGCACTATTCAGAATAAAAGTGTGGAATCATCCTAAATGCCCATCAAGGATGAACTGGATTAAAAAATGTGGGACACATATATCATAAAATATGATGCAGCCAGAAAAAAACCCAGAATTATTTCCTGTGTAGCAACATGAATGCAGCTGGAGGCCATTATCCTAAGCAAATTAATGGAGGAACAGAAAACAAAATACTAGTGTTCTCACTTATAACTGGGAGCTAAACATTAAATACACATGGACACAAAAAAGGGAACAATAGACACCAGGGCATTTTAGAGGGTGAATGGTGGGAGGAGGGTAAGAATTAAAAAAACAATGTATTGGATACTATGCTCACTACCAGGGTGAAGAAATCATTTTTACATCAAACCCCAATGACATACAATTTACTCATGTAACAAACCTACACATGTACCCTCTGGACCTAGAATAAAAGTTGATAGGAGAAGTTTAAGGGCAAGACAGCCAACTAGATGCTGCCAGGTGGGCCAGCCCCCACTGAAAAACCAAGACAACTGGTGTGTTCCTAACAGATCTTCGGATGGAAGGCACTGAGTTTCGACAGAGGGAAGTTACAGAAACTGGGAAGAAGGAGAAAGCTGGGAACCTTGAATGGGGCTACCACCACCGGGACTCATTCCTGGTCCACCAATGGTTCCAGGGAAATGGGTGAACTTAACTGGCAAAGAGCAACCCACTCTCACCATGGGCCTCTGGAACTCTGGCAGGAGGAGAACCCTCGACCATCATGGGCACTCGAGTTGGCAGGGAGAACTGCTTAGAGAAGTGTTAGAAGCAGTAAGCCAGCTGATGTAGAGCCCAGAGGCTTTGGTGCAGGAGCATCTCTAGTAAAGCACGGCCAGGGACAGCCATCCGCCTAGGCTCAACTTGCTTCCATAGGATACTTTAGCCCTGGGGGAACTGTCAAGCCTGAACCCTGAAGGGTCGTCTTGCCCATCAAACAAGTCCAGTCCAACCTGAGCACACCTTGGTGTACTAGCCTCTCCCGGGGTCTGGCCTGGCTGCACCTGCTTGCAGGGCAGCCTTAGGTGTGTTGGGAGGGCACACCACAGTTTCTAAACTGGTGGACTGTGCCTGCCTGACATAGAACCCCAGTTGGGCAGCCACAATGGTCGCTCACCTGCTTGCATGCTCCCTGCTTATACTGCAGCTGCCTCCAGGCCCATGGCAACTCACCACATCATTTTTCTGGTACGTGTTTGCACAGGCAGATTTTGCTTTCCTTGCTCTGCCAGCACGTGGGAGTGCAGTTTGCCTCCCCTGACCCACAGAGCATCATTGCAGATGGAGCCTTGTTTGGCAAAGAGCCAGCCAGTGCTGTCCCCACCAGTGCCCTGCCCCTGTGCTAATATTGTGCAGAGAACAACAGATCCTCCCCTGCCCTGAGCAACCACTCCTGCTTGTGTGGTACAGAGAGTGCACTTAGGTCTATAACTACCAGTGCTCTGCCACCGAGTCAATGACCACCTTCAGCATGACTGTGCACACAGTGACCAGCAGGGGCGCCAGCATCCCCCAGATGCATTGCCTCTGCCAAGGTGATGAACCCCTTCAGGGAGGCAAGCACCCTGGCACCCACTAGTGCTCTGCAGCAGCTGCTTCCAGGACTGCTATTGGCATGTGCGAACCAGAATGGACTCCACTGTCACAACACTACTAAATGCTTTGGCTGACACCACTCACTGGAATGTAGTGAGGAGCACTCCAGGAGCACCTAGGCCCCTCAGCACAGTGGATTCCTAACCTCAAGATGCCAGAGAGCAAAGTTGGGGCCCAATACAAGACCTGCAGAGTTAAAGCATGCAGCCCAGAAGTAGGAAACTGAGCGCTGGCCTCCTAAAATCTTTCAGAAACAAAATTAGTTGGCTGAATTCAACTTATACCACAGTCAAACACTCAAGGTCATCAAATAGAAGGAAAAAAAGATTCAAAGGTCAGCAGTCTGAAGTTAGGTAAGCCCACAAAGATAAGAAACAAACAGTGCAAGTATCCTGAAAACTCAAAAAGACAGAGTGCCTTCTTTCCTCCAAAGGACCACATAGCCTCTCAAGCAAGTTCTGAACTGGGCTGAGATGGCTGAAATGATAAAAACAGAATTTAGAATTTAGATAGGAATGAAGATGGTTGAACTACAGGAGTATGTTGAAGCCCAATCCAAGGAAGTTAAAAAATCATGATAAAACAGTGCAGGAGCTGACAGACAAAATAGCCAGTATGGGAAAAAAACATAACCAACCTGATAGAGCTCACTCATAATTTGGCTCTCTGTCTGTTATTGGTGTATAAGAATGCTAGTGATTTTTGCACACTGATTTTGTATCCTGAGACTTTGCTGAAGTTGCTTATCAGCTTAAGGAGACTTTGGATTGAGATGATGGGGTTTTCTAAATATACAATCGTGTCACCTGCAAACAGGGACAATATGACTTCCTCTTTTCCTAATTGAATATCCTTTATTTCTTTCTCCTGCCTGTTTGCCCTGGCCAGAATTTCCAACACTATGCTGAATAGGAGTGGTGAGAGAGGGCATCCCTGTCGTATGCCAGTTTTCAAAGTGAATGCTTTCAGTTTTTGCCCGTTCAGTATGATATTGGCTGTGGGTTTGTCATAAATAGCTCTTATTATTTTGAGATACGTCCCATTAATACTTAGTTTATTGAGAGTTTTTAGTGCGAAGGGCTGCTGAATTTTGTCAAAGGCCTTTTCTGCATCTATTGAAATAATCATGTGGTTTTTGTCTTTGGTTCTGTTTATATGCTGGATTACGTTTATTGATTTGCATATGTTGAACCAGCCTTGCATCCCAGGGATGAAGCCCACTTAATCATGGTGGATAAGCTTTTTGATGTACTGCTGGATCCGGTTTGCCAGTATTTTATTGACGATTTTTGCATCAATGTTCATCAGGGATATTGGTCTAAAATTCCCTTTTTTTGTTCTCTGCCAGGCTTTGGTATCAGGATGATGCTGGCCTCGTAAAATGAGTTAGGGAAGATTCCCTCTTTTTCTATGCATTGGAATAGTTTCAGAAGGAATGGTACCAGCTCCTCCTTGTACCTCTGGTAGAATTCAGCTGTGAATCCATCTGATCCTGGATTTTTTTCGGTTGGTCGGCTATTAAATATTGCCTCAATTTCAGAGCCTGTTATTGATCTATTCAGGGATTCAACATTTTCCTGGTTTAGTCTTAGGAGGGTGTATGTTTCCAGGAATTCATACATCTCTTCTAGATTTTCTAGTTTTTTGCATAGAGGTGTTTATAGTGTTCTCTGATGGTAGTTTGTATTTCTGTGGGATCGGTGGTGATAACCCTTTTATCATTTTTTATTGCATCTATTTCATTCTTCTCTCTTTTCTTCTTTATTAGTTTTGCTAGTGGTCTATCAATTTTGTTGATCTTTTCAAAAAACCAACTCCTGGATTCATTGATTTTTTTTGAAGGTTTTGTGTGTGTGTGTGTGTGTGTGTGTGTGTGTGTGTGTCTATCTCCTTCGTTCTGCTCTGATCTTAGTTATTTCTTGTCTTCTAGGTTTTGAATGTGTTTGCTCTTGCTTCTCTAGTTCTTTTAATTTTGATGTTAGGGTGTCAATTTTAGATCGTTCCTGCTTTCCCTTGTGGGCATTTAGTGCTATAAATTTCCCTCTACACACTGCTTTAAATGTGTCCCAGAGATTCTGGTATGTTGTGTTTTTTTTCTCATTGGTTTCAAAGAACATCTTTATTTCTGCCTTCATTTCGTTATGTACCCATTAGTTATTCAGGAGCAGGTTGTTCAGTTTCCATGTAGTTGAGTGGTTTTGAGTCAGTTTCTTAATCCTGAGTCCTAGTTTGATTGCATTGTGGTCTGAGAGACAGTTTGTTATAATTTCTGTTCTTGTACATTTGCTGAGGAATGCTTTACTTCCAACTATGTGGTCAATTTTGGAATAAGTGTGATGTGGTGATTTGGGGTGGAGAGTTCTTTAGATGTCCATTAGGCCTGCTTGTTGCAGAGCTGAGTTCAATTCCTGGATATCTTTGTTGACTTTCTGTCTCATTGATTTGTCAAATGTTGATAGTGGGGCGTTAAAGTCTCCCATTATTATTGTGTATGTGTCTAAGTTTCTTGGATGTCTCTAAGGACTTGCTTTATGAATCTGGGTGCTCCTGTATTGGGTGCATATATATTTAGGATAGTTAGCTCTTCTTGTTGAATTGATCCCTTTACCATTATGTAATGGCCTCCTTTGTATCTTTTGATCTTTGTTGATTTAATGTCTGTTTTATCAGAGACTAGGATTGCAACCCCTGGTTTTTTTTTGTTTGTTTTCCATTTGCTTGGTAGATCTTCCTCCATCCCTTTATTTTGAGCCTA
This sequence comes from Macaca nemestrina, assembly GCF_043159975.1. Classification (NCBI taxonomy): domain Eukaryota; kingdom Metazoa; phylum Chordata; class Mammalia; order Primates; family Cercopithecidae; genus Macaca; species Macaca nemestrina. The sequence goes on along the minus strand of NC_092145.1, from coordinate 103,365,421 downwards.
TATGTGTCTCTGCAAGTGAAATGGTTCTCCTGAATACAACACACTGATGGGTCTTGACTGTTTATCCAATTTGCCAGTCTGTGTCTTTTAAATGGAGCATTTAGCCCATTTACATTTAAGGTTAATATTGTTATGTGTGAATTTGATCCTGTCATTATGATGTTAGCTAGTTATTTTGCTCGTTAGTTCATGCAGTTTCTTCCTAGCATTGATGGTCTTTACAATTTGGCATATTTTTGCAGTGGCTGGTACCGGTTGTTCTTTTCTGTGTTTAGTGCTTCCTTCAGGAGCTCTTGCTGGCCTGGTGGTGACAAAATCTCTCAGCATTTGCTTTTCTGTAAAAGATTTTATTTCTTCTTCATTTATGAAGCTTAGTTCGGCTGGATATGAAATTCTGGGTTGAAAATTCTTTTCTTTAAGAATGTTGAATATTGGCCCCCATTCTCATCTGGCTTATAGAGTTTCTGCCAAGAGATCCACTGTTAGTCTGATGGGCTTCCCTTTGTGGATTACCCGACCTTTCTCTCTGGCTTCCCTTAACCTTTTTTCCTTCATTTCAACTTGGTGAATCTGACAATTACGTGTCTTGGAGTTGCTCTTCTCAAGGAGTATCTTTGTGGCATTTTCTGTATTTCTTGAATTTGAATGTTGGCCTGCCTTGCTAGGTTGGGGAAGTTCTCCTGGATAATATCCTGAAGAGTGCTTTCCAACTTGGTTCCATTCTTTCCGTCACTTTCAGGTACATCAATCAGACGTAGATTTGGTCTTTTCACTTAGTCCCATATTTCTCGGAGGCTTTGATCATTTCTTTTTACTCTTTTTTCCTCTAAAATCTGTTCTCACTTCATTTCATTCATTTGATCTTCAATCACTGATACCCTTTCTTCCAGTTGATCAAATTGGCTACTGAAGCTTTTGCATCCGTCATGTAGTTCTTGTGCCATGGTTTTCAGCTCCATGAGGTCATTTAAGGACTTCTCTATACTGGTTATTCTAGTTAGCCAATCTAATCTTTTTTCAAGGTTTTTAGCTTCTTTTCAATGGGTTCAAACATCCTCCTTTAGCTCAGAGAAGTTTGAGCGTCTGAAGACTTCTTCTCCCAACTCGTCAAAGTCATTCTCCATCCAGCTTTGTTCCATTGCTGATGAGGATCTGTGTTTCTTTGGAGGAGCAGAGGTGCTCTGATTTTTAGAATTTTCAGCTTTTCTGCTCTGGTTTCTCCCCATCTTTGTGGTTTTACCTACCTTTAGTCTTTGATGATGGTGACGTAAAGATGGGGTTTTGGTGTGGATGATCTTTCTGGTTGTTAGTTTTCCTTCTAACAGTCAGGACCCTCAGCTGCAGGTCTGCTGGAGTTTGCTGGAGGTCCACTGCAGACCCTGTATGCCTGGGTATCACCAGCAGAGGCTGCAGAACAGCGAATATTGCAGAACAGCAAATGTTGCTGCCTGATCATTCCTCTGGAAGCTTTGTCTCAGAGGGGCACACTGCCATGTGAACTGTCAGTTGGTCCCTACTGGGAAGTGTCTCCCAGTTAGGCTACTCAGGGAGCAGGGACCCACTTGAGGAGGCAGTCTGTCCATTCTCAGATCTCAAACTCCATGCTGGGAGAACCACTACTCTCTTCAAAGCTGTCAAACAGGAACATTTAAGTCTGCAGAAGTTTCTCCTGCCTTTTGTTCAGCTATGCCCTGCCCCCAGAGGTGGAGTCTACAGAGGCTGGCAGGACTCCTTGAGCTGTGGTGGGCTCCACCCAGTTGGAGCTTCCTGGCTGCTTTGTTTACCTACTCATGCCTCAGCAATGGTGGATGTCCCTCCCCCAGCCTCACTACTGCCTTGCAGTTCGGTCTCAGACTGCTGTGCTAGCAATGAGTGAGGCTCCGTGGGCAATGGACCCTCTGAGCCAGGTGTGGGATATAATCTCCTGGTGTGCCATTTGCTAAGACCCTTGGAAAAGTGCACTATTGGTGTGGGAGTGACCCAATTTTCCAGGTGCCTGTGACAGCTTCCCTTGGCTAGGAAAGGGAATTCTCTGACCACTTGTGCTTCTTGGGTGAGGCGATGCCTTGCCCTGCTTTGGCTGTTGCTCGGTGGGCTGCACCCATTGTCCTGCACCCACTGTCCAACAAGCCCCAGTGAGATGAACCTGGTACCTCAGTTGGAAATGTAGAAATCAACTGTCTTCTGCATCACTCACGCTTGGAGCTGTAGACTGGAGTTGTTCCTATCTGGCCATTTTGGAACCTCCAGTTTTTATATTTTGATGAAAATTGCATTGAATTTGTAGATTGCTTTTGGCAGTATGGTAATTATCACAATATTGATTCCCATCCATGAGCATGGGATGCATTTCTATTTGTTTGTGTCATCTATGATTTCTTTCAGAAGTGTTTTATACTTTTCCTTGTAGAGATTTTTCACCTCCTTGGTTAATTACATTTCTAGGTACTTCATTTTATTTTTGCAGTTGTTGTAAAAGAGACTGAGTTATTGATTTGATTCTCAGCTTGGTTGTTGTTAGTGTATTGCAGTGTATACACTGATTGTATACACTGATATTTGGATCCTGAGACTTTACTGAATTGTTTTTATCAGATCTAAGAGCTTTTTCAATGAGTGTTTAGGGTTTTCTACTTACATATTATGTCATCAGTGAACAGTAATAGTTTGACTTCCTCTTTTCCAATTTGGGTGCTTATTTCTTTCTCTTGTTTGATTGTTCTGGCTAGTACTTCCAGAACTATGTTGAATAGGACTGGTGAAAGTGAGTATCCTTGTCTAGTTTCTGTTCTCAGGGAGAACGCTTTCAACTTTTCCCCATTCAGTATTAGGTTGGCTGTGAATTTGACATATATGGTTTTTATTATTTTGAGGTAGTTTGTTCTTCTACCTTATATATGACTCATATATGGCTCATATACCTCACATATATGGCTTTTATTATTTTGAGGTAGTTTGTTCTCCTACCTTTTGAGGTAGTTTTTTCTCCTTCTATGTTTAGTTTGTTGAGAATTTTTATCATAAAGTTATGCTGAATTTTGTTGAATGCTTTTTCCACATCTATTGAAATGATTATATGTTTTTTTTGTTTTCCATTCAGTTTATGTGATGTATCACATCAATTGACTTGTATCTGTTAAACCATCCCTGCATCCCTGGGTTAAAACCCACTTGATTATGATGATCATCATGATGATTACCTACCAGGGCAGGTGGTGGGGCAAATCCAGGTGGGGAGTGAGTAAGGCAAGTTTGCACTCTGAGTCTCCCTGTGCAAGGCAAACAGCAGCTCCTGTGGGTTTTGGGGGATGAGAGTGGTTCTAATACAACTGAGTTGATATTCCAGTTGGGAGTGTTGCTGCCTCTGTTGCACAGGAGAGTTTGTGGACGGCATATAAAGTAGCAGATGGTGGTTAGCCCCACACGGTTCCCATGCACTTGGCAAGGCAGACCTACTCCCACTGTTCATCTGGCAGCAGTGAGTGAGTTCCAGTCAGCCTGTAACCAAAACGCAGAATTTCTGGAGTTCATAGGCTTTCCCCACCGATATAGCAACCAGGGCTTTCAGGCCATGCTTCTCCCTGTTCGCTGCAAGCCTGGGCACCTCTCTCCTGCAACCATGGCTCCTGCACTCACAGTCCACTTTTCATTTTCCCCGCCCTGACCAAGGGAGTTCTCTCAACTTGAGGTTATATCATGAAACCCTGTTGGGAGCCTTTTTAAACCTGTGACCACTGCTTGATCTTTTTGGCTGTGGTCTGTGGAGACCCCTGTGAGGAACGGTAGGGAATCATTGCCCTTGGTCCATGCTGGAATCTGGGAGTACATGCAAGCATCTTCCTGCAACTTCTCTTTTTGTATTTCATGACCTGCCCCAAGTCGGCCCCTGTACTAGCTGGGGCTAGGGCCCTGTAAGTTTTAAGGTTTTAAGAGGGTCTATTTTGTTATGAGTATAATCCATGTGCTGAGAAAAATAATGTGTATACTACTACACCCATTGCATGAAATGTTTTGTAAATATGTTTTAGATTCATTTTTTCTGTGATGGATAGATAGTTCTGATAAAATGCAGATTAAGTCTGATGCTTTTATGTTTCTTTTCTGTCTGTAAGGTTTGTCCAATGCTTCAAGTGAGGTGTTGAAGTCTTCAGCTATTATTGTATTGGAGTCTACCTCTCTCTTTAGCTCTAATACTATTGGTTATATATATTTGGGGCTCTAGTGTTGGGTGCAGATATATTTAAAATTGTTATATCTTCTTGTTGAGCTAACCCCTTTATATAGTGTTCTTCTTTTTATCTTCTTGTAGTTTTTGTCTTGAAATATATCTTTTTCTGATATAAACATAGTGACTTCTGCTCTTTATTTTGGTTTCCATTGGCATGGAATAGTTTTTCCCATCTCTTTATTTTCAGTATATTTGTGTCTTTATAGGTGAAGGGAGTTTCTTGTAGGCAACTGATCAATGGTCTTTCTTTTTTCTTTTTTTTTTTTTAAATCAATTCAGCCACTCTATGTCTTTCCATTGGAGAGTTTAGTCGATTTGCGTTTAATGTAGTTATTGATGAGTAAGAACTTACTCTTGCCATTTTGTTATAGTTTTCTATTTCTGTGTGTGTGTGTGTGTGTGTGTGTGTGTTTTCTTTCATCTTTCTTTTCTTCCTGTCCTTTTAGTGAAGGTGATTTCCTCTTGTGATGTGATTTAGTTTCCTGCTTTTTATTTTTTGTGTATCTATTGCATGTTTTAATTTTGGTTTGAGGTTATTATGAGGCTCACAAATAGTATCTTATAACCCACTGTTTTATGCTGATCGCAACAAAACACTGTTTGCATAAACAACAAACAAGCAAGTATAAAGACAGCTAATACAAACTTTATGCCTTAACTTCATCCCCTACTTTTAAAATTTTTGTTGTTTATACTCATATCTTTTTGTACCATACCTTGAAAACTTACTATAGTTACATTTTTTTATTGGTTTACACATCACGGTTACAGTGTCATAATATTCTGTGCTATTCTGTGTACTTACTGTAAACAGTAAGTTTTCTATGTTCAGGTTATTACTTATTGCTTATTATCATCCTTTGCTTTCTGATGAGCAACTCCCTTTAGCATTTCTTGTAGAACAGATCGGGTGTTGATGAAATCCTATTTTTGTTTGTCTGAGAAAGTTCTTATTTCTCCTTCAAAAATTAAAAATATTTTCACCAGATACACCAATGTGGGAACATTTGTGTGTGTGTGCGTGTGGTTTTTTGTTGTTGTTGTTGCTTGTTTTCCTAAGAACTTAAATATGTCTTGCTACTCTCTTCTGGCCTCTAAGATTTGCACTGAAAAATGTGCTGCCAGATGTATTTGAACTCACTTCTATTTTATTTGTTTTTATTTTCCCTTGCTGCTTTCAGGATCCCTTCTTTATGAATGTTTTTCAGGAGTTTGGTTAAATGCTTAAGAGATATATATATATATATTTTCGGATTAAATTGGCATAGTGTTCCATACGCTTCTTGTACTTGAATATTGATATCTTTCTCTAGGTTTGGGAAGTTCTCTGTTATTATCCCTTTGAATAAACTTTCTACCCCTATCTCTCTTTCTCTACATCCACTTTAAGGCCAATAACTCTTAAATTTGCCCTTTGAGGCTATTTTCTATTTTCTAGATCCTGTAGGCAACCATCATTGTTTTTTCTCTTGTTCCTCCTGGCTGTGTATTTTCTTTATTTTTTTTTTTAACTTTATTTATTATTATTATTATACTTTAAGTTCTAGGGTACATGTGCATAACGTGCAGGTTTGTTACATATGTATACTTGTGCCATGTTGCTGTGCTGCAATCATCAACTCGTCAGCACCCATCAACTCGTCATTTACATCAGCTATAACTCCCAATGCAATCCTTCACGCCTCCCCCCTCCCCATGATAGGCCCCGGTGTGTGATGTTCCCCTTCCCGAGTCCAAGTGATCTCATTGTTCCGTTCCCACATATGAGTGAGAACATGCGGTGTTTGGTTTTCTGTTCTTGTGATAGTTTGCTAAGAATGATGGTTTCCAGCTGCATCCATGTCCCTACAAAGGACACAAACTCATCCTTTTTTATGGCTGCATAGTATTCCATGGTGTATATGTGCCACATTTTCTTAATCCAGTCTGTCACTGATGGACATTTGGGTTGATTCTAAGTCTTTGCTATTGTGAATAGTGCCGCAATAAACATACATGTGCATGTGTCTTTATAGCAGCATGATTTATAATCCTTTGGGTATATACCCAGTAATGGGATGGTTGGGTCATATGGTACTTCTAGTTCTAGATCCTTGAGGAATCACCATACTGTTTTCCATAATGGTTGAACTAGTTTACAGTCCCACCAACAGTGTAAAAGTGTTCCTATTTCTCCACATCCTCTCCAGCACCTGTTTTTTCCTGACTTTTTAATGATCGCCATTCTAACTGGTGTGAGATGGTATCTCATTGTGGTTTTGATTTGCATTTCTCTGATGGCCAGTGATGATGAGCATTTTTTCATGTGTCTGTTGGCTGTATGCATGTCTTCTTTTGAGAAATGTCTGTTCATATCCTTAACCCACTTTTGGATGGGGTTGTTTGTTTTTTTCTTGTAAATTTGTTTGAGTTCTTTGTAGGTTCTGGATATTAGCCCTTTGTCAGATGAGTAGATTGCAAAAATTTTCTCCCATTCTGTAGGTTGTCTGTTCACTCTGATGGTAGTTTCTTTTGCTGTGCAGAAGCTCAAGACAGGGATACTCTCTCTCACCACTCCTATTCAATATAGTGTTGGAAATTCTGGCTAGGGCAATCAGGCAAGAGAAAGAAATCAAGGGTATTCAATTAGGAAAAGAAGAAGTCAAATTGTCCCTCTTTGCAAATGACATGATTGTATATTTAGAAAACCCCATTGTCTCAGCCCAAAATCTCCTTAAGCTGATAAGAAACTTCAGCAAAGTCTCAGGATACAAAATTAATGTGCAAAAATCACAAGCATTCGTATACACCAGTAACAGACAAACAGAGAGCCAAATCAGGAATGAACTTCCATTCACAATTGCTTCAAAGAGAATCAAATACCTAGGAATCCAACTTTCAAGGGATGTAAAGGACCTCTTCAAGGAGAACTACAAACCACTGCTCAGTGAAATAAAAGAGGACACAAACAAATGGAAGAACATACCATGTTCATGGATAGGAAGAATCAATATCGTGAAAAATGGCCATACTGCCCAAGATTATTTATAGATTCAATGCCATTCCCATCAAGCTACCAAAAGTTTCTTCACAGAATTGGAAAAAACTGCTTTAAAGTTCATATGGAACCAAAAAAGAGCCCGCATCTCCAAGACAATCCTAAGTCAAAAGAACAAAGCTGGAGGCATCACACTACCTGACTTCAAACTACGCTACAAGGCTACAGTAACCAAAACAGCATGGTACTGCTACCAAAACAGAGATATAGACCAATGGAACACAACAGAGTCCTCAGAAATAATACCACACATCTACAGCCATCTGATCTTTGATAAACCTGAGAGAAACAAGAAATGGGGAAAGGATTCCCTATTTAATAAATGGTGCTGGGAAAATTGGCTAGCCATAAGTAGAAAGCTGAAACTGGATCCTTTCCTTACTCCTTATACGAAAATATTAATTCAAGATGGATTAGAGACTTAAATGTGAGACCTAATTCCATAAAAACCCTAGAGGAAAACCTAGGTAGTACCATTCAGGACATAGGCATGGGCAAAGATTTCATGTCTAAAACACCAAAAGCAACAGCAACCAAAGCCAAAATTGACAAATGGGATCTAATTAAACTAAAAAGCTTCTGCACAGCAAAAGAAACTACCATCAGAGTGAACAGGCAACCTACAGAATGGGAGAAAATTTTTGCAATCTACTCATCTGACAAAGGGCTAATATCCAGAACCTACAAAGAACTCAAACAAATTTACAAGAAAAATACAAACAACCCCATCAAAAAGTGGGCAAAGGATATGAACAGACATTTCTCAAAAGAACACATTCATACAGCCAACAGACACATGAAAAAATGTTCATCATCACTGGCCATCAGAGAAATGCAAATCAAAACCACAATGAGATACCATCTCACATCAGTTAGAATGGTTATCATTCAAAAGTCAGGAAACAACAGGTCTTGGAGAGGATGTGGAGAAATAGGAACACTTTTACACTGTTGGTGGGATTGTAAACTAGTTCAACCATTATGGAAAACATTATGGTGATTCCTCAAGGATCTAGAACTAGAAGTACCGTATGACCCAGTCATCCCATTACTGGGTATATACCCAAAGGATTATAAATCATGCTGCTATAAAGACACATGCACATGTATGTTTATTGCGGCACTATTCACAATAGCAAAGACTTGGAATCAACCCAAATGTCCATCAGTGACAGACTGGATTAAGAAAATGTGTCACATATACACCATGGAATACTATGCAGCCATAAAAAAGGATGAGTTTGTGTCCTTTGTAGGGACATGGATGCAGCTGGAAACCATCATTCTTAGCAAACTATCACAAGAACAGAAAAGCAAGCATCGCATGTTCTCACTCATATGTGGGAACTGAACAATGAGATCACTTGGACTCGGGAAGGGGAACATCACACACCGAGGCCTATCATGGGGAGGGGGGAGGGGGGAGGGATTGCACTGGGAGTCATACCTGATGTAAATGACGAGTTGATGGGTGCAGCACAGCAACATGGCACAAGTATACATATGTAACAAACCTGCACATTATGCACATGTACCCTAGAACTTAAAGTATAATAATAAAAAAAAACGAAAGCTGAAACTGGATCCTTTCCTTACTCCTTATATGAAAATTAATTCAAGATGGATTAGAGACCTAAATGTTAGACCTAATACCATAAAAACCCTGGAGGAAAACCTAGGTAGTACCATTCAGGACATATGCATGGGCAAAGACTTCATGCCTAAAACACCAAAAGCAACGGCAGCAAAAGCCAAAATTGACAAATGGGATCTCATTAAACTGGCTGTGTATTTTCAAAGAGGCTGTCTTCAGCTCACTAATTCTTTCATCTGCTTGATCAATTTTGCTATTAAAAGGTTCTTATGTATTCTCCTGCATGCCAATGCATTTTTCAGATTCACAAATTCGGTTTGATTTGCTTTAATTATTTCAACCTCTTTGTTCTGTTTACCTCATGTAATTCTAAATTCCTTCTCTGTGTTATCATGAAATTATTTGAGTTTTTTCAAACAGCTATTTTAAATTCTCTCTCTGAAAGATGCCTTATTTAGTTAATTTGCTGAGGTCATGATTCCCTGGATGCTCTTGACACATGTAGATGTTCATTAGTGTCTGGGCATTGAAGAGTTAGGTATTTATTATAGTCGCCACTGTCGGGTCTTGTTTGTACCTTTCATTTTTTTCTTGATAAGGCTTCTCAGTTATTCAAAAAGACTTGTGTGTTGTGATCTAAGTTGCGTGTGCTTTCAGGGGTACCTCAAGAACAGTAACACGATGGTTCTTCTAGACTCATAGAGGAATCACCTTGATGGTCTTAGAAAAAATCCTGAAGAATTCTCTGGACTACCAGGTAGAGACTCTTCTTTTTTTCCTAAGCACTCTATGTTCTGAGCCACCTGAAGCTGAGAGTGTAGTGAAATAAGCACCCCCTTGACCACCACCACTGTAACTGTACTGAGTTAGATATGAAGCCACTACAGCACTGGGTCTTGTCTAACACCTGCTGTATTTATTTCCTGGCTGATGTCTATGTTCGCTCAAGTCCCTGGGGCTCTATATTCAGCAAGTTGCAATCCAAGCCATAGCTATGTCCTTCCTTTCAGGGTGGTGAGTTTTCCCAGGCTGTGGACAAGTCCAGAGGTGCCTTCCAGGAATCAGGGACTAGATTTTAAAAACTGACAAGAGTATCTGGTTTTCTATTCTACTGTGTTTGAGCTGGCACTCATACCCCCTGGTCTAGAGCTCCGCCTTCAGGGCAATTGGCTCCTCTTGAGCCCAGGGCAAGTCCAGAAATACAATCTTAAAGCCATGTCCTGGAATGGAAGACCCCCAAGAGCCCATTTGGTGCTCTTCCTCCCTGTGGCCAAGTTAGTACCTAAATGCAATACAAAGTCCCCTTTACTTTTCCCTTTGCTTCTCTCAAGTAGAGAGAGTTATCTCACAGCCACCACAGCTAGAAATGTACTGAGTGTCACCTGAAGCCAGCAAATTTCAGTATCTCATACAAAGCCCTTAATGCAGTACTGGGCATTACTGCTGGTTATTCAAGGCACTTTAGTTAGAAGGTGATAAATGCTTCCAGGACTGAGTCCTTACCTTCAAGGCAATGGTTTTGTTCTGGCTCAGGGTATACTTCATAAAAAGGATGAGTTCATGTCCTTTGTAGGAACATGAATGCAGCTGGAAACCATCATTCTCAGCAAACTATCGCAAGAACAGAAAACCAAACACCGCATATTCCCACCCATAGGTGGGAATTGAACAATGAGATCACTTGGACACAGGAAGAGGAACATCACACACCAGGGCCTGTTGTGGGGTGGGGTAAGTGGGGAGGGATAGCATTAGGAGATATACCTAATGTAAACGACGAGTTAATGGGTGCAGCACACGAACATGGCACATGTATACATATGTAACAAACCTGCACGTTGTGCACATGTATCCTAGAACACAAAGTATAAAAAAAATACAAAACAACAACAACAACAACAAAAGAAATGTTATTCAGGATCTAGGGCCTGGAAAGGGAGCCTTGTGGCTCTAACTAGTGCCCTATCCTGCTGTGGCTGAGCCAGTATTCAAGGTGCAATACATACTTCTCTCTACTCTTCCTTCTCCTCTCCTCAAGAGAAAGAAAGGTATTTCTTTTTGAGCAGTAAACTGTGCAGCCAAGGTGATGGCTAATGCCAGCACTCCCTTAGCCACTCCAGATCGTGTATCAGTATGTCATGTGGCTGCCCCAGGCTGCTGTCTCTGGGCCCAGTTTAGCACTAGGACTCACCTAAAAGTTGCAGTCCTTTTGGCCTAGATCAATTTTCACTTTTATTTACAACTCCTGAGCACTTTAGCCCATGGTGATGAGGCTTGCGGGAATTCAAGTTCAGATCACTGGGATTGACGATTCCCTTCTGGCTAGGGCTGATTGAAATACTCCTTCTATGGGTGAGTATCAGCTGAGTTTGGTCATTTTCCTTTTTGCTATAATAGGACTACACTGCGTTTCATGCTGCTGAATTATTGTGCTCTCCCTCTTCCAGTGCTCAGAAGTGCTCTGTGCACCAGGTAACTGCTGCCGGGACATACGGAACAGGTAGCCTCTGCAGTTAAATACTGTTTTTTTTTTTAAATTTATTTATTATTATTATACTTTAAGTTGTAGGGTACATGTGCATAACGTGCAGGTTTGTTACATATGTATACTTGTGCCATGTTGCTGTGCTGCACCCATCAACTCGTCATTTACATCAGGTATAACTCCCAATGCAATCCCTATCCCCTCCCCCCTCCCCATGATAGGCCCGGTGTGTGATGTTCCCCTTCCTGAGTCCAAGTGATCTCATTGTTCAGTTCCCACCTATGAGTGAGAACATGCGGTGTTTGGTTTTCTGTTCTTGTGATAGTTTGCTAAGAATGATGGATTCCAGCTGCATCCAAGTCCCTACAAAGGACTCAAACTCATCCTTTTTGATGGCTGCATAGTATTCCATGGTGTATATGTGCCACATTTTTTTAATCCAATCTGTCACTGATAGACATTAGGGTTGATTCCAAGTCTTTGCTATTGTGAATAGTGCTGCAATAAACATACGTGTGCATGTGTCTTTATAGCAGCATAATTTATAATCCTTTGGGTATATACCCAGTAATGGGATGGCTGGGTCATATGGTACATCTAGTTCTAGATCCTTGAGGAATCACCATACTGTTTTCCATAATGGTTGAACTAGTTTACAATCCCACCAACAGTGTATAAGTGTTCCTATTTCTCCACATCCTCTCCAGCACCTGTTGTTTCCTGACTTTTTAATGATTGCCATTCTAACTGGTGTGAGATGGTATCTCATTGTGGTTTTGATTTGCATTTCTCTGATGGCCAGTGATGATGAGCATTTTTTCATGTGTCTTTTGGCTGTATGAATGTGTTCTTTTGAGAAATGTCTGTTCATATCCTTTGCCCACTTTTTGATGGGGTTGTTTGTATTTTTCTTGTAAATTTGTTTGAGTTCTTTGTAGGTTCTGGATATTAGCCCTTTGTCAGATGAGTAAATTGCAAAAATGTTCTCCCATTCTTTAGGTTGCCTGTTCACTCTGATGGTAGTGTGTTTTGCTGTGCAGAAGCTCTTTAGTTTAATGAGATCCCATTTGTCAATTTTGGCTTTTGCTGCCGTTGCTTTTGGTGTTTTAGACTTGAAATCTTTGCCCATGCCTATGTCCTGAATGGTACTACCTAGGTTTTCCTCTAGGATTTTTATGGTATTAGGTCTAACATTTAAGTCTCTAATCCATCTTGAATTAATTTTCGTATAAGGAGTAAGGAAAGGATCCAATTTCAGCTTTCTACTTATGGCTAGCCAATTTTCCCAGCACCATTTATTAAATAGGGAATCCTTTCCCCATTTCTTGTTTCTCTCAGGTTTGTCAAAGATCAAATGGCTGTAGATGTGTGGTATTATTTCTGAGGACTCTGTTCTGTTCCATTGGTCTATATCTCTGTTTTGGTACCAGTACCATGCTGTTTTGGTTACTGTAGCCTTGTAGTATAGTTTGAAGTCAGGTAGCGTGATGCCTCCAGCTTTGATCTTTTGACTAAGGATTCTCTTGGAGATGCGGGCTCTTTTTTGGTTCCATATGAACTTTAAAGCAGTTTTTTCCAATTCTGTGAAGAAACTCATTGGTAGCTTGATGGGGATGGCATTGAATCTATAAATTACCTTGGGCAGTATGGCCATTTTCACGATATTGATTCTTCCTATCCATGAGCATGGTATGTTCTTCCATTTGTTTGTGTCCTCTTTTATTTCACTGAGCAGTGGTTTGTAGTTCTCCTTGAAGAGGTCCTTTACATCCCTTGAAAGTTGGATTCCTAGGTATTTTATTCTCTTTGAAGCAATTGTGAATGGAAGTTCATTCCTGATTTGGCTCTCTGTTTGTCTGTTACTGGTGTATAAGAATGCTTGTGATTTTTGCACATTAATTTTGTATCCTGAGATTTTGCTGAAGTTTCTTATCAGCTTAAGGAGATTTTGGGCTGAGACAATGGGGTTTTCTAAATATACAATCATGTCATCTGCAAACAGGGACAATTTGACTTCTTCTTTTCCTAACTGAATACCCTTGATTTCTTTCTCTTGCCTGATTGCCCTAGTCAGAACTTCCAACACTATGTTGAATAGGAGTGGTGAGAGAGGGCATCCCTGTCTTGTGCCAGTTTTCAAAGGGAATTTTTCCAGTTTTTGCCCATTCAGTATGATATTGGCTGTGGGTTTGTCATAAATAGCTCTTATGATTTTGAGGTACGTTCCATCAATACCGAATTTATTGAGCGTTTTTAGCATGAAGGGCTGTTGAATTTTGTCAAAAGCCTTTTCTGCATCAATTGAGATAATCATGTGGTTCTTGTCTTTGGTTCTGTTTATATGCTGGATTATGTTTATTGATTTGCGAATGTTGAACCAGCCTTGCATCCCAGGGATGAAGCCCACTTGATCATGGTGGATAAGCTTTTTGTTGTGTTGCTGAATCCGGTTTGCCAGTATTTTATTGAGGATTTTTGCATCGATGTTCATCAGGGATATTGGTCTAAAATTCTCTTTTTTTGTTGTGTCCTTGCCAGGCTTTGGTATCAGGATGATATTGGCCTCATAAAATGAGTTAGGGAGGATTCCCTCTTTTTCTATTGATTGGAATAGTTTCAGAAAGAATGGTACCAACTCCTCCTTGTACCTCTGGTAGAATTCAGCTGTGAATCCATCTGGTCCTGGACTTTTTTTAGTTGGTAGGCTATTAATTGTTGCCTCAATTTCAGAGCCTGCTATTGGTCTATTCAGGGATTCAACTTCTTCCTGGTTTAGTCTTGGAAGAGTGTAAGTGTCCAGGAAATTATCCATTTCTTCTAGATTTTCCAGTTTTTTTGCGTAGAGGTGTTTATAGTATTCTCTAATGTTAGTTTGTATTTCTGTGGGGTCGGTGGTGATATCCCCTTTATCATTTTTAATTGCGTTGATTTGATTATTCTCTCTTTCTTCTTTATTAGTCTGGCTAGTGGTCTGTCAATTTTGTTGATCTTTTCAAAAAACCAACTCCTGGATTCATTGATTTTTTGGAGGGTTTTTTGTGTCTCTATCTCCTTCAGTTCTGCTCTGATCTTAGTTATTTCTTGCCTTCTGCTAGCTTTCGAATGTGTTTGCTCTTGCTTCTCTAGTTCTTTTAACTGCGATGTTAGAGTGTCAATTTTAGATATTTCCTGCTTTCTCTTGTGGGCATTTAGTGCTATAAATTTCCCTCTACACACTGCTTTAAATGTGTCCCAGAGATTCTGGTATGTTGTATCTTTGTTCTCATTGGTTTCAAAGAACATCTTTATTTCTGCCTTCATTTCGTTATGTACCCAGTAGTCATTCAGGAGCAGGTTGTTCAGTTTCCATGTAGTTGAGCGGTTTTGATTGAGTTTCTTAGTCCTGAGTTGTAGTTTGATTGCACTGTGGTCTGACAGACAGTTTGTTATAATTTCTGTTCTTGTACATTTGCTGAGGAGTGCTTTACTTCCAATTACATGGTCAATTTTGGAGTAAGTACGATGTGGTGCTGAGAAGAATGTATATTCTGTTTATTTGGGGTGGAGAGTTCTGTAGATGTCTATTAGGTCTGCTTGCTGCAGAGATGAGTTCAATTCCTGGATATCCTTGTTAACTTTCTGTCTCGTTGATCTGTCTAATGTTGACAGTGGAGTGTTGAAGTCTCCCATTATTATTGTATGGGAGTCTAAGTTTCTTTGTAAGTCTCTAAGGACTTGCTTTATGAATCTGGGTGCTCCTGTATTGGGTGCATATATATTTAGGATAGTTAGCTCTTCCTGTTGAATTGATCCCTTTACCATTATGTAATGGCCTTCTTTGTCTCTTTTGATCTTTGATGGTTTAAAGTCTGTTTTATCAGAGACTAGGATTGCAACCCCCGCTTTTTTTTGTTCTCCATTTGCTTGGTAAATCTTCCTCCATCCCTTTATTTTGAGCCTATGTATGTCTCTGCATGTGAGATGGGTCTCCTGAATACAGCAGACTGATGGGTCTTGACTCTTTATCCAGTTTGCCAGTCTGTGTCTTTTAATTGGAGCATTTAGTCCATTTACATTTAAGGTTAAGATTGTTATGTGTGAACTTGATCCTGCCATTATGATATTAACTGGTTATTTTGCTCGTTAGTTGATGCAGTTTCTTCCTAGCCTCGATGGTCTTTACATTTTGGCATGTTTTTGCAATGGCTGGTACCGGTTGTTCCTTTCCATGTTTAGTGCTTCCTTCAGGGTCTCTTGTAAGGCAGGCCTAGTGGTGACAAAATCTCTAAGCATTTGCTTATCTGTAAAGGATTTTATTTCTCCTTCACTTATGAAACTTAGTTTGGCTGGTATGAAATTCTGGGTTTAAAATTCTTTTCTTTAAGAATGTTGAATATTGGCCCCCACTCTCTTCTGGCTTGTAGAGTTTCTGCCGAGAGATCTGCTGTTAGTCTGATGCGCTTCCCTTTGTGGGTAACCCGACCTTTCTCTCTGGCTGCCCTTAAGATTTTTTCCTTCATTTCAACTTTGGTGAATCTGGCAATTATGTGTCTTGGAGTTGCTCTTCTTGAGGAGTATCTTTGTGGCGTTCTCTGTATTTCCTGGATTTGAATCTTGGCCTGCCCTACTTGGTTGGGGAAGTTCTCCTGGATGATATCCTGAAGAGTGTTTTCCAACTTGGTTCCATTTTCCCCCTCACTTTCAGGCACCCCAATCAGACGTAGATTTGGTATTTTTACATAATCCCATACTTCTTGCAGGCTTTGTTCATTTCTTTTTCTTCTTTTTTCTTTTGGTTTCTCTTCTTGCTTCATTTCATTCATTGATCCTCAATCGCTGATACTCTTTCTTCCAGTTGATCGAGTCGGTTACTGAAGCTTGTGCATTTGTCACGTATTTCTCGTGTCATGGTTTTCATCTCTTTCATTTCGTTTAGGACCTTCTCTGCATTAATTACTCTAGCCATCAATTCTTCCACTTTTTTTTCAAGATTTTTAGTTTCTTTGCGCTGGGTACGTAATTCCTCCTTTAGCTCTGAGAAATTTGATGGACTGAAGCCTTCTTCTCTCATCTCGTCCAAGTCATTCTCCGTCCAGCTTTGATCCGTTGCTGGCGATGAGCTGCGCTCCTTTTCCGGGGGATATGCGCTTTTATTTTTTGAATTTCCAGCTTTTCTGCCCTGCTTTTTCCCCATCTTTGTGATTTTATCTGCCTCTGGTCTTTGATGATGGTGATGTACTGATGGGGTTTTGGTGTAGGTGTCCTTCCTGTTTGATAGTTTTCCTTCTAACAGTCAGGACCCTCAGCTGTAGGTCTGTTGGAGATTGCTTGAGGTCCACTCCAGACCCTGTTTGCCTGGGTATCAGCAGCAGAGGCTGCAGAAGATAGAATATTTCTGAACAGCGAGTGTACCTGTCTGATTCTTGCTTTGGAAGCTTCCTCTCAGGGGTGTACTCCTCCCTGTAAGGTGTGGGGTGTTAGACTGCCCCTAGTGGGGGATGTCTCCCAGTTAGGCTACTCAGGGGTCAGGGACCCACTTGAGCAGGGAGTCTGTCCCTTCTCAGATCTCAACCTCCGTGTTGGGAGATCCACTGCTCTCTTCAAAGCTGTCAGACAGAGTCGTTTGCGTCTGCAGAGGTGTCTGCTGCATTGTTTAGTTTACTGTGCCCTGTCCCCAGAGGTGGAGTCTACAGAGACAGGCAGGTTTCCTTGAGCTGCTGTGAGCTCCACCCAGTTCGAGCTTCCCAGCAGCTTTGTTTACCTACTTAAGCCTCAGCAATGGCGGGCGCCCCTCCCCCAGCCTCGCTGCTGCCTTGCCGGTAGATCACAGACTGCTGCGCTAGCAATGAGGGAGGCTCCGTGGGTGTGGGACCCTCCCGGCCAGGTGTGGGATATGATCTCCTGGTGTGCCTGTTTGCTTAAAGCGCAGTATTGGGGTGGGAGTTACCCGATTTTCCAGGTGTTGTGTGTCTCAGTTCCCCTGGCTAGGAAAAGGGACTCCCTTCCCCCTTGCGCTTCCCAGGTGAGGCAATGCCTCACCCTGCTTCAACTCTAGCTGGTCGGGCTGCAGCAGCTGGCCAGCACCGGTCATCCGGCACTCCCCAGTGAGATGAACCCAGTACCTCAGTTGAAAATGCAGAAATCACTGGTCTTCTGTGTCACTCGCGCTGGGAGTTGGAGACTGGAGCTGTTCCTATTCGGCCATCTTGCTCCACCCCCTTGTTTATTTTTATTTTTATTTTTATTTTTTTCCTCTTCAGTTCCTCTTTCAGTAACACAATGTTAAAATCAGGTACTGTGCGTTCTTACCTGATTTTTGCTTTTTATGAAGGTGCTTCTTTGTGTAGATAGCTGTTAAATTAGTATCCTTGCTGGGAAGATAATCAGTATGGTGTTCTATTTTGCTATTTTTCTCCACTTCCAGTAATATGATCATTTAAATGCTATCAATTTTTCTGATCCACGTGTATGGGTAGGTAGTTTCATTTGATTTTTTGTCATCTTCAATGTCTTTCACCTGTATTTTTTAGTTTTTCTCCTATGATCCTTCACCTATTGGTTAGGATTATCCTGACGTTTTGTGTTTTTCTTTTTGAAGCAATTGTATATAGAATTTCCTTCTCAATTTATTCCTTGGGTGGATAATTATTGGTGTGTAAAAACACTGCTATTTGTATTTTTGGATCCTGCAATTTAACTATATTCATCTATCAAGTCTAATTTTTTTTTGATGGAATATTAGTTTTCTTCTAGCTATAAGATCATATCATCAACTAAGAACAAGAGTTTGACTTCCTCTTTTACAATTTGGATGCTATTTATGTCTTCCTCTTGTCAGATTGTTCTGGTTAGGACTTCTAGTACTATGTTGAGTAGGAATGGGGAAAGTGGGCGTCATGGTGTTGATTCTGTTCTTAGAAGAAAGGCTTTCAAATTGCCCTCATTTAGTATTAAGTTGGCTGTAGATTTGTCATATTTGTGCAGTATTATTTTGATGGACATTTATTTATACCTAGTTTATTGAGATCTTTTATAAAAAAGGAATGTTGAATTTTATCAAATTCTTTTTCTGTATCTACTGATATTATCATATAGTTTTGTCCTTTATTCTGCTAATTTCATGTTTTACACTTACTGATTGGCATATGTTAAACCATCCTTGTATCCCTGGAATAATTCCCACCTAACACAGGTGAATTATCTTCTTGGTGTGCTGTTGAATTTGGTTTGCTGGAATTTTTAAAAAGAATTTTTAGCTAGTTTTCTAATTTTTTTGTCCCTGTCTGGTTTGTGGATCAGGTAATGCTGGAATTATAGAATGAGTTAGGAAGAATTCCCTCTTCTTCGATGTATTGGAATAGTTTTAGAAGAATGAGTATTAGTTCTTTGAAGGCTTGCTAGAATTTGACTGCGAATTCATCTAGCTCTGTGTCTCTATTTTATTTATTTCTCTGCTAGTTAGTATTATTTCTTTTCTTCTGCTACATGTGGGTTTGCTTTGTTTTTACTTTTCTAGTTACATAAATTGTTAAATTGTTAGTAATATGGTTTGGCTCTGTCTCTACCCAAATCTCACCTTGAATTGTAATAATCCCTACTTGTCAAGGGTGGGGCCATGTGGAGATAAATGAGTCATAGGGGATGGTTTTCCCCATACTGTTCTCACAGTAGTGAATAAGTCTCACAACCTCAGATGGTTTTAGAAATGGAAGTTCCCCCTGCACAAACTCTCTTGCCTGCCACTATGTAACACGTGACTTTGCCCCTCAATTGCCTTCAACCATCATTGTGAGACTTCCCCAGCCATGTGGAAATGTGAGTCAATTAAACCTCTTTCCTTTATAAATTACCCAGTTTTGGATATGTCTTTATTAGCAGTGTGATAATTAATTAATACAGTTAGTTTGCAATCTCTCTGGTTTTTGTTTTTTTCTTTCAACTTTTATTTTACGTTTAGGGGGTTACATGTGCAGATTTGTTACACATGGGTAAATTGTGTGTCACTGGAGTTTAATAAGTAAGTGTTTTCTTCACCCAGGTAGTGAGCATAGTACCCAATAAGTAATATTTCAATCCTCACTCTCCTCCCACTGTCCACCCTCAAGTAGCCCTTAGTATCTATTGTTCCCTTCTTTGGGTCTATGTCTGCTCAATGTTTAACACCTACTCCTAAGTGATAAAAACATAATTTCATTTTCATTTTCTGTAGTAAGTCACTTATAATAATGGCCTCCAGCTTCATCCATGTTGCTGCAAAGAACATCATTTTATTCTTTTTATAGATGCACAGTGTTTCATGGTGTATACATGCCACATTTTCTTTATCCAGGCAATATTGATGGGGATATAAATTCATTCGATGTCTTTGCTATTGTGAAATGTTTTGTAATTAATGTACAGGTGCAGGGGTTTTTATGTTAGAATGACTTATATTCCTTTGAGTATATATGCAGTAATGGGAGTGCTGGGTTGTATAGTAGTTCTAAGTTCTTTGAGAAATCTTAAAACTGCTTTCCACAGTATCAAGTTTTATGTTTAAGTCTTTAAACTATCTTGAGTTGATTTTTGTACATGGTGAAAGGGGATCAGTTTTAGACTTCTGAATATGGCTAGCACCACTTATTGAATAGGGAGACCTTTCATCATTGCTTGTTATTGTTGACTTTGTCAAAGATCAGATAATTGTGGGTACATGACTTTATTTCTAGGTTCTATAACCTGTTCCATGGGCCTATGTGTCTGTGTTTGTACTAGTACCATGCTGTTTTGGGTACTGATAGTATAGTTTAAAGTAAGGTAGTGTGATGCCTTTGGCTTTATTCTTTTTGGTTAAGATTGATTTGACTATTTGGGTTCTTTTGGTTTTCATATAAATTTTAAAATAGTTGTTTTCTAATTCTGTAAAAAATGTCATTGGTAGTTTGATAGTAATAAACTTGGAAGTATAAATTGCTGTGGGCAGTGTGATTATTTTAATAATATTAATTATTTATATCCGTGAATATGAAATGGTTTTTCATTTGTTTATGTCATCTCAGATTTCCTTCATTAGTGTTTTGTGATTCTTATTGTAGAGCTCTTTCACCTGCCCGATTAGCTGTATTTGTAGGTGTTTTATTTTTTGTCACTATTGTAAATGGGATTGCATTCTTTATTTGGCTCTCAGGTTGGAAGTTATTGGTGAATACAAATTCTACTGATTTTATACATTGATTTTGTACACTAAAAATTTGTTGAACTAATTTATCAGATCTAGTAGCTTTGGGGCAGAGACTATAAGGTTTTTTTAGGTATGGGATCAAATAATCTTCTAAAAGAGACAATTTGACTGTCTCTCTTACTGTTCGGATGCCTTTTATTTCTTTCTTTTGCCTAATTGCTCTGTTAGGACTTCCAGAACTATGTTGAACAGGAGTTGTGAGAGTGGACATCTTTGTCTTGTTCCTGTTATCAAGGAGAATCCTTCCAGCTTTTTTCCATTCAATATGATGTTAACTGGAGGTTTGACATAGATGTCTCCTATTATTTTGAGGTATTTTCCTTTGATTCCTAGTTTGTTGAGGGTTTTTTTTTAATATGAAGTGATGTTGAATTTTTAAAAAGCATTTTATGTCTATTTAGATGATCATGTAGTTATAACTTTTACTTCTGTTTATGTGATGAATGACATTTATTTATTTGCATATGTTGAAATAAACTTGCATCTCAGCAACAAAACTTACCTGATCATAGTGAATCCACGTTTTGATGTGCTGCTGTATTCAGTTTTCTAATATTTTGTTGAGGGTTTTTTTCATCTGTGTTCATCAAGGATATTGGCCTGAAATTTTCTTTCTTTGTTATATTTCTGCCAGATTTTGGAATTAGGCTGATACCTGCTTCATAGAATGACTTAAGGAGGAGTCCATCCTCCTCAGTTTTTTGGAATACTTTCAATAAGATTGGTGCTTGTTCTGCTTTATTCATTGAGTAGAATTTGTCTATAAATCCCTCTCATCCAGGGCTTGTTTTTGGTTGGTAGGTTTTTTACTACTGATTCAGTTTCAGACCTCAATATTAGTATATTCATGGTTTCAATCTGTTTCTGACTCAATCTTGGGAGATTGTGTGTTTCCAGGAATTTAGTCATTTTCTCTAGAATTTCTAATTTGTTTGCATAATGTTGTGCATAGTATTCCCCGAGGATCTTCTGTATTTCTGTGTGATGAGTAATATCATCTTTGTCGTTTCTTATTATACTTATTTGGATTTTCTCTTTTTTCTTTGTTAATCTGTCTAGCAGTCTATTAATTATCTGTACTTTTTGTGGAAACAACTCTTGGTTTCATTGATCTTTTTTAGAGATTTTTGCTTCTTAATTTCATTGACTTCTTTAATTTTAGTTAGTTATTTTCTTCTACTAGATTGGGGGTTGTTTCATTCCTTTTTAGTAACATTCTATTTTTTCTTTTTTTTTTTTTTTTTTTTTGAGACGGAGTGTCGCTGTGTCTCCCAGGCTGGAGTGCAGTGGCGTGATCTCGGCTCACTGCAAGCTCCGCCTCCCGGGTTCACGCCATTCTCCGGCCTCAGCCTCCCAAGTAGCTGAGACTACAGGCGCCCGCCACCACGCCTGGCTAGTTTTTTGTATTTTTAGTAGAGACGGGGTTTCACCATGTTAGCCAGGATAGTCTCGATCTCCTGACCTCGTGATCCACCTGCCTCGGCCTCCCAAAGTGCTGGGATTACAGGCTTGAGCCACCGCGCCCGGCCACATTCTATTTTTTCACTTTTATTTTTTGAGACAGAGTTTCACTCTTGTTGCCCAGGCTGAACTGCAATTGCATGATCTTGGCTCGCTGCAACCTCCACCTCCTGAGCTCAAGCAATTATCCTGCCTTCGCCATCTGAGTAGCTGGGATCACAGGTGCCTGTCATGATGCCTGGCTAATTTTTGTATTTTTAGTAGAGACAGGGTTTCACCACATTGGCCAGGCTGGTCTCAAACTCCTGACCTCAGGTGATCCACCTGCCTTGGACTACCGAAGTGCTGGGATTACACACATGAGCCACTGCACCTGGCCAATAACGTTCCTTTAGATGCAAAATTAGATTGTTAATTTGGGATCTTTTTAACTTCGTGGTGCAGGTGTTTATGGGTATACATTTTCCTCTTAACACTGCTTTAGCTATATCCCAGAGGTGTTGGTATGTTGTGCCCCCATTTTCATTAATTTTTTTAAAAAAAATTTCTGTCTTAATTTTGATGTTCACCCAGGAGTTGCTCAGAACAAGTTGTTTAATATCCATGTATTTTAGTTGTTCTGAAAGATATTCTTGATATTTATTTCTATTTTTATTGCACTGTGGTACAAGAGATTACCATTTTTGAATTTATTGATATTTGCTTTCTGACCAAGCATATGGTCACTCATAGAATATGATTTGTTGTGCCACAGCTGCCATCCCCTAACCATGGATGCACGAGCACCCCACTGCAAAGCGACCACCAGTGCCAATGTGTGCATGGACACTGGCAACACTGCCTCTGCTGCACCACCACTGCTGCCAGTGAGATTACACACACAAGCACCATCAACTACAATTCCACTGCACTGCTACCACCACCAGTGCAAACACATGCACAGGGTATTGGCACTGTGCACCCTCCAGTGCCCCACCACTACTGCTGTGGTGTGAGTGTAACCATAGTAATACCACTATGTCCCAGCCAGTTCCCTCTCCAGTTGAAGTGCGTGCACCCTGCCATGCTGCAATGGCTAGTGACACACATGAGGAAGCACAGATCCCACTGCCACAGCCCTGATGAAGCATTTGGGCTGGTACTATCCATTGGAATGTTGTGGACAGTGTACCAAGAACACCTTAGCCCCTACAGCACAGCAGGTTCCTAATCAAGATGGGCCACAGAAAAAACAGGAGGCCCAGGACTTGACCCCCAGAGTAAGGTCACACAGCCCAGTTGTGCTGAGTTAAGGCCTGATTTCCTGAAATCTTCCAGAAATGAAGCCAATTCACAGAACACTCTTTATACCACAATTGAATACCTAAGGCAATCAAAGATAATAAATGCAAGCAAACCCATCCAAAGGACAGCAACTTCAAAGATTGAAGGAACATCAGGCCACAAAGATGAGAAAGTTGCACAAGAACTCTGGCAACTCTAAGAACCAGAGTGTTTTTTTTTCTTTCCTCCAAATGACTATACTAGTTCCTTAGTAATGGTTCTTAATCAGGCTAAAATTGCTGAAATGACAGACATAGAATTCAGAATATGGATGGGAAAAAAGATCATTGAGATCTGAGACAAAGCCAAAACCCAATGCAAGGAATCTCGGGAATACAATAAAATGATACAGAAGCTGGAAAACAAAATGGCCATTTTAAGCAAGGATCAAACTGATCTTATAGAGCTGAAAAAGGCACTTCAAGAATCTTATAATTGTGAGTACTAAAAGTAGAATAGAACAAGCTGAGGAAAGAATCTCAGAGCTCAAAGACTGGTTCTCTGAAGTAACTCAGTCAGTCAAAAACAGAGAAAAAAAGAATAAGGAAGAATGAACACTGTTTATCAGAAATATGGGATTATGTAAAGAGACCATTTCTGTGACCCACTGGTGTTCCTGAATGAGAGAAAGTGAAAGTACATAAGTTGGAAAACATATTTGAAGATGTCATCCTTGTAAATTTCCCCAACCTCACTGGCAAGACCAACATTCAAATTTAGGAAATGCAGAGAAATGTGAGATATTGTACAAGAAAACCACCCTCAAGACACATAATTGTCAAATTCTCCAACGTTGCAATGACAGAAAAAGTGTTAAAGGCAGCTAAAGAGAAAGATAGGTCATATATAAAGAAAACTCCATCAGGATAAAAGCAGACCTTTCAGCAGAAACCCCATAAGCCAGAAGAAAATGGGGGCTTATATTCAGCATTCTTAAAGAAAAGAATTTCCAAACAATAATTTATTATCCAGCCAAACTAAGCTTCACAAGTGAATGAGAAATAAGACCATTTCCTGAAAAGCAAATGCTAAGGGAATTTGTTACCACCAGACCTGCCTTTGAAGTCCTGAAGGGTGTGCTAAATGTGGAAAGACCATTACCAGCCATGGAAAGCACAAATGAGTACATAGGCCATTGACACTATAAAGCACTTATACAATCAAGTCTGCATAATAACAAGCTAACAACATGATGACAGGATCAAATCCAAACATATCAATATTAAACTCAATGTAAACAGGCTAATGCCCCCAAGTTAAAGGCACAGACTGGCAAGTTGGATAAAGAAGGAAGACCCAACTGTATGCTGCCTTCAGAAGACACGTCTCACAAGCAATGACCCCCATTGGCTGGGGGTACAGAGATTGAGAAAAATCTACCAAGCAAATTGAAAAGAGAAAAAAAAATAAGGGCTTACTATTCTAGTTTCATACAAAATAGACTTTCAACCAACAATGATAAAAAAAGCAAAGAAGAGAATTATAAATTTGTAAGGCATTAAATTCAGCAAGAAGACATAAGTATATTAAATAAATATGAACCCAACAAAGAAGAACCCAGATTCATAAAATATGTTCTTAGAGATCTATGAAGAGACATAATTAGATAACTACATAATAATACTGGGAGACTTTGACATCCCACTGACAACATTAGACAGATCAACCAGGCAGAAAACTAACAACAATACTCAAGACTTGAACTTGACCCTTGACCAAATAGACCTAACAGACACCTGCAGTGCTCTCCAACCCCCAAATAACAGAATATACATTCTTATTTGCACATGGCATACAATCTAAAATTCGAACATAACTATCCATAAAACTTCCCATCAAATTAAAAAAAATACCAAAATTATATCAACCACACTTTTGGATCACAACATAATATACATCAAAATCAATACTAAGATGATTACATAAAGTCACAGAATTACATGGAAGGTAAACAACCTGCTCCTCAATAATTTTTGCTTAAACAATAAAATAAAGACAGAAATCAAGAAATTTGAAACTCATGAGAATAAAGATACAACATAGCTGAATGAGAGAAAATATTTGCAAACTATGAATGTGACAAAGTTCTAATTCCAGCATCTATAAGGAACTTAAACAAATTAATTACCAAAAATAAAGACCTAACCCATTAAAAAGTGGGCAAAGGACATGGACACTTTTCCAAAGATGACATACATGCAGCCAACACACATATGAAAAAATGCTAAAGCTCACCAATAATTAGAGAAATGAAAATCAAAACCACAAGGAGATACCATCTCACACAAGCCCAAATGACTATTATATAAAGAGTCAAAAAATAACAGACGCTGTCAAGGTGGTGGAGAAGGGAATGCTTATACACTGCTGGGGTGAATGCAAATTAGTTCAGCCATTTTGGAAAGCAGTGTGGTAATTTCTCAAAGATCTTGGATCAGAATTACTATTTGACCCAGCAATCCCATTATTGGTTATATACCCAAGGGAATACAAATTGTTCCACCCATGAAGACACCTGCATGCATATGTTCATTGAAGTACTATTCACAGTATCAAGGACATAATTATTCTAAATGACCATCAATGGTAGACTGGATAAAGAAATCTGGGAATTTTGAAGCAGAGGAAAAATGGTGAATAGGAGGCAGGACTAAATGTAGCTCCAAATTGGACAGAGAGAGCAGCTTGTGGAGACTTGGATCATGAACTTCTGCTCCAAGAACTACTGCAGGAATATACCAAAAAATCCAAGACAATTCGTAGTCCCTTTGAGGGAAGCAGATTGCTCCTGCAGAACCTGGGAAACAGACCAAATACTGTGAGTGCCCATACTGTGAAAGTGGGAAAGGGGAATCATCTGCCCTGGAACACACACCCTCATTGGGGAACCTGAAGCTCTAGATCATGAGAGGATTTGACTTAACCTAAAGTTGAGTTAATTTAGAGATCAGAGTGAAATACAGGGTCATAGAGGAAGCAGTGAGGAAAGACCTGCTGGCTCTTTGGGTGCCCAGGGAAGCCATTTCTGATTTGACTCACAGGGATCCTTGGGGAGGGTTGCCAGAGGAACTAGGAAAGTATCACAGAAAGAAAACACCCACCTGAACTTTGTAATAATTCCCACCGAATGTGAGATTTCCTGGCCAGAACTTGGGGGGAAGGTGTGAATCTGGTGTGCAGACTCGACAGGTGGGGAGCTGCAAAAGTCCTGCTTACTGTTGCAGCTGGGAGGCTTATAGCCTGGGGCAAGTCCTCAGCTCTGCTTGCCCATTGCCTGAAAACAAACTCGGTTCTGTTGGTAGAGGGGAGGAGCATGATGGGAGCAAGACTGGCCTTTTGGGTTGCATGGGAGCTGGCTGAGGCCTGTGGCAGCCAGATTTCCCCAACTTCTCTGGAAATCTTCATGACACAGCAGAGGCAGCCATAATCTTTCTGGAAACAACTCCATTGACCTGGGAACCACACCCCCATCCCCAACAGCAGCCACAGCAAGCACCACCCAAGGAGGGTTGAACTTAGACATGCCTAACCTTGCCCCCACCTGATGGATTTTCCCTACCCACCCTCATAGCTGAAAACAAGGGTCTCATTCTCTTGGGAGCTCTAGGGTCCCAGCCACTGCCTGATCCTCTGTATACTACCACAGCTGATGTATTCTTGAAAGCACCACCTTCTGGCAGGAGGCCAAGCAGCACAAAACTAGTGCATTAAACAATTACAACTAAGGACCCTCACAGAGCTCATTTAACTCCCTGGCCACCTCCACAGGAGTAGGTGCTAGTAGACCTGAAGGCTGATAGACCTGAAGGCAGTTCATATCAAAGGACTCTGTGCAGACACACCCCAGTACCAGCCCAGAGCCTGATAGCCATGCTTGGTGGCTAGATCCAGAAGAGAAATAACAATCACTACAGTTCATCACTCAGGAAGTCACATCCCTAGGAAAAGGGGAGATTACCACATCAAGGGAGCAACCCATGGGACAAAGAACCTGAACAGCAGCCTTGAGCCCCAGATCTTCCCTCTAATATAGCCTACCTAAATGATGAGAAACCAGAAGAACAATTCAGGTCATATGACAAAACAAACTTCTCTAACTCCCTCCAAAAATCACATTAGCTTAGTAGCAATAGATCCTAACCAAGAAGAAATTGCTGAATTGCCTGAAAAGGAATTCAGAAAGTAGATTATTAAGCTAATCAAAGAAGCACCAGAGAAAGGTGAGTCCAACTTAAGGAAATAAAAAAAAAGACACAAGATATAAGTGGAGAAATCTTCAGTGAAATATATAGCATAAAAAAATAATGGCAACTTCAGGAAACAAAAGACACACTTAGGGAAATGCAAAATGTACTAGAAAGTCTCAGTAATAGAATCAAACAAGCAGATGAAAGAACTTCAAACTCAACAACAAAGTTTTTGAATTAACTCAATCCAACAAAGACAAAGAGAAAATAATTTTTTAAAGTGAACAAAACTGGAGATTGCTGGCAAGATGGCCAATAGGAAGAGCTACAGTCTGCAGCTCCCAGTGAGATCGATGCAGAAGGTACGTGGTTTCTGCATTTCCAACTGAGGTACCCGGTTCATGTCATTGGGACTGGCTGGACAGTGGGTGTAGCCCATGGAGGGCGAGCAGAGCAGGGTGGGACGTCACCTCACCTGTGAAGAGCAAGGGGTCAGGAAATTTTCTCCCCTACCCAAGGGAAGCCATGAGGGACTGAGCCTGAGGAACTGTTCACTCCGGCCCAGGTATCGCGCTGGTCCCCTGGTCTTCACAACCCGCAGACCAGGAGATTCTCCATGGGTCCTACCCAATAGGGCCCTGGGTTTCAAGCACAAGACTGGGCGGCCATTTGGGCAGATATCAAAAGACTCCTGCCACCTCCCCCATATCCCAGTGGCACCTGGAATGCCAGCGAGACAGAACCATTCACTCCCCTGGAAAGGGGTGCTGAAGCCAGGGAGTCAAGTGGTCAGGCTCAGCAGGTCCCAATCCCATGGAACCCAGCAAATTCAGATCCACTGGTTAGAAATTCTCAGTGCCAGCACAGCAGCAGGCTGATTGACCTGGGATGCTCGAGCTTGGAGGGGGAGGGGTGTCCGCCATTGCTGAGATTGAGTAGGCGGTTTTATGCTCAAAGTATAAACAAAGCCGCCGGGAAGTTCAAACTGGGTGGAGCCCACTGCAGCTCAGCAAGGATGCTGTGGCCAGACTGCCAGATTTCTCCTCTCTGGGCAGGGCATCTCTGAAAAAAAAGGCAGCTGCCCCAGCCAGGGACTTATAAATAAAATCCCTATTTCCCTGGGACAGAGCACCTGGGGGAAGGGGCGGCTGTGAGCACAGCTTCAGGGGACTTACACATCCCTAGTTGATGGCTCTGAAGAGAGTAGGGGACCTCACAGCACAGTGTTCAAGCTCTGCTAAGGGTCAGACTGCCTCCTCAAGTTGGTCCCTGACCCCAATGTATCCTGACTGGGAGACACCTCCCAGTAGAGGCTGAAAGATACCTCATATAGAAGACATCTGGCTGGCATCTGGCAGGTGACCCTCTGGGATAAAGCTCCAAGGAGAAAGAACAGGAAGCAATCTTTGCTGTTCTGCAGCCTCTGCTGGCAAACAGAGTCAGCAATGGACCTCCAGCAAACTCCTGCAGACCTGCAGCAGAGGGTCCAGACAGTTAGAAGGAAAACTAACAAACAGAAAGGAACAGCACGTCCACTCAAAGACCCCATCCAAAGGTCACCAACATCAAAGACTAAAGGTAAATGCATCCACAAAGATTGGGAGAAACCAGCGCAAAAAGGTTTAAAATTCCAAAAACCAGAACGCCTCTCTTCCTCCAAAGGATCACAACTCCTCACCAGCAAAGGAACAAAACTGGATGGAGAATGAGTTTGACAAATTGACAGAAGTAAGATTCAGAATGTGGGTAATAACAAACTCCTCCGAGCTGAAGGAGCATGTTCTAAACCAATGGAAGGAAGCTAAAATCCTTGAAAAAAGTTTAGACAAATTGCTAACTAGAATAACCAGTTTAGAGAAAAACATAAATGACCTGATGGAGCTGAAAAACACAGCACGAGAACTTCATGAAGCATACGCAAGTATCAATAGCTGAATCGATCAAGCAGAAGAAACGATATCAGTGATTGAAAATCAACTTAATGAAATAGGGCAACAAGACAAGGTTAGAGAAAAAAGAATAAAAAGGAATAAACAAAGCATCCAAGAAATATGGGACTATGTGAAAAGACCAAATCTACGTTTGATTGGTGTACCTCAAAGTGATGAGGAGAATGGAACCAAGTTGGAAAACACTCTGCAGGATATTATCCAGGAGATCTCCAACCTAACAAGACAGGCCAACATTCAAATTCAGAAAATACAGAGAACACCACAAAGATACTCCTCGAGAAGAGCAACCCCAAGACATATAATCATCAGATTCACCAAAGTTGAAATGAAGTAAAAAATGTTAAGGGCAGCCAGAGATAAAGGTCGGGTTACCCACAAAGGGAAGCCCATTAGACTAACAGCAGATTTCTAAGATAGTGGGGGCCATTCTTTTCTTAAAGAAAAGAATGTTCAACCCAGAATTTCATATCCAGGCAAAATAAGCTTCATAAGCAAAAGAGAAATAAAATCCTTTACAGACAAGCAAATGCTGAGATATTTTTTCACCAACAGCTCTGCCTTACAAGAGCTCCTGAAGGAAGCATGAAACATGGAAAGGAACAGCTGGTACCATCCACTGCAAAAGCATACCAAATTATAAAAAACATCGACACTATGAAGAAACTGCATCAACTAATGGGCAGAACAACCAGCTAGCATCATAATGACAGGATCAAATACACACATAACAATATTAACCTTAAATGTAAATGGGCTAAATGACACAACTAAAAGACACAGACTGGCAAACTGGATAAAGACCAAGACCCATCAGTGTGCTGCATTCAGGAGGCCCATCTCACATGCAAAGACACACATAAGCTCAAAGTAAAGTGACGGAGGAAGCAAATGGAAAGCAAAAAAATAGCTGGAGTTGCAATCCTGGTCTCTGATAAAACAGACTTTAAACCAACAAAGATCAAAAGAGACAAAGAAGTCCATTACATAATGGTAAAGGGATCAATGCAGCAAGGAGAGCTAACTATCTTAAATATATATGCACCCAACACAGGAGCACCCAGATTCATAAAGCAAGTTCATAGGGATCTACAAAGAGACTTAGACTCCCACACAATAACAGTGAGAGACGTTAAGACCTCACTGTCAATATTAGACAGATCAATGAGACAGAAAATTAAGAAAGATGTTCAGGACTTGAACTCAGCTCTGGACCAAGTGGACCTAATAGACATCTACAGAACTTTCTACCAAAAATAGAGAGAATATACATTCTTCTCATCACCACATCAAACTTATTCTAAAATTGACCACATAATTGGAAGGAAAGCACTCCTCAGCAAATGCAAAATAATGGAAATCATAGCAGTCTTGAAGACCACAGTGCAATCAAATTAGAAGTCAGGATTAAGAAAATCACTCAAAACCGCACAACTACATGGAAACTGAACAACTTGCTCCCTAATGACTACTGGGTAAGTAAATAAATGAAGGCAAAAATAAAGATGTTCTTTGAAACCAATGAGGATGAAGATACAATGTACCAGAATCTCTGGGACACATTGAATGCAGTGTGTACAGGAAAATTTATAGCACTAAAACCCACAAGAGAAAGCAGGAAAGATCTAAAATTGACACCTTAACATCAAAATTAAAAGATCGACAGAAGCAATGGCAAACAAATACAAAAGCCAGCAGAAGACAAGAAATAATTAAGATCAGAGCAGAACTGAAGGAGATAGAGACATGAAAAACCCTTCAAAAAATCAATGAATCCAGGAGCTGGTTTTTTGAAACAATCAACAAAATAGATAGACCACGAGCCAGATTAATAAAGAAAAGAGAGAAGAATCAAATAGATGCAATAAAAATGATATAAGGAATATCACCAATGATCCCACAAAAATACAAATTACTATGAGAGAATACCATAAACATCTCTACACAAATAAACTAGAAAATATAGAAGAAATGGAGAAATTCCTAGACATATACACTCTGAGAAGTCTAAACCAGTAAGAAGTTGAATCTCTGAATAGACCAATAACAAGTTCTGCAATTGAGGCAGTAATTAATAGCCTACTAACCAAAAAAAGTCCAGGACCAGACAGATTCACAGCTGAATTCTACCAGAGGTACAAAGAGGAGCTGGTACCATTCCTTCTGAAACTATTCCAATAGATAGAAAAAGAGATAATCCTCCCTAACTCATTTTATGAGGCCAGCAGTATCCTGATACCAATACCTGGCAGAGACACAATAAAAAAAGAAAATTTCAGGTCAATATCCTTGATGAACATCGATGTAAAAATCCTCAATGAAATACTGGCAACTGAATCCAACAGCACATCAAAAAGCTTATCCACCATGATCAAGTTGGCTTCATCCCTAGGATGCAAGGCTGGTTCAACATATGCAAATCAATAAATGTAATCCATCACATAAACAGAACCAATGACAAAAACCACATGATTATCTCAATAGTTGCAGAAAAGGCCTTCAAAAAACTACAACACCCCTTAATGTTAAAAACTCTCAATAAACTACCTATTGATGCAACATATCTCTAAATAATAAGAGCTATTTACGACACAGCCAATATCATACTAAATGGACAAAAACTGGAAGCCTTCCCTTTAAAAATCGGCACAAGACAAGGATGCCTTCTCTCATCACTCCTATTCTACATAGTATTGCAAGTTCTGAGCAGGGCACTCAGGCAAGAGAAATAAATAAATGATATTCGAATAGAAAGAGAGGAAGTCAAATTGTGTCTGTTTGCAGATGACATTTTGTATATTTAAAAAACCCCATTGTCTTAGCCCCAAATCTCCTTAAGCTGATAAGCAACTTCAGCAAATTCTCAGGATAAAAAAACAATGTGCAAAAACCACAAGCATTCCTATACACCAATAACAGACAAACAGAGAGTCAAATCATGAGGGAACTTCCATTCACAATTGCTACTAAGAGAATAAAATACCTAGGAATACAACTTACAAGGGATGTGAAGGACCTCTTAAAGGAGAGCTACAAACAACTGCTGAAGGAAATAAGAGAAAACACAAACAAATGGAAAAAATCCCATGCTCATGGATAGAAAAAAATCAATATGGTGAAAATGGCCATACTGCCCAAAGTAATTTATAGATTCAATGCTATCCCCATCAAGCTACCATTGACTTACTTCAAAGAATTGGAAAAAAAAAAACTACATCAAACTTCATATGAAACCAAAAAATAATCCACATATCCAAAACAATCCTTGGCAAAAAGAACAAAGCTGGAGGCATCACGCTGCCTGACTTCAAACCATACTACAAGGCTACAGTAACCAAAACAGCATGGTACTGGAACTAAAACAGATATATAGACCAATGGAACAGAACAGAGGCTTGAGAATTAACATCACACGTATACAACCATCTGATCTTTGATAAACCTAGCACAAACAAGCAATGTGGAAAATATTCCCTATTTAATAAATGGTGTTGGGAAAACTGGCTTGCCATATGCAGAAAACTGAAACTGGACCCCTTTCTTACACCTTATATAAAAATCAACTCAAGGCGGATTAAAGACTTAAATGTAAGACCTAAAACCATAAAAATCCTAGAAGAAATCCTTGGCAATACCATTCAGTACATAGGCATGGGCAAAGACTTCATGACTAAAACACTAAAAGCAATGGCAACCAAAGCCAAAATTGACAAACGGGTTGTAATTAAACTAAAGAGCTTCTATACAGCAAAAGAAACTATCGTCAGAGTGAAGAGGCAACGTACAGAATGGGAGAAAATTTTTGCACTATCAATCTGACAAATTTCTAATATCCAGAATCTACAAAGAACATAAACAAATTTACAAGAAAAAAACAAACAACTCCATCAAAAAGTGGGCAAAGGATATGAACAGAGACTTCTCAAAAGAAGACATTTATGCAACCAACAAACGTATGAAAAAAAGCTAATCATCACTGATCATTATTGATATGCAAATCAAACCACAATGACATACCATCTCACGCCAGTTAGAATGCTGAACATTAAAAAGTCAGGAAACAACAGATGCTGGAGAGGATGTGGAGAAATAGGAAAGCTTTTACACTGTTGGTGGGAGTGTCAATTAGTTCAACCATTGTGGAAGACAGTGTGGCAATTCTTCAAGGATCTAGAACTAGAAATATCATTTGATCCAGCAATCCCATTACTGGAAATATACCCAAAGGATTATAAATCATTCTACTATAAAGACACACACACACGTATGTTTATTGTGGCACTAGTCACAATAGCAAAGACTTGGAACCAACCCAAATGTTCATCAATAATAGGCTTGATAAAGTAAATGTGGCACATAAACACCATGAAATACTGTGGAGCCACAAAAAAGGATGAGTTCCTGTCCTTTGCAGGGACATGGATGAAGCTGCAAACCATCATTTTCAGTAAACTATGACAAGAACAGAAAACCAAACACTGCATGTTCTCACTCATAAGTGGGAGTTGAAAAATGTGAACATATGAAGAAAGGTAGGGGAACATCACACACCTGGGCCTGTCAGGGGGTAGGGGGCTAGGGGAGGGATAGCATTAGGAGAAATGCCTGATGTAGATGATGCATTGATGGGTGCAGCAAACCACCATGGCACGTGTATACCCATGTAACAAAACTTCACGTTCTGCACATGTACCTCAGAACTTAAAGTATAATTTTAAAAAATGAACAAAGCTCAAAGAAGTTTAAGATTATGTTGAGTAGCCAAACGTAAGAATAATTGGCATTCCTGAGGAAGACGATAAATCTAAAAGTCTGAAGAACATATTTGGGAAAATAATTGAGGAAAACTTTTCTGGCATTGATAGAGATCTAGACATCCAAATACAAAAAGTCCAAAGAATGCCTGGGGATTTCATTACAATAAAATCATCACCTAGGCACATTATCATCAAGTTATCTAAAGACGAGATGAATGAAAGAATCTTGAGTTGTGTGGCAAAAGCACCAGGAAACCTATAAAGGAATATCTATCAGATAAACAGCAGATTTCTCAGCAGAAGTCCTACAAGCTAGAAGGAATTCAGGCCGTATTTTCAGTCTCATTAAACAAAACAATTTTTTTTTTTACTGTTCATTTTTTTTTAAATTATATTTTAAGTTCTAGGGTACATGTGCATAACGTGCAGATTTGTCACATATGTATACTTGTGCCATGTTGCTGTGCTGCACCCATCCACTCGTCAGCACCTATCAACTCGTCATTTACATCAGGTATCACTCCCAATGCAATCCCTCCCCTCTACCCCTCCCCATAATGGGCCCCGGTGTGTAATGTTCCCCTTCCTGAGTCCAAGTGATCTCATTGTTCAGTTCCCACCTATGAGTGAGAACATAAGGTATTCGGTTTTCTGTTCTTGCAATAGTTTGCTGAGAATGATGGTTTCCAGCTGCATCCATGTCCCTACAAAGGACACAAACTCATCCTTTTTGATGGCTGCATAGTATTCCATGGTGTATATGTGCCACATTTTCTTAATCCAGTCTGTCACTGATGGACATTTGGGTAGATTCCAAGTCTTTGCTATTGTGAATAGTCCCGCAATGAACATACGTGTGCATGTGTCTTTATAGCATCATGATTTATAATCCTTTGGGTATATACCTAGTCATGGGATGGCTGGGTCATATGGTACTTCTGGTTCTAGATTCTTGAGGAATTGCCATACTGTTTTCCATAATGGTCGAACTAGTTTACAATCACACCAACAGTGTAAAAGTGTTCCTATTTCTCCACATCCTCTCTAGCACTTGATGTTTCCTGACTTTTGAATGATTGCCATTCTAACTGGTGTGAGATGGTATCTCATTGTGGTTTTGATTTGCATTTCTCTGATGGCCAGTGATGACGAGCATTACTTCATGTGTCTGTTGGCTGTATGCATGTGTTCTTTTGAGAAATGTCTGTTCATATCCTTTGCCCACTTTTTGATGGGGTTGTTTGTTTTTTTCTTGTAAATTTGTTTGAGTTCTTTGTAGGTTCTGGATATTAGCCCTTTGTCAGATGAGTAGATTGCAAAAATTTTCTCCCATTCTGTAAGTTGCCTATTCATGCTGATGGTAGTTTCTTTTGCTGCGCAGAAGCTATTTAGTTTAATTAGATCCTATTTGTCAATTTTGGCTTCTGTTGTCGTTACTTTTGGTGTTTTAGACATGAAGTCTGTGCCCATGCCTATGTCCTGAATGGTATTACCTAGGTTTCCTTCTAGGGTTTTTATGGTATTAGGTCTAACATTTAAGTCTCTAATCCATCTTGAATTAATTTTCGTATAAGGAGTAAGGAAAGGATCCAGTTTCAGCTTTCTACTTAGGGCTAGCCAATTTTCCCAGCACCATTTACTAAATAGGGAACCCTTTCCCCATTTCTTGTTTTTGTCAGGTTTGTCAAAGATCAGATGGCTATAGATGTGTGGTATTATTTCTGAGGACTCTGTTCTGTTCCATTGGTCTATATTTCTGTTTCGGTATCAGCACCATGCTGTTTTGGTTACTGTAGCCTTGTAGTACAGTTTGAAGTCAGGTAGCATGATGCCTCCAGCTTTGATCTTTTGACTTAGGATTCTCTTGGAGATGCAGGCTCTTTTTTGGTTCCATAAGAACTTTACAGCAGTTTTTCCAACTCTGTGAAGAAACTCATTGGTAGCTTGATGGGGATGGCATTGAATCTATAAATTACCTTGGGCAGTATGGCCATTTTCACCATATTGATTCTTCCTATCCATGAGCATGGTATGTTCTTCCATTTGTTTATGTCCTCTTTTATTTCACTGAGCAGTGGTTTGTAGTTCTCCTTGAGGAGGTCCTTTATATCCCTTGTAAGTAGGATTCCTAGGTATTTTATTGTCTTTGAAGCAATTGTGAATGGAAGTTCATTCATTATTTGGCTTTCTGCTTTTCTGTTATTGGTGTATAAGAATGCTTGCGATTTTTCCACATTAATTTTGTATCCTGAGACTTTGCTGAAGTTGCTTATGAGCTTAAGGAGATTTTGGGCTGAGATGATGGGGTTTTCTAAATATACAATCATGTCATCTGCAAACAAGGACAATTTGACTTCTTCTTTTCTCAGCTGAATACCCTTTATTTCTTTCTGTTGCCTGATTGCCCTAGCCAGAACTTCTAACACTATGTTGAATAGGAGTGGTGAGAGAGGGCATCCCTGTCTTGTGCCAGGTTTCAAAGGGAATTTTTCCAGTTTTTGCCCATTCCGTATGATATTGGCTGTGGGTTTGTCATAAATAGCTCTTATTATTTTGAGATACGTTCCATCAATACCAAATTCATTGAGAGGTTTTAGCATGAAGGGCTGTTGAATTTTGTCAAAGGCCTTTTCTGCATCTATTGAGATAATCATGTGGTTCTTGTCATTGTTTCTGTTTATATGCTGGATTACGTTTATTGATTTGCATATGTTGAACCAGACTTGCATCCCAGGGATGAAGCCAACTTGATCATGGTGGATAAGCGCTTTGATGTGCTGCTGGATTTGGTTTGTCAGTATTTTATTGAGGATTTTTGCCTCGATGTTCATCAGGGATATTGGTCTAAAATTCTCTTTTTTTGTTGTGTCTCTGCCAGGCTTTGGTATCAGGATGATGTTGGCCTCATAAAATGAGTTAGGAAGGATTCCGTCTTTCTCTATTGATTGGAATAGTTTCAGAAGGAATGGTACCAGCTCCTTCTTGTACCTCTGGTAGAATCCAACTGTGAATCCTTCTGATCCTGGACTTTTTTTGGTTGGTAGGCTATTAATTATTGCCTCAATTTCAGAGCCTGCTATTGGTCTATTCAGAGATTCAACTTCTTCCTGGTTTAGTCTTGGGAGAGGGTAAGTGTCCAGGAAATTATGTATTTCTTCTAGATTTTGTAGTTTATTTGCATAGAAGTGTTTATAGTATTCTCTGATGGTAGTTTGTATTTCTGTGGGGTCGGTGGTGATATCCCCTTTATCATTTTTTATTGCATCTATTTGATTCTTCTCTCTTTTCTTTTTTATTAGTCTTGCTAGCAGTCTATCAATTTTTTTAATCTTTTCAAAAAACCAACTCCTGGATTCATTGATTTTTTGGAGGGTTTTTTGTGTCTCTATCTCCTTCAGTTCTGCTCTGATCTTAGTTATTTCTTGCCTTCTGCTAGCTTTTGAATGTGTTTGCTCTTGCTTCTCTAGTTCTTTTAATTGTGATGTTAGAGTGTCAATTTTAGATCTTTCCAGCTTTCTCTTGTGGGCATTTAGTGCTATAAGTTTCCCTCTACACACTGCTTTAAATGTGTCCCAGGGATTCTGGTATGTTGTATCTTTGTTCTCATTGGTTTCAAAGAACATATTTATTTCTGCCTTCATTTCGTTACATACCCAGTCGTCATTCAGGAGCAGGTTGTTCAGTTTCCATGTAGTTGAGTGGTTTTGATTGAGTTTCTTATTCCTGAGTTCTAGTTTGATTGCTCTGTGGTCTGAGAGACAGTTTGTTATAATTTCTGTTCTTGTACATTTGCTGAGGAGTGCTTTACTTCCAATTATGTGGTCAATTTTGGAATAAGTGCGATGTGGTGCTGAGAAGAATGTATATTCTGTTGATTTGTGGTGGAGAGTTCTGTAGATGTCTATTACGTCCGCCTGGTGCAGAGTTGAGTTCTATTCCTGGATATCCTTGTTAACTTTCTGTCTCATTGCTCTGTCTAGTATTGACAGTGGGGTGTTGAAGTCTCTCATTATTATTGTATGGGAGTCTAAGTCTCTTTGTAAGTCTCTAAGGACTTGCTTGATGAATCTGGGTGCTCCTGTATTGGATGCATATATATTTAGGATAGTTAGCTCCTCCTGTGGAATTGATCCCTTTACCATTATGTAGTGGACTTCTTTGTCTCTTTTGGTCTTTGATGATTTAAAGTCTGTTTTATCAGAGAGTAGGATTGCAAACCCTGCTTTTTTTGTTCTCCATTTACTTGGTAGATCTTCCTCCATCCCTTTATTTTGAGCCTATGTGTGTCTCTGTATGTGAGATGGGTCTCCTGAGTACAGCAAACTGATGGGTCTTGACTCTTTATCCAGTTTGCCAGTCTGTGTCTTTTAATTGGAGCATTTAGTCCATTTACATTTAAGGTTAATATTGTTATGTGTGAACTTGATCCTGTCATTATGATATTAACTGGTTATTTTGCTCATTATTTTCTTCCTAGCATCAATGGTCTTTACATTTTGGCATGTTTTTGCAATGGCTGCTACCAGTTTTTTCTTTCCATGTTTAGTGCTTCCTTCAGGATCTCTTGTAGGGCAAGCCTGGTGGTGACAAAATCTCTAAGCATTTGCTTATCTGTAAAGGATTTGATTTCTCCTTCACTGATGAAACTTAGTTTGTCTGAATATGAAATTCTGGGTTGAAAATTCTTTTCTTTAAGAATGTTGAATATTGGCCCCCACTCTCTTCTGGCTTGGAGAGTTTCTGCCGAGAGATCTGCTGTTATTCTGATGAGCTTCCCTTTGTCGGTAAGCCAACCTTTATCTCTGGCTGCTCTTAACAGTTTTTCCTTCATTTCAACTTTGGTGAATCGGACAATTATGTGTCTTGGAGTTGCTATTCTGGAGGAGTATCTTTGTGGCATTCTCTGTATTTCCTTAATTTGAATGTTGGCCTGCCTTACTAGGTTGGGGAAGTTCTCCTGGATGATATCCTGAAGAGTGTTTTTCAACTTGGTTCCATTTTCCCCCTCACTTTCAGGCACCCCAATCAGATGTTGATTTTGTCTTTTCACATAATCCTATACTTCTTGAAGGCTTTGTTCATTTCTTTTTCCTCTTTTTTCTTTAGACTTCTCTTCTTGCTTCATTTCATTCATTTGATCCTCAATCACTGATACTCTTTCTTCCAGTTGATCGAGTCAGTTACTGAAGCTTGTGCATTTGTCACGTGTTTCTCATGTCATGGTTTTTTATCTCTGTCAGTTCATTTATGGCCTTCTCTGCATTGATTATTCTAGTTATCCATTCTTCCATTCTTTTTTCAAGATTTTTAGTTTCTTTGCACTGGGTACGTAATTTCTCCTTTAGCTCTGAGAAGTTTGATGGACTGAAGCCTTCTTCTCTCACCTCTCCAAAGTCATTCTCCATCCAGCTTTGATCTCTTGCTGGCGATGAGCTGCGTTCCTCAGTTGAAAATGCAGAAATCACCCATCTTCTGTGTCACTCGTGCTGGGAGCTGGGGACTGGAACTGTTCCTATTCCACCATCTTAAAGAAAACAATTGTTAGTCAAAAATTTTGTTTCCAGCAAAACTAAGCTTCATAAAGGAAGGAAAGATACAGTCTTTGCCAGGCAAACAAATGCTGAGAGAATTTGATGCTATCAAACGAGCACTAGAATAACTGCTAAAGGAGCTCAAAATCTTGATACAAATCCTGGAAACACATCAAATAGAACCTCTGTAAAGCATAAATCTCACAGTACCTATAAAATAAAAACAATTAATAAAAATAACAGGATACTTAGGCAACAAATAACATGATGAATGGAATAGTATCTCACATCTCAATAGTAACATTGAATATAAGTGACCTAAATGCCCCACATAAAAGATACAGAATTGCGAAGTAGGTAAGAATTTCCAACCAAGTATCTGCTGCCTCTAAGAGACTCACCTAACACATAAGGACTCACATAAACTTAAGGGTAAAGCGTGGAAAAAGATATTTCATGCAAATGGACATCAAAATTGAGTAGGAGTGGCTATTCTTATGTCAGACAAAACAATCTTTATAAAGCAACAGCAGTTTGAAAGACAAAGAGGGACATTATATAATAATTAAAGATTTTATCCAACACGAAAATGTTACAATTCTAAATATATACGCATCTAACCCTAGAGTTCCTAAATTCAGAAAACAATTACTTC
The DNA here is from genome assembly GCF_043159975.1 of Macaca nemestrina. Classification (NCBI taxonomy): domain Eukaryota; kingdom Metazoa; phylum Chordata; class Mammalia; order Primates; family Cercopithecidae; genus Macaca; species Macaca nemestrina. The sequence continues at coordinate 103,325,015 of NC_092145.1, read as the reverse complement.
TAGATGTAATAAATGAGAAAAACAGCAACGTGATAATAGTGGGGGAACTTCAATACTTCACTGACAGCAATAGACAGTTCATCAAGACAGAAAGTCAAAAAAGAAACAATGGACTTAAACTATACTCTAGAAAAAATAGATTTAGCAGATAAGTACAGCCATTCTAACAAACAATCACAGAATATACATTTTATTCATCAGTGCATAAAACTTTCTCCAAGATAGACCATATGATAGGCCACAAAACAAGTCTCAACAAATTTAAGAAAACTGAAATTACATAAACTACTCCCTCAGATCACAGTGGAATAAAAGTGGAAATCAACTCCAAAAGGAACCTTCAAAACCATAAAATACATACAAATTAAATAACCTGTTCCTGAATGGTCACTGAGTAATCAATTAAGTCTAAATGGAAATTAAAATATTCTATGAACTGAAGAATAATAGTGACACGACCTTTCTAAACCTCTGGGATACAGCAATGTCAGTGGTAAGAGGATAGCTGATAACCTTAAATGCCTACTTCAATAAGTCTGAAAGGGCACAAATAGATAATCTAAGGTCACACTTCAAGAAACTAGAGAAACAAAAGCAAACCAAACCCCAAACCCAGCAGAAGAAAAGAAATAGCAAAGGTTATACCAAAATAAAATAAAATCTAATATAAAAATATAAAACACAAATAAAACAAAAGGCTGGTTATTTTAAAAGACAAATAAAATTGATAAACCTTTAGCAAAATTAACCGAGAAAAGAGAGAGAATATCCAAATAAGCTCAATTAGAAATGAAATGGGAGATTTTACAATCGACACCACAGAAATACAAAAGATTATTCAAGGCTACTACAAACACGCACATAAACTAGAAAACCTAGAGGAGATGTAGAAATTCCTGGAAAGATATAACCCTCAACCTTCCTAGCATAAAACAGAAAGAATTAGAAACCCTGAACAGACCAATAACAAGCAGCAATATTGAAATAATAATAATAAAATTACCAACAATAAAAAAGTTTAGGATGAGACAGATTCACTGTTTAATTCTATCAGGCATTAAAAAAAAAAAGTGGGTACCAAGCCTATTAACTTTATTCCACAAGATAGACAAAAAGAGAATACTCCCTAAATCATTCTATGAAGAGAGTATCACCAAGGAGAAGACATAACCAAAAAATGAAACTACAGACCAGTATCTGTAGGGAGCTGAAGGGCTGTGGGATGTGACCAACTCGGCATTCCACTGGAGGCTATGTGATCAAACAGCAAACTGTTTATCATGAATGCAGGATGTGGGCAAACTCACACTGTGCCTGATGCCAAAAGGTTTGCTGAGGGCCTTCACTCCCTGGCACCGGGCTCCTTGAAGTTCTCTACTGGAAAATTTAGTGCCTATTTTTCGAGGGATGCAGTCTCAGAAGCCTGCTGTGAACCAAACGGCAATTGACAATTATCCAACAATCACCACCCCCCCTCATTATGTCTTTTACCTAAAAAATTTGGAGGACTGAAAAAGCGTAGGACCCTTGTCCACGAGATGCAAGGTGCCCCCTGACCCCTTCTTCCAAACATATTCTTTTGTCTTTGCCTTTTATTCCCGTGTTTGCCCCGTTTGTTCAGTCCCCCAAGGTCCATGCAGGTTATAAGTGGCGTTCAAATACAGGGACTTCAAGGACGTGAACAAAGAAGGTCTGCTGGAGCAGAGGAACTGAAATTCACAAGGTGAACGGGGACCCTGGGAGGAGTCTGCCTGCAGTGGATATAAGGTTAGTGCCCTAAAGAGGTACTGATCAGTGCCCTAAAGAGGTACTGGGTACTGGGAAGAGGAAGTTTTCTGAATCAGGGTAACGTGGGGCAGAATTTGTCTGTTGAAGAAAAACATGTGCGGTTGCTTAAAGTTCTATTGAGACAGTCTGGAGGTCAGGTTAATTCACAGACACTAAATAACCACCTGCAGAAGCCACAAAATGTTTTCCACAGGCAGGCACTTTTGATGTGGAAAATTGGGACAGAGCAGGAGATGGATTAAAACAGGCTCATCAAAAAGGTCTTAAAGTTGATTCTTCTGTTTTTTCACTTGGAGTTTAATTTGTACTGTACTTCCATCATTATCTCTTTATTCTGCAGGACAGCAGGCCGAGTCTAAAAACCTGAAATAATCTGTTGTCCCACCCACAGCACCAATTGAAAATAAAAAACAGGAGAGGGAGGATAAAAATTGGCCTATAACACCTCCTCCAATTGCAGAAACATCTGTACCACCTTCTTCAGTAGAAGAAATAGAAATAAAAAATACAAAGAATTTTACCCTCTGCTGCGATAGCTGAAGAGCTCTTAGGACCTTGCACTTTTCCTATTTCTGTAAGGCCTGATCAAAATAATCCACAGCAGCTTATTCATGAACACACTCCACTAGAGTTTAAGTTGTTGAAGGAATTAAAAGCAAGTGTGGTAAATAATGGCGTACAGAGCCCATTCACTTTAGGATTGCTAGAATCTGCATTTGGTGCTATGCATCTTTTACCCTTTGATGTAAAACACTTGACACGAACTTGCTTGTCTGCTAGTGCATATCTGACAGGAAATTTAAATTAACAAGAAATGTGTGCAGATCAGGCTAGACAGAACCGTGTTGCAGGACACAGAGACATTACAGAGGATATGCTACTGGGTAATGGCCCTTATTCAGACCAGGAACGTCAAATGGCACTCCCAGACGCTGCTTATCAGCAGTGTGCACAGGCTGCTAAACACACCTGGGCCACAATTCCTGAAGAAGGAGTCCCAGTACAATCCATTTTACATATCATGCAAGGGTCGCAGGAACCCTATGCACAATTTCTTGCGTGATTACAAGAGGCAGTGAAGCGTCAGATTCCTCATATGATGGATGCATAAATGCTAACCTTAACTCTAGCTTTTTTTTTTTCCACAGAGGTGATAATAAAATAAAATTAGACCGTGTTTTTTTATTCTCCTTTATTTTTACATATTAATTAATATACAGAATCAGTAAAAAAATAATAAAAATGCATTCATATTATCATCTAAAAGAAGAAATACTGTTTTTAATCAACTCTAGCTTTTGAGAATGCCAGTGCAGATTGTAAATGTGCACTGACACCTGTGAGTTGTACAAAAAACTTGGGAAATTTTCTCAGAGGTTGTCAGGATGTAGGAACTGAGCTTCATCGATCTGCAATGTTAGCGTAAGCAATGGCTAATTTAGCAGGTGACAAATCTAAAAGGAACCAAGGGTCAAACCCTAAAATGTGAAAATGTAATAGTTGTGGGAAAACTGGACATTTTAAAAAGGATGCTGCAGGATCTCAGGACAGAAAGCACCTTATAATGCAGTTACCCCCCAACCCCAGTGGAAAAAAATGCCAGAACTTTGTCCTTGCTGTAACAAAGGAAATCACTGGGCTAATCAGTGCTGCTCAAAATTTCATAAGAATGGCACCCCCAGTTGGGAAGCTAGATGGGGGCCTTGACCCACGCCCATCAAACAATGAGGGCATTCCCAGTTCAGACCACAAGGCTGCTTCAGGGATGGGTTCCTGGAAGCACATTGATTGCCTCACCGCAGGAACACCAGGAAGTGCAGGATTAGATCTACCCACCAGAGAAAGAATCACGTTAGTTGGGGGAGATAAACCCATCAAAGTTCCCACTGGTATTTGGGGACATTTACCAACAGGAAACATGCGACTAATTTTAGGCAAAAGCCATCTTAACTTACAGGGCATTACTGCAGTCCCAGGAGTTGTTGACTCTGATTATGAAGGAGAAATTCAAGTAGTTTTAATGTCACAAGATCTTTGGGTTTTTGAACCAAGAGAATATATTGCTCAATTATTGCTTATTCCCTGCAAATTACACCCTTCTCTGCAAAAGAAGAAACGAGAAAATAAATGGTTTGGGTGCACAACTACAAAGAAATTTATCTATCCCATCTTGTAGCCTCTAATAGACCCAACCTGTGTAGTACAAATTAAAGGAAAGGAATTTTATGGGCTTATGGATATGGGAGCTGATGTGTCAGTAACATATAAAGATAATTGGCCCCCATCCTGGCCCTAGCAATTAACTTCTATGTCCCTGGTGGGAGTAGGAGCATCTAGGAGTGTTCAACAGAGTGCTAAGATTTTATCTTGTCTTGGTCTGAATGGACAATCATGTACTTTTCAGTTTTGTGTTGCAAATATAGCTATCAATTTATGGGATCAAGAATTACTTATAGCATAGGATATGAGACTTACAAATGAAAACTTTGATAACCCAGGATTTAAAATGTTGAAGAACATGGGATATCAGAATGGGAAAGGTTTAGGGAAATTCCTACAAGGAAACCCTAACCCAATATCAGTAACTAGAAAAACAGATAGAAAAGGGTTAGGACGTCAGGATTTCTGATGGGGGTCATTTATATTTCTCCTCTGCCTTACCATTAGAATGGCTTAGTGACAAACCTGTGTGGGTGGATCAATGGCCCCTAACACAGAAGAAGCTATATCAGCTTCATCTGTTGGTAAAAGAACCTTTGGATTCATATAGAAAAGTCTGTTAGCCCCTGGAATTCACTGGTATTTGTTATTCCAAAAAAGTCCAGAAGCAATAATGACCTCTGGGGTTTCAGCTCAATGCTCAGAGCTAATTGAAGTCATTCAGGTTTTACAGCTCACAGCTTCAGATTCTATCAACATTGTCTGTGATTCAGCTTATGTTGTAAATGTAACCAGTCACATAGAAACCGCTACAATTAAAAGTCCACTAGACCCAGAACTGCTTAATTTGTTTATGTTAATGTGATCATAGACACTTATTCTCATATGCTGCATGCTACATGCCAAACAGGTGAGACAGCTGGTCATGTACGGCAACATTGTCTGTCATCATTTGCTCATATGGGGATATCTAAACAAAAACTGACAATGGACTCACTTATACTAGTCATGCTTTTCAAAATTCCTTACAGCTTTGGACAATAACCCATAAAAAAGGAATTCCTTATAATCCTAGAGGACAAGGGATTATAGAGCGGGCACATCAAACATTACAATGCATGTTGAAAAGAAAAAAGGGGGTATAAGAGGACAACTACCACCTCAATCAAAACTACAATTAGCCTTATTTACTTTAAAATTTTTGGTTCCTGGTACAGATGGTAAGACTCCAGTGGAAAGACAATGACAAGTGTTAGAGACAAAGACAAAAATTTATCTGAAAGTGCTATGGAAATCCGCAGAAGAAGGACAATAGAAAGGTCTGGTGGATTTACTGACATGGGGACAAGGGTATACTTGTGTTTTCACAGGAGATGGACAAACCGTGTGGGTGCCCTCAAGGTGCATGCAGCCATGGAATGGGATACTGGAGGAACCCAGGGTGGCCAACCATGGGCCCGGTCCCTCTGGTATGAGCCATGAGCCAGTTGAGCTTGAGTGCAAAGACGGAGAGAAGGATGACCAGAGTCACGAGGACATCAACCCCCATAACCTGGGGACAACTCAAGAACACCATGCAGGAAGCCGAGAAACTACTGGAGCGTCAAGGCGAGACAAAAACCCCTGATTCCATGTTCATGACCATGTTAGCCATAATGTCCTCTGCAGTATGTTTTCCCTGTGCAAAGGCAAAAACATATTGGGCATATGTTCCAAATCCCCCAGCAGTACGACCTATACTTTGGAGTGATACTCCTCCTGGGATTTATCACGATCAGGGAGAGTGGGCTCCAGGACCCATAACTCCCCCTGACATAGAACAATTAGACTCTCAGAATACTGTCATTAATTTGAACGCTCCACTGGAAGGATTTCCTTTGTGTATCACCACAAAGACATCGCTCAACCATAGCTGTCTTACAATTCAAGCTCAAACATGGTTGAGTCACTATGGAAAAATAATGTACTTATTAAGTCTTGGTTCTATTAATGTAACTGATGTGCTAACCAACCTTTCCTGGCCCAGTCACCCTAATTGTGCTGACTATATGGAATGGATTCCCTTCAATATTTCCTACCCCCCTCCATGAAACCAGTGTCTTGGCCCACTGGCTAGAAAACAATCTATGTTAACTGGAGACATTGTGGATTGGGGACCTAAAGGTCAATTAGATGGAAAAGATGAAAATCAGAAATCATGGCACAAACTTCACTGGCATTGGTGGCGAGCTTTTAATACTTCTTCTTTATACAACACTGGGATCCAATCCCCGTCTGCTGCCCAGATTGCTTGTCATGGAGCAGGCTTTAGCCTGCTTCTTCCTCAGTGGCATTATGTAGGGAGGAAAGGACCAATTCAAGAGACGATATGGAAGGCAGCACTCCCATTTATGAATGACAGTATCTGGATTGGGATACTATCCAATAATAGCAATAGTAAACAATACTGTCTTAATGTTACATTTGTAAAGAATATCACTACGCAATTTACAGTTTGTGTTTTTAATCCTTATGTCTTTTTGGCAGCTAAGAAGGACCAGCTCCAGGTAAACAGTATCCAATTGACCTGTAAATCTTGCCATTTGTATCACTGCATTAATCATAGCACATTGCAAACACATAATAGCTCGACTTTGATTTTAGGTTGCATCCCTGGGCTATGGATTCTTGTTAATCTGTCCGAGCCTTGGGTTGCCACAACTGCCTTGCATTTTGTGAAACTTCTAACTCATCATGTCTATAGATCCTTAGGTATGATAATTTTTGCTATTGTTTCCTAGGTCACACTAATAACTTCTGTTGTGATGTCCTCTGTAGCTTTGCATAGTTCTATTCAAACAGCTCAGTACATGGAAAACTGGATGTGCACAGCCAAGCAAGCATGGCTACATTGAGTTACAAACTGAAGTGGCAATGTTGAAATCCATGGTTCTATGGTTAGGAGAACAAGTACAAAGCTTGCAGTTGCAGCAGCAATTGCATTGTCATTTTAACCACACTCATATTTGTGTAACAAACTTAGAATATAACCTAAGTGAGTATCCATGGGACCTCGTGAAAGCCCATTTGTAGGGAGCTTTCACATCCATCATCACCTTTGATATTGGTGAATTACAAGACAAAATTCTTGATTTAAATAGGCAAACTCAAGAATTTCAGTCTTCTTTAGAAGACTGGACTGAATTCCAGCAAGGCCTGGAGAGCCTCAACCCTTGGACCTATCTAAGGCACCACATTAACATCTTATATGTAGTTCTTAGAATAATGTTGCTTTGTCTCTGTCTTCTGTTCATAGTCTGTGAAATTGGATGGACCACCAATTGGAAAACAGGTGCTGCCAAGCCTGGATTTACATTCTTTCTATTAATTTGTAAACACAAAGGGGAACATGTAGGGAGTCAAAGGCCCGTGGGACATGACCAACTCAGGATTCCACTGGAGGCTATATGATCAAACAGCAAACTGTTTATCATGAATGCAGGATGTGGGCAGACTCACACTGCTCCTGCCACCAAAAAGTTTGCTCAGGGCCATCACTCCCTGGTGATCCTTGAAGTTATCTACTGGGAAATCTAGCACCTACTGTTCAAAGGATGCAGTCTTACAAGCCTGCTGTGAACCAAATGGCTGAGTGACAATTACCCAACAATCACCACCCCTCTTTCTCATTATGTCTTTTACCTAATAAATTCGGAGGGCTGAAAAAGCTCAGGGTCCTTTTCCACTAGAGGCGGGGTGCCCCCTGACCCCTTGTTCCAAACATACTTTGGTCTTTGTCTTTCATTCTAGCGTTTGCCCCATTTGTTCAGTCCCCAAGGTCCGTGCAGGTTACAAATATCCCTGATAAACATAGATGCAAAAATCGTTAACAAAACACTAGCTAATGGAATCCAACAGCATATTAAAAACATAATCCGTCATGATAAAGTAAGTTTCATACGAGGGATACAGGGATGGTTAAACATATGCAAGTCAATAAATGTGATACACCCCATAAAGAGAATTAAAAACAAAAATCACATGATTATCTCAATAGATGAAGAAAAAGCATTTGACAAAAGCCAGCATCCCTTCATGATTAAAACTCTCAGCAAAAGTGGCATACAAAGGACATACCTCAATGTAATAAAAGCTATCTATGGCAAACCTACAGTCAACATAATACTGAACAGGGAAAAGTTGAAAGCATTTCCTCTGAGAATTGGAAGGAGAAAAGTATGCCCACTCTCACCACTTCTGTTCAGCATAGTACTGGAGGTCCTAGCCAGAGCAATCAGACAAGAGAAAGAAAGAAAGGGCCTCCAAATCGGTAAAGAGGAAGTCAAACTGTAACTGTTTGCTGGTGATATGATCGGATACCTAGAAACCATAAAGACTTCTCCAAAATGTTCCAGGAACTGATAAATGAATTCAGCAAAGTTTCAGGATACAAAATTAATGTACACAAATCAGTAGCTCTGCTATACACCAACAGCAACCAAGCTGAGAATCAAATCAAGAACTCAACCCTTTTCACAATAGCCACAAAATAAATAAAATACTTACAAATATATATAACCAAGGAGGTGAAAGATCTCTACAAGGAAAACCACAAAATACTGCTGAAAGAAACCATAGATGACACAAACAAAGGGAAACAAATCCCATGCTCATGGATGGGTAGAATCAACATTGTGAAAAAGAAAATACTGCCAAAATAAATCTACAAATATAATTTCAATTCTCATAAAAAAGCCACCATCATTCTTCACAGAACTAGAAAAAAAAATCCTAAAATTCACATGGAACCAAAAAAGAGCCTGCATAGCCAAAGGAAGACTAAGCAAAAAGAATAAATCTGGAAGCATCACATTCCCCAACTTCAAACTATACTGGAAGTCCATAGTCACCAAAACAGCAGGACACTCGTATAAAAACAGGCACATAGACCAATGTAAATAATAGAGAACCCAGAAATAAACCCAAATGCCTACAGTCAACTGATTTTAATCGAAGCAAACAGAAACATAAAGTGGGCAAAGGACACCCTATTCAACAAACGGTGCTGGCATAATTGGCAAGCCACATGTAGGAGAATGAAACTAGATCCTCCTCTCTCACCTTATACAAAAATCACCTCAAGATGGATCAAGGACTTAAATCCAAGACCTGAAGCTGTGAAAATTCTAAAAGATAACATCAGAAAAACTCTTTTAGGCATTGGCTTAGGCAAAGACTTCATGACAAAGAACCCAAAAGCAAACGAAACTAAAACAAAGATAAGTAAGCGGAACTTAATTAAACTAAAGAGTTCTGCACAGCAAAAGGAACAGTCATCAGAATAAACAGGCAACGGACAGAGTGGGAGGAAATCTTCACAATCTATCTATTCAAAAAGGACAAATATCCAGAATATACAAGCAACTCAAAAAAATTATCAAGAAAAAACAAATAATCCCATCAAAAAGTGGGCTAAGGACATGAATAGACAATTCTCAAGAGAAGATATACAAATGGCCAACAAACGTACAAAAATGCTCAACATCACTAATGATCAGGGAAATGCAAATCAAAGCCACAATGCAATGCCACTTTACTCCCATGAGAATGGTCATTATAAAAAAATTAAAAAATAATAGATGTTGGCATGGATGCAGTAAAAAGGGAACACTTCTACACTGCTAGTGGGAATGTAAACGAGTACAATCACTATGGAAAATAGTGTGGAGATTCTTTAAAAAATTGAAGTAGGACTAACATTCCATCCAGCAATCCCACTACTGGGTATCTACCCAGAAGAAAAAAAAGTCATTTTACAAAGAAGTTATTTGCACACACACGTTTATAGCAGCACAATTCGCAATTGCAAAAAAATATGAAACCAGCCCAAATGCCCATCAATGAATGTATAAATAAACTGTGGTGTATATATACAACAGAATATTACTCTGCCATAAAAAGAAATGAATTAATGGAATTTGCAGCAACCTGGATGGAATTGGAGACCATCATTCTAAGTGAAGTAACTCAGGAATGGAAAACCAAACATTGTATGTTCTCATTCATAAGTGGGAGCTAAGCTATGGGGATGCAAAGGCATAAGAATGATACAATGGAGTCTGGGGACTTGGGGGAAAGGGTTGGAGTGGGGCATAAATGATAAAATACTACAAATTGGGTTAAGTGTTTACTGCTTGGGTGATGGGTGCACCAAAATCTCACAAATCACCACTAAAGAACTTACTCATGTAATGAACTACCACCTGTTCCCCCAAAACCTATGAAAATAAAAAAATTATTAAAGAAATTAAACGTCACACTTTGGGTCACCTAGAAAATTCGAATATTGGGGACATATAAACCATGCAATACTACCTAGCCATAAAAAGGAATGAGGTCATGTCCTTTGTAGCAATGTGGATTGAGCTGGGGGCCATTATCCTAAGCAAGCTAACGTAGGAACAGAAAACCAAATACTGCATGTTCTCCCTTATAAGTGGGAGCTAAACACTGAGTAGAGATGGACACAAAGAAGGGAACCATAGACACTGTGGCATACTTGAGAGTGGAGGGTGAGCAGAGGGAGAGGATTAACAAAGTACCTATTTAGTACTATGCTTATTACCTCGGTGATGAAATAATTTGCACACCAAACCCCTATGACATATAGTTTACCTGTATTACAAACTTACACATATACCTCTGAACCTAAAATGAAAGTTAAAAAAAAAAACACTAAAGCATGAGCCACAAATATAAAAAAAAGATTAATTCAGCCTCATCAAAATTAGAACCACTTATGCTTGAAAGCACACTCTCAAGAAACTGAAAGGCAAATCCATAGATAGGGAGAAAGTATTTGCCTCTCATGTATCTGATGTGGGACTTCTATAAAATATACATAAAGAATTCTTATAATTCACCAAAAATAAGTAAATCAACTGAACAGATATTTCTCCAAGGAAGATATACAAATAGCCAATAAGTTCAGAACATTTTCCTTAGCGTCATTAGTCATCAGGGAAATTCAAAGTAAAACACAATAAGGTAACACATCAGACACACTAAAATGGTAAGAACGTAAAAGTCTAATAACAATTGTTGAACATTTAGAGAAATTGAACTCTTCATATACTGCATGTGGAACATAAATTTTCACAGTCACTTTGATAAGCACTCTGGAATTCCTCAAACAGACATAGAATTACCATATGGTCCAGCAATTTCTCCCTTGGTATAAATCTAAAAGAAATGAAAAAAAAAACAAAAACATTTATACAAATATTTATAGCAGCATTAGTCATAACTGTCCAAAGGTGAATACAGCCCAAATATCTATGGAGGCATAAATGAATGAACAAAATTGTATATATCCATATGCTCAGCCATAAAAATGAATGATGAGCATGCTACAAGCATGGATAAATTTTGAAAACATGCTAATTGAAAGAAGCCAGTCACAAAGGACCAAATATACAATTCCATTTACATAAAATGTTCACAATAGGCAGATATATAGGAACAAAAAGTAAATTAGTGGTTGCTTAGGGCAGGAAAGATGGGAGCATTGGGGAAATGATAGCTAAAGTTTAGGGATTCCTTTATGAAGTAATGAAAATGTTCTCAATTTACTGTGATGACGGTTAATTGTATACTTTAAATTAGTGAATCATATTCTATGTGAGTTACATCTTAATAAAGCTATTTTTAAAATATCTGGTGCTTCTGTATGGTAGGGAGCATGGACAGTCCATGAATACCTTCACTGTTAAGCCATTGTTGAATGGCTTTCGTGATGCAAGATGCACCATTTCCAACTGCAAATGGTCCAGGAAAATAAAAACATGACACATGGTTTCTTCAGGGACCATAATGTTGTGTCAGTGCTGGATAATTGGATTGGAACAGCAGCATTATTAATCTGAAAAATGGTCAACAGTGGTAAGGCACTGCCAATAACCCATAGAGGAGATAAAAAAATTCATTGTCATCCAGGTGCCAAGTACAGTGGTGTCAGGAGCAAAACTTTATGCAATGTGGCCACTCTCACTGGCAGATAAGATTTGGAAGGCCAGAAGTCTGGCATGCAATGGTAGCCTCCACAACAGAAACAATCCTGTACTTTGATCCTGTTTATGAAGGTGGATGTGTTGTCAAATCCAGTAGAATTATGGATTCAGTTAGAAATTGAAGCAACTTAAGTGGTTCATGCTCATTCTGGAGCTTGATTTCAGTGTCATCAGATCATGGTCTCTTATGTGGTCATCATCTACATGAGTAAATCAGATACATTAAGCAGGGGCAGCAGCAGCAACAATTTGTTTCTTTAGTTGCAGGCCCAAAGAGAGGTGTCTTTAGTCTGCAATTTTGTAGTTTTCCAAGTGGCAACCCAAACAAGTAGGTCATTGTCAATATCCTATGAGTCAGTAAAAGTATAACAAACTTCATCTAGTGGAGGATAACCCAGATCTATGAAAATGGCTTTGCATTCTGGCCACTGAGGAGAGGATCCATTATCTTTTCAATTTTGCATAGCTAGCGGTAAGATTGAACATATGCAGCAATCCAGGGGACATCAGCAGGTTTCAGCTTATCTGAACTGTCAGTGAACCAGGTCCACACATTTAGTTGAACCTCTGTGAGTCAAGGGCCTCATTTAGCCAGCTGAAAATGGGTAATAGCCACTTTTTCAGGTAAAGCCTATATGCTGCTGGGGTGAGGCCAAGTAAGTTTTAAGATGCAATTTACCTTTCACAAGCAAGGCTTGCTGAGCTCTTCTCACCATTGGAGGTATTAAGTTGAAATTGATCAACCCCAAACAGGAATGTCAGGCTGGAGAGGTGCAAGGCTGACCTCCATGGTTCAGGTGTTCAGTTCTGAAATGAGCCCAGTAGCAAAATGTATTAGTCAATTCTCACACTGCTATGAAGAAATACCCAAGTCTGGGTAATTTATAAAGAAAAGAGGTTTAATTGACTCAGTTCTGCATGACTGGGAAGGCCTCAGGAAACAATAATGGTGGAAGGGGAAGGGGAAGAAAGGTACCTTCTTCACAGGATGGCAGGAAGAAGAAGCACAAGCAGGGAAAATGCCAGATGCTTATAAAACCATCAGATGTCATGAGACTCACTCATTATCACAATAACAGCATGGGAGAAACCACCCCCAGGATTCAGTTACCTCCACCTGGTCCCACCCTTGACACATGAGGATTACGGGGATCACAATTCAAGGTGAGATTCAGGTGGGGACACAAAGACAAAACATGTCACAGATAATAGCTGCTTTTCAAAAGTGGTGTATCTGGCAGTCTTGTCAGGAAGTAGAGGAGTCCAAAACCCCAAGACACCCCAGGTGAAGATTGCTTCCCATTTCCAGAAATAGCAATTGTAAAATCATCAGTTACAGATACTTATATAGCTCAAAGTTATCATTACAATTGTAGGGCTCCAAAGGTAGAGAACATGACACAACTTACTGGACTGTTTTCATGGCAGAACTTCATTTCAGGCTTTACTCAAAAGATGCTGATTTGTGGGTTAGCTAATATAAAGGACCAAGCAGAATGTCCAAGCAATCACAAAGCATTTCCAATATCCAAAGAATCTAGTTAGTTGCTGAAACTCCTTTTTGGTGGTGGGGGTGCTGAAGAGACAATTTTTCTTTGCCTGAGGTTTTATTGTGAATTTTCCTACATACTTCCAGGAAACATTACTGGCAAGCAAGAGACATTACTGGCAAACAACATTACTCTTGAATTTTGGCAGTGATTTTCAATATTAATCCTGATTTTTTTTTTTTTTTTGGAGACTTTCAGTCATTCTTCCTAGAGGATGTGTGATAATACCACAGCTAGGTAGGGCTATTGAGACTGAGACTTCTTACTGCCAACCATCAGGACATCATGTATAGTGAAACTTTTGGAAATCTGAATGAAAAAGAACTTGCCCCAAATTCTAACCTATTCAATTTTGGCAAGTGGCACTGGAGTTTAGGTAACACTGGCGGAGTACAACAAACATGTATTAGAGGCCTTGTCACATGAATGTGAACAGATCTTAATTCTCAGATGCTAGTATGGGAAAGAAAGTGTTGTCAATGTTTAAAACAGTGCACCATGTTCTATTAGTCTGTGTCTTAGATTCGTATAGAGTCAAGATGTCTGCAACAGCTGGGGCCATTGGAGAAACAACTGAATTTATTTGAAAATATTCCACTATCAGTCTTCAACTCCTGTTAGATTTTGCACTGGGCATACAAGGCTGTTCTGTAAAGATCCTGCATCTCTTACTACTGCCTCCTATAGGTACTAATATTTATTCAGGGCACAGATTTTCTTTTTTCTTCCTAGAATTCTATGCTTTGTGTTGGATCAGAAAGCACAGAATGTGGAAGAGACAGGAAAGCTGGTGACAGATAAATTTATGTGTTCCACTAGTACTTATCTATGTATAGCTGAATTTCATCTGGCACTTATGAAACAGGGAAATACAAGCATCAGTTCCCAGTGATATTCAGATGTGAAGGTAGCAGCATCAGTATGCTGAATTAGCCTAAAAAGTTTTGTTCACAAGGTCATACTGGCTTCTTTCTTTCTCCTGCTGTAAACCTGGCCAAACCCTGTTATCTAATTTGGGATGCTTCCTCCTTCTACGTGTCCAGTAGAAGAGTTTACTTGGGCATCCATATCTAACAGAGCCATAAAAGCTTGATTCTTTCCTTCATGAAAATTCTCTAACCTACTAAGATGGATGCATATGGAACTTGATCTCCATTAAGGACAGAGATCACTTGCCCCGTTTCTAATGATTTTTCTCCTTATGGCAGCTGTGCCTGAGAAAGTAGAGACAGAGCTGCACTGTACCATTAGCAAGGCTTAGCATTTACTTTCGATTCTGTGTGGCATAATGGCTGCTTGTGTCTCAAAACAATAAACTTCCAATGTTTTTGGCTGACTCAATTCTCAGTATCAGGCAACAAAGTCCTACATAATAGCTAGGGGAGTTATCCAGAGGGGCAAAGCTAATAACAATAATTTATCAATGAGACTCAGGGTCGGTTTCTCATTCTTAGAGATCACTTCATCAGTATTGTATACCCAATCTAGGCATTGAGTATAGAGCCCAATTCTGTCATCTATGGTTTTCACTGGGAATTTGTTTCTCTTAAGAAAATCTTCAAAAGAAGACTGGAAAATGTCGTGCTGTCCTTGATTGATATTTATCTTCTACACAGTATTATCAAATAGGAAAACATGCAGGGTATACCTGAAAACAGCCAGATCCAACTAATTTTCACCATGTCTACTACCACCAGGATACTGAAACCCACCATTATCGGTTACCAAAATAATTGGAATATCCTACTAATTATTCTCCCTTTATTCATCATATACTAATAAAAGCTATTCTCCAAGTTGTCAGAGTGATCCTGTAAAACTAAGACAAATCTTGTCTCCCCTCCACTATCAATACATGGATGGGTCTCCATCACATTCCATGTAAAAGCCAAATTGCATTTTGAAACCTACAGGGCTATAAGCTGTCTGCCTCTCTCTCTCATCCCCATTACCTCTCTGAAACCAGCTCCTGCTTTTCTCTGCCTTGCTCACTCAGCTCCAGACATGATAGCATCCTCCTTGCTCCTCAAACATGCCAGCCTAAACCTGTCTTGGGGCCTCAGCACCTGCTGTCCCTCCATCTGGAATGCTCCTTCCCCAGACAGCTACAGGGTGAGTTCTCCCACTGCCTTCAGGTGAGACTCAAAAGCCAAGTTCTCAGTAAGGCCTTCCCTGGACACCTTATCTATCTAGTTTCAGCCTCCCTCCTGAAATTTTCTATCCCAATTCCTTGCTTTATATTTTTCTATTTAACACTAGTCACTATGAATACACATTATAATTGCTTATTCATTTTGGCTACTGTCTATCCCCCACACTAAAATGAAAGCTCCATGAGGATAAGAATTTTAGTTTGCTTCTTTCATTCATTATTACATCATCAATATCTGTGCCTAGAAGAATGCCTGGCAGAGAGCCCACCTGAAGTAAGTATTTGTGGGGTAAAGATAAAACAAGTAAATTTAAAAGCAAATGGGATCAAAGCAAGTCAAAGGGGCAGTGTTTCCAGGGTGTAGCCCCAGTCACAAGTGCAAACGCTTCCAGGGAACAACGGTGCATTTTATTAGTGTGAAGCAGGCCAGCTGGGGGTGTGGCCAACTGGAGAGGGTATTCGGAGTCTAAACTGGACTGGGACCTACCTAAGGCCCAGCTGCATGTATCCTTGTTGGAATGAGGGCCCCAATCCTCACGTTGTTGTTGTTGTTGTTGTTGTTGTTGTTGTTGTTTGTAATTGTTCTGTTTCACTTTCAGGAGATGCCAGAAACATAAATTTTCATTGTGTGAAATCTCTCAAATGTCTAAAGTACTTAATTAAAAACAGAAAACAATGAAAACACAAAGATGAAACAAAATCTGGCAGCTGACTGAGATTGGTCCCTGGGCAGTCAGCTGGTATTTGTTGGACTGAATTGTGTGATGTATACATGAAAATTAATCCCTGCTACGGTGAGGTAGGCTTGCCTTGTGTAATTCTTGAGGCAGTCAGCCTCAGGCCATGTTGGGTGCAGAGAATAAACTCTATTTACCATCTTCTTTCAACTCCTGACAGCTCCTTGCATCTCCCACTATCCATGGAGTTAGGGTAACCTGGGCAGCAGGGGTCACCAGCACTCTTTCTTTGGGGTCAGAGGTATAATTTAGTGAAGGGTGTGGTTGCAGAAATTAGTGAGAGGGTTTTCAGATGGGCTACAGGAGAAAGACTGGGGAAAGGCAAGGAGGGGAGGAAGAGAAATACACAGATCTATCTTTGCATCAGACACCATAGTTCTGAGGGACTTTTGGTGGGTTGCTGCTCCCTCTCCCCACCAACCTTGACACTTCCTTGTGATACTGTACAGCTGAATGAGTTATACCAAGTCACAACTTCCAGCCCGACTGCCCCATGGCATCTGCCTCACCTGGAAACAAAGAGCTTCACAGACTTCTATCACAGATTTCTGTGAGCTTGGGTAGGCAAGACTGGCCAACAGGTGCCTGTGAGGGGTATGCAGACACCAGCTTTGTGGGGAAGGTCTAACCAGAATGTGGCTTCTTGGGACAGCAGGCCTCTTTTAGTGGGTCATTGGTCGGAGCCACCTATCGTTTCAGGCAGCTGCTGAAAGAAGTGTGGACAGTGAGGCACTCCCCATAACCTAGAGAGAAACACTAGGCTCAATCTTCTGATGCCCCTGGTCTATAGATAGAAAACAAACATTCCAGCAGAAGGAACCGGTGTGATGAGACTGCTGCACCTGAGTTCAGTAAGGTTCCATTTTTTCCTGGATAAAGTATTTTCAAATGCAAGATGGCACATCTCTTAAGTTCTGAGAGCCCCACGAACCCATACTCTACCAAGATTGTTTATCTAGTGCAGGACAAATGTGAGGAGGCAGCCCACAGTCCAGCACATGTGGTGCACCACATTAGTGTGTTTAGGCTGAGGGCTGGGGTTCTGCTGGGTAGCAGCATCCTGAACTCCCTGAAAGAGGAAAAGCTCTATGGTTATAAACTTTGCTCCGGATTAACTTGACTGAGTCATCCCTGTCAGAATGCCATTCTAGGGAACCTCCAATGTATCTGGCATCTTTGACAGATGCCACTTCCTTTGTGCGTAGAGCCAGGAAGAGCAATGTAAACACTACCAGAAGTCCAACATTTTCCTTGGCCTTCTCATCTCTCATGGGCCCCACACCCCACAACTCTTTTCCTGTATTCCCACTCCCTCTGTCAGTCTTTCTTCTTTGAATTCCTCCTTCCTCAGTGGCCCTCTTCTTCTAACTGCTCCAACACCCTAACCCACATAGCTTCTTCCTTTGTGTATCCTTTAGGCTCTCCTCAGATCCCTGTCAGGTTGATCCTTCTCCTCTTTACTCTGGATCTCTTCTAAGCTTCTTTGTGTTCCTCTCTACTCAATTTATTCTGTGTATTTTCCTCTAAGCCACAAGATCTCTGACATCTGTTCCTTCCTTTCATGCCCCATTCACCAAACACACCCGATCTTTCCAACAAGACAAAGCGCTTACACACAGCATGTCATGTACACACGAGTTTGTATTTTTTAGAGCAAAACAACAGTTAATGCTGGCAAAGATGTTGGGTTATCAGGGATTCCATAAGCTTTCAATACACTGAAAGGCAACATTTTTTGCATGTCTACAAATTATACATTTGTTTCCACACATGAGCCAAATTTTACCCTAACAGTTAGGACTTTTTCACCAAATCATAGACATAGATATGGAAATCATCATCAAACTTGATGAAATACACAGAGGGTTTGGCTTCCACTTGGTGAATGACCATGCCGATCCTTTTGGAGCCATCTTCTTTGGTATATTCCACATGCTTACCTATCAGGCCATCTACAACTCCTCCTGGCTCCCTCTCTGTTGGAGGAGACTCATTGGATTCTGGCATGATGCGGAGGTCACCTTCCTTATAATCATCTAGAAGCTGGTACATGTACAAGACAGGATCTTTCTCATAGGTAATATAAAACCAGGCTTTCATGATAGGTGCTTGAGCTAAGACCATACCCCTCCATTCATCCTTAGAACCATGCTCTCCCTCAAACATGTGTTCCACTGCTTTGCCAATTATGGTATTTGCAAGGTTGGCATCACTAACGTGAGATGATGCCACCCTGTCAGAAAGAATTTTAAGAGACAAAACTCTTTCATCTCTGTGAAGTTCCAGTCCATAAACACAGTCAATTCCATCATATTTCACCAGATAAAGAGAGGGATTTATAGGCACCTGATCCAGAACGGTTCCTTTCCACTGGGTGATGGGCTCATCTCCTTCTTTCCATCCATGAGAAATTCTGCATCCCACGATGTTCCTGCGGGGCTGGGATGAAGGTCTGCCTCTCTGCTTCTTTTGGGAGACTTTTTTCTTTGTCATGTTTGCAGACCCAGTGGCCCGTCCTGCAGCTGCCCTGGTTTGTTGCCCTTCGGCTTCCTGTGCGTTGGGGGTCTTCATGCCTGCTGGGGGAGGAGAGAGGATAGAGAGGCATATCCAGTGTGCCACGAGGCAAACTTTTCCCTATAGCCATGTCTGGATATACTCTGCGCTAGTGCCTAAGGTTCCCCTAGGAGCCTGGAAGCAATGCTGGAAATCTGGCTGCATGCCTGCAGTGCTCTCTCTCTTAAGTTCCTTTGGGCTGTGGGGAAAGGCTGGAGTGGTGCAGTAGAGCTGTCTGTGGTTAGGAACTCTGCAGAAGTGGCTGGGCCACGTCCTCCTAGCTCAGAGCCCACTGCCCTCCCCGAACCCCTTGCTGCCACTGGAGTCCACTCCCAATCCCCTGCAAAGCGGCCTTCAACGGCACCCACTGACCTCCTTCCCTGAGTGTCCCAGCTGCTGTCCACAACAAACCCTGCCTACCCTAACCACTTCCCTGATACCCACCGCCCTTGCTTCCTGGAGCTCACCTTCAAATCCTTGTCTGGCTCCCGTTCTTACCCCCTTCATGTAGCTCACCGCACTCCCCCACCCGACTTTTGCCTGGCGCCCACCTCCACCCCAGGTCTCCTGCTGGATTCCTTCCCATCCCCCTCTCCATTCTGGCGCCCACTAATGGCCTTGCCCTGCCTGGCGTCCACCGCCGCGGATCGCGGGCCTCACGTGCCCAAATCGGACACCTCGCTGCTGCCTCCGCTATGAGCCTGTGGCGAAGGAGGGTCAGCAGGCGACCGGCCGAGTGAATGCTTGCAAGAGCTGGGAGGGTAGGATCCGTAGATGAGCGTGTCTAGGAGGGCGGCAAGGCAGGCAAAGAGGACTGCAGCGGCGTTGCCACCGCTTGGCTTGCTAGCCCTCCGCCTCCCTGCTGGCGGTGGCGGCCCCTCAGCCACATCGGGATTCCACCAGTCCCTGCTGTCGCCGCCGCAGTCTCCTCCCTCTTTCCGTAGCGCAGCTTCCTGCCCAGAGAGAGGCCTCCTCTTCCTGCCAAACACCGCGCCCTCCTCTCCACCAGGCTCCCACGCCCACCACACAGCCTGGAGCCCTGGAGAAGCTATAGGCTCTGACTCCGCCTCTTCCCAAATTCAGAGTAGTTGGTGCCACAGTAGTCCTCGGAACCCTGTGGCGCCTTCATCACCCGTTTCAGGGCCCCTTGATTCCCACCCCCACCTTCTTAGTCCTCCTGCCCTATCTGCTTTCCATCTTCTTGGAATTCGCCTTGACGCCGCCCCGCACCCACACCGCTCCCCCACCCCGCCCCGCGCCCAGTCCCTTGCCCTTATGGATTTATTCTTTACACCTAAATATGTCTTTCCTCTTTTTGAAAGGATTTGGAGTTGGAACAGAGAAATTCACTATGGTAAGTCTGCCGTTTTGACCCAGTCTCTACCTAATTTTTCCTGTCTGATCTTTCCTGACGTTTTTGTTTTTGTTTTTAAGGGATTTTTTCCCTTTTCTTTATTGCAAGATAAGTGCATGTACAATGTGAGCACTATCTAAATTTTGGGAAATTAATATTAAGAGGAAAATCATCAACTGCAGTCGTATCTCCCATTTTTGAGGGCCTCACAGCAAAATATTAATGCTCATAGGTTTTTTCCCCCTTTTTCCTAAATTTTTGCAAAACTGAGATTGTTTTTTATCTGTAATTTCATGTCTATTAATTTTTCCAGGAAATTAGATGCTTTCTAATCGAGTTTTTCATTCAACAAATATTTGTTGAGCACCTGTTACATATCTTGTGCTTGCTCCATAAAACTCAATTTTAAAGTGATTTATAATTTGGCTTTTCTCCCAGTACTGGACATTTGACATAATGTTTCTACAATAATGAGTAATCAGATCTATGTATCGGAATAGAAAGCTTTGCAAAAAATAACTTCCTAAGAAATAATTAGATAAAAGTTATAGTTTTATAAATCAGTGGAGAAACACTGGGTATTCTTTAAGGAATGTTAAAATGATTCTTTAAATATTTTGAGAAAGGTTGTATACTAATGTTGTACCAATATCAATATTTGATTTATTAAAAGGTAAAAAGCAGCCAAATAAAATGGACCAGAAAGCAAATGAACCAACCAAAAACTCTGTAAACAAAACATTGCTTAATGGTATCTTTCTTATTCAGATACTTATGGTATTTGAATGAGGGGATGAGTCGGATGTTGACAGACCAAGTACAGTTAGTTAGTAAAATAACGTCTACAAGGAAAAATAGAAATAATAATCTTGATTCAACAAAGTATGAAAGAACATTAAAATGTTACTTAATGTCATTGATCATGAAAAAAGGGGTTCATATCTAGTGCTGATGCAAGTGAAAGTTTATACAATTTTTATGGGAAGCAATTTGCATATATGTTGTAGTTTCAGCGAAGGCTTTTTTAAAGTTATGGTTAACTCTTACTCCTAGGATTTCAACCCTGGAATTTCAATGAAAAGTAAGGGGTTAGGGAGTTACCAAGGTTCTGGACTCCAGATTCTGTATTCATATATTTAACAAGCAGTCACAAGTTCTGTTGAGCATCTAAGTCTTTCAGTGGTTCTCTCTAGAATGGGTAAACTTTCCCAGTAGAAAAACATCCACCAAATGCCCTGTTTGCCTCTTGGATCTGTTCTCCTTCTATCTCAGCTAGATAATTATTTCGTATTTCTCAGCTTTTAGATGCCATTGAGAGCGGATTTTCTTTTTTACTATATTTGTTCAGATTTACTCAATTTGTTCAGATTTTAGGGAAAGTTGTTTTGAACTGTTTAGTCTCGTATTACTAAAATCTCAAACCCTATTTTTTATTATGAAAAATATGTGTTCATCCTTAGGATGTAGACATTAAATAGGCACAGCTTTGTGACTGTAAATCATACCTCAATAGTGGTTTGAAAAAGAAAAAAATGTGTTTAACTATTTGTAATGACTCCAAACTAAAAAACACCTACATTTCCATCAACCATATACTAGATATGTTGGGGTATATTCATACATTGGAATATCATGCAGTAGTGAGAATATTCAAGCTACAACTACATGGAAAAACATGAATGAATCTCTCAAATATGTTGAAAAAAGAAGCCAGAGAACAAAGGGGCACACATTATTCTATTCAATTTATTTAAAGTTCAAAAACAATCATTAACTAATCTGTTGTCTAAAAAGTTAAAGTAGCAGTTATTCTTGCAAAGATGTTTTCCAAATAGACAGCAATTCATACTCTATCAGTAGCTGATCAAAGTAAAAATTAGAGAAATATTTGGACATGTATATATAGCAGGAAAGGTTTATATAGATGCTGAGCTGCAAAAATATATTTAATTGTAATAGACATCAATTGATACTGCAGCCTAGCATCTTATCACCATTCTTCTGGTAATAGTGCCACAATTTTCCTCTTGGGAGCAACAAGTCTGACTTTTCAGGGTATGGAATTACTGTTGCAATGATTAGTTTAGGAATAAGCATCCAACCTAGTCAAAGCCAATGAGACACAAACTCCTAGGCATGTGGCAGTTTCCGTTGGAAGAGAGTGAACCCGAAAGGATATGAGGATTAAGCTGCTCTATTCACTTTACTATCATCAATAGATTGAGAATGAAGGTACCCCAAAGAACAGAATAGAGCCAGCCTATGCAAAAAGAGGGAGACTGTCCTAGTGACACATTCTGTACATGTAGGTGGTTATGGCCACTGACTGACTTTTGAATATTCATCTCACTTTAGAAGATTAGTCTAAGCTAGTTATGGTGATGCCATTCTTCCTGTAAGTGATTGATTTGGCATTGGGCATGTGATCTAATCCTGGTCAATTAAGCATCATAGTATATCTGCTGGAAGACTTCTGAAAAAAATTTCTTTACTCTTAAGAAAAGAAACAGGAAATAATGTTCCCTTTTCTTTTTTAGGATGATGCTATATCTTTATATGACCTTTGGAATATCTGTAATCATCCTGAGGGCAAATCTTATGTAATGAAGATGGAAGAAGAGAGAATAGGAATACTCTGTGCGCTTTGATCTTATCGTTTTGCTGTTGATCATACCATCCCTGGAGTCCTACTTCTGACTCCAAGTTATGAGGTAACAAGTTTCTTTATAGTTAAAGCAATTTGAATCTGGGTTTTCTGTTACTTACAGTTGAAGGCATCTTAAATGGCTTAGCGTTCCCAGACTTAAATTATATAGTATCCCTAGACAATACCGTTATACTTTTAAGTTATATGAAACAATACATTCTCAGGCACTCATTCATCCAACCAGCTCCCATATCAGGAAATGGGACATTACTTCCAGACTTAAAAAATCCAGTATTCAGTTGCAAATAAGGAATAAGGAGCTATCTAAAAAACAAGCATGAGGTAAAAAGGCATCATTCTCATTTGCACTACAAGAAAAAATATACCAGGATTAGTAAATAACTCCCTAAATAAACGCTATCAACAAAGTGATGAGCCTCTTATATTTCCCTCAAAGGAAGAGGTAGGCTTCCGGACTCCAGTCTCTCCACCTCACATGTGTTATTTTCCATATACTTTAGATTTCTCTGTCTTAAAGAGGTGATCCTGTTATTCAATCTTGTGAGAATAAAAAATAGCATTCTAATCACTTATTTTTAAATTTCATGCATTAATATTAGTTAAGACTATCTTTCAAAATTACCAAAAATTAATATGGTTTACTGCGATCTTTTTAACAATGAAAAGATCTATGATGAATGAAATAGACCTTTCTCTATCTCATTTCCTTTTTCTCCTTGCCACCTCTCAGGACATCCCAGTGTTCTCACGTTCCATCTTCAGTCACACTTCACCAGTGTTAAATCCCTGGTATATGTTCTTCCAAACCATTTTGTATGATACTACAACAATATATAAATGTAAACATAAACATCGGAATTTGGAAGTCCTTCTCACTTTTTAACATAAGTGGGATCATACTCTTTACATTTGTGTGCAACGACACATCTATATATATTTCTAAAACATCTTCTTTATAATTGTATACTATTTCAAGTGATACATAAACACAATGTATTCAACAGTTCTGGTATTGATAGACATTCAAGATTTTCCCCCAGCTATTTTTGCTGTTTCAAACAATGCTGTGATAACAAGTGAATGCAATCCAATTGTGACATTTCTCATTCCATCTATTTTGAGGGTTGATGGTGCCTATTTTGCTGATGAGGTAGGTATCTTTGTCTTCTCTCAATGTTGCCACATTCTTCCTTCTTAATGTTACCTGTCCTGATATAAAAGAACCTTTCCAGATAAAGAAGACTATCTTTTATTTAAGAATATATATGTGCTTTGTCTGGCCTTCCCCCAGTATTTATAAATTTTTAGCAATCTTCCAAGAAGTTATTGAATCAAAAAGAAAATAAGAAAAAATTAACAACAGAGAACTTGAGAAATGATAGCAATGAGGACACAACATATTAAAATGTGCCAGTTACAGCCAGAACTCTATTCAAAGATAAATTTATAGTAATGACTATTTCCCTTAAAAATTAGCCAGAAATTATCATTATAGATAGCTGTGGAAACTTAAAGGAAGTAACTAAAATATGCAGAGACTGAAGTGAAAAAATAGAAAATTAGTAGAATATATAGCAAAACATATGTCTAAGTTTTGTGAAAAAATAAAACAATAGGAAAGAAAACTGGCAATACAGAAAAAAGGACCAACAAATGCAAAGGGATTTATAATAGGTTATTTGAAAATATAAAATTGTCATGCAATAATTCACTTGCTCCACAATGTTTATAGAGTGTCTCCTATGTTCCAGACCCTTTCATAGGCACTGCATTACTAGAATGAATTAGATAGACAAGATTCCTGCATTCAAAGTTTTTATTCTAGTGGAGTAAGACAGAAAATAAACAATCTAAAAGACAAGTTCACATAGTGGTAAGTACTACAGAGCAAGAAACACCAAGGTTATGGGGTAGAAGGAGAGAATCTCTGAACAGGTGATATTTGAGTCAAGACCTGAATATGAGAAGCAACCACTTATGAAAAGTTATGAAAATCTCTGGGGGTAAGAAATAGCTCTAGCATGAAGACTTTGAAGTGGAAACAAGCTTGTTACCTTTGAGAATAGAAAAAATGTTAGTATGGCTGTAATATGTAGTAAAAAGGAGACCATATTTGAATCGCAAAAGAGTGAGATCATCTAGAGCACTGCTTCTTCATTCTTTTTTTATTTATTTTTTATTTTTTATTATTATACTTTAAGTTGTAGGGTACATGTGCATAACGTGCAGGTTTGTTACATATGTATACTTGTGCCATGTTGCTGTGCTGCACCCATCAACTTATTTCACTATTATCCCCTCCCCACTAGATGGCTTTATAAGGATTTTCTTCTTTTTCCTAATTGTCTCCTCATGAAATTTGAATACCAATGATGTACTGTATAATCTAGTCAATAAATGCATGTATATCTGTATTTTATATATAATCAACCTGTATGCAGGATTAAGTATGAATAAAATTTGAAGGTAGTAGTTAAATTAAAAATTAGAAAGCTAGCAATATCTAACTTAACTGTATAAGTGTATTTGCTAAGTGACTTTTAATGGAATGTATTTACTTACATAAATTATAATGTGTCAAAGTATGTATGCAAATTGGCAGTTTATATAAATACATAATAGTGATGTAATCACATTTAAAAAATTATTCACATTTTTCTAGAAAAGGTGAAACAATGGAAAACATTAAATTAATTTCTTCAAAGTTATTTTTGTGAATTTAACTTTTCACTTTTGCTTGATATGACAAAATCAGTTGTAACTAGCAGCTAGATATTCATATATTATCATTTTTTCTTTTTAGTACTTGACAGAAATTATGATGGGTTAAATAACTTCTGTAAAGTTAAATATTAACTATTTTTATTTAATTCTCAAAGCCCAAGTCACACACCAGACATCGAGGATCAAACATAGTCACTCAGTGGCAGCCAGTAGGTACACAAAGGCCACTTCTTGACATATGACTTCAAGAATGAGCAATAGATTGAAAGTCCTACAATCAAAGTCATCTATTTGCTATGATTTTGCAGTGCTGGTCTTGCATACATTTCATGTATCTTCCATGAGCTCAATGGCAATGTTCCTGTGATATCGAGGAAAACAAGAGTGATTAAGTTCTAAAGTATAAGATTTTGTCAAATACAGTTGAGCTTTGGAGGACACAAACCATTGTAAAACTTCATATCTTTCCACTTCTCACACCAACAATCATATTTCCCCCTTTTGGGGGCAATATCATTCTGTTTGAGAATGCATGATCTAGCGCATGCAGAATAAGGTATGAAGATTGTTTTGTATATTAACTGCAATAAGAAGCCTTTGGAGCATTCTAAGCAGGAGGGTGGCATAATCTGGTTTACATTTTTAAAATATAGTTCGGGGCTATTTATGTGGAGAGTTGAAATGCAGGTGAGAAGATCTTAGATTCCAACAGCCAAATTTATCGAACTTAAGGCCTTATCTTCTTTTTAAAATCCTTTAGTTACTGAGACAGCACCCCTCTCCTTCCATGTTGCCAAAGCATCAGGTTATGTGCTTACTACTGTTGTTTGCAGTTCTTTCTTAATTGTTGGTCCCTGTTGACTTCCCTCACAATATTTAAAGCTCAGCTATACATTTAAAAGGAGGTCTGTCATATTTCATTCAACATTTTAAAGTTTAGCGATTTTTAGCGAAAGAGTTTTCATGTGCCCACTGTTTAGTGTCTTTTAGACTAGTGGTTTTAATTAGCCACTCCTGTGGTCAATCAGTGGTATAGTTTACTTCCTTCAAGACAGAGGCAAGAAGATTTTAGGGGAGTCAGTGGAATCATGCTCCCACTTCGTGAGGTCCCTCTTTAATATGTGCTATTACTTATTTAAACTAGCGAGCTCAGCAACTTATAGTTTATTTCAGATGCCTCCGAAATAGATTTTTAAAAGGACATTAAAGCCACACTGAAAATATCTAACCTCTAACTATAATACATTGCAAATTATTCTCAGGTATATTGTGCAACATATTAACTGCATAAAATTAAAAAATTCCATTTTGTTTCTATGAAGTACTGTGTATAGCATTTGCCAAATAGCACCCTAATTCCCCTGGCTGCATATCTCTCAAAGGCTTTCCTAATTGGTGAGTGTGAGAGGAGTTGGACATGTGAAAAACCATTTTATTTATCTCTTGGGTTTATTTCTTTTGGACAGAAGAGACACTCTAATTCATTCTCAAACGTAGGATAAGCTTTGCGGCCGTATCAGAGAAGTCCATCATTATCCAGTTGTGCTTGTGTTTGGGTGAAATATTAGGAAGTCCTTGAAGCCCCATATCTAACCATGTCCTCCAGTTCAGCTTTTATTAAATACCAAGGGGGTATTTTGACTTCCAAATGTGTCATTATGGTGCTGTTCTCTCAAATGGTTACAAACTTACAAAGAGTAAAGATTTTTCATTCTTAGTCCTCTGAAACATTAACTGTACATAACTGTAACGTTTTCTTGAGATGTGGTACAATTTCAATCTGAAAGAGAAAGCAAAAATGTTACAGATCTGCTTGAACCTATCATTACCTACCAAAAATAAATATAGGAAATGATTTACTAGGAAATGTACTGTAATCTCTGAGAGGAAAGAAAAACTCTTGGAATTTCACAGTGTCAACTTCCATCTATGTCCAGTAGTGACCTAAGGAAAAGAGTTGGAGGATTCTGACCATATCTCTTTTACTGTGATGAGTGCACGAACCAAGACTGATTAATTGTGTGTGATCCCATCACTGATCATTAATATGAAACTCTCTTACATTTTAACTCATGTATTCTTAGTACCAATAATAGCACATGGGCTTGGGGAATGGGAAATGGGACGTGATATATGTAATGAATTTTGAACAAATCTACTGAAGTATAAACATCTGTTCTTTATCCAAACAGAATACAGGTTTAAGCCCTGTCTGAATACTAAGAACTTTTGAACAGCCGTACATTAAATTTTTCACTAACAGTTTTAAATCTGTGACAAACTCCCTTTGTTGGCCCATTGCCAAAATAACATATCAGTGGTTTCCAATATAATGGCTATGGGAGTTATCCAGAGCGGGGAGGCCCAATCTAGGCATTGAGTATAGAGCCCAATTCTGTCATCTATGGTTTTCACTGGGAATTTGTTTCTCTTAAGAAAATCTTCAAAAGAAGACTGGAAAATGTCGTGCTGTCCTTGATTGATATTTATCTTCTACACAGTATTATCAAATAGGAAAACATGCAGGGTATACCTGAAAACAGCCAGATCCAACTAATTTTCACCATGTCTACTACCACCAGGATACTGAAACCCACCATTATCGGTTACCAAAATAATTGGAATATCCTACTAATTATTCTCCCTTTATTCATCATATACTAATAAAAGCTATTCTCCAAGTTGTCAGAGTGATCCTGTAAAACTAAGACAAATCTTGTCTCCCCTCCACTATCAATACATGGATGGGTCTCCATCACATTCCATGTAAAAGCCAAATTGCATTTTGAAACCTACAGGGCTATAAGCTGTCTGCCTCTCTCTCTCATCCCCATTACCTCTCTGAAACCAGCTCCTGCTTTTCTCTGCCTTGCTCACTCAGCTCCAGACATGATAGCATCCTCCTTGCTCCTCAAACATGCCAGCCTAAACCTGTCTTGGGGCCTCAGCACCTGCTGTCCCTCCATCTGGAATGCTCCTTCCCCAGACAGCTACAGGGTGAGTTCTCCCACTGCCTTCAGGTGAGACTCAAAAGCCAAGTTCTCAGTAAGGCCTTCCCTGGACACCTTATCTATCTAGTTTCAGCCTCCCTCCTGAAATTTTCTATCCCAATTCCTTGCTTTATATTTTTCTATTTAACACTAGTCACTATGAATACACATTATAATTGCTTATTCATTTTGGCTACTGTCTATCCCCCACACTAAAATGAAAGCTCCATGAGGATAAGAATTTTAGTTTGCTTCTTTCATTCATTATTACATCATCAATATCTGTGCCTAGAAGAATGCCTGGCAGAGAGCCCACCTGAAGTAAGTATTTGTGGGGTAAAGATAAAACAAGTAAATTTAAAAGCAAATGGGATCAAAGCAAGTCAAAGGGGCAGTGTTTCCAGGGTGTAGCCCCAGTCACAAGTGCAAACGCTTCCAGGGAACAACGGTGCATTTTATTAGTGTGAAGCAGGCCAGCTGGGGGTGTGGCCAACTGGAGAGGGTATTCGGAGTCTAAACTGGACTGGGACCTACCTAAGGCCCAGCTGCATGTATCCTTGTTGGAATGAGGGCCCCAATCCTCACGTTGTTGTTGTTGTTGTTGTTGTTGTTGTTTGTAATTGTTC